>NC_089804.1:40566045-40883545 GCF_029633855.1 Hoplias malabaricus
GTCATTTTCTGCATGAATGCAACAAGATCTCATATCATGGAAAAGTGAATTCTTCCTTGCTTTTTCAGAGTGAAGTCCCACCGCATCTAAATACAGCTAGTTTCAAGTTGCACACTACATAGATAGAAACTGAACCCTTAAAGCTGCTTGTTTTTAATTTGCTGATTTTGTGATGTCATTAAGACTCTATTTTAATGGGTGTAGGTATTATATATGCGCTATGGCCCAACCTACACAAAACAGATGTTTACTTCTTATTTAAAAACCATCCATTCTCCTTTCTCCTAAAAATATCAAGCAAGGTTTTAATACAATAGTTTCTTTCTAATCTCCTGGGAAGGCTTTGTGCTAGAGCTCCGGTCAATGCTGTGAAGGATTGATTGCCTGAAGCATTCGTGTTCTAAGGGTTGGATTTAGGATGATTATTACTGGATCAGAGATGTCATTCCATCTCATCCCAGAAGAACCAAGCAAAGTACAATCTCTCCAGAGAGCAGTTAGTTCCACTGCTTCAATGCAGTAGCCCTTTCTACACTCTTTGTGTACAATTGGCATACATACATACATCTGACTATTGGCCAACCACAGTTTCTCCACGGCCATTCACTCTGAAGTTATAAGCTTCTAGGCTATTAAGAGCTTGGAAAATGGCTGTCTACAAAGGAATTATGATCAAAGGAATGATGTTTTTTTGGTACAGAGAACTACAGAAAAGCCAGAAGTGAAATGTTGGGAATAAAAGAAATAAAAGAAGTTGTGAATGTGAATTCTTTAATTATTTCTAACTACTGCACAATGCTTTTGATTCAATCTAGTTTCTTAGCTCAGAGTAAACAGGAACTGTGGGTAATTGAGTTTCTTATCGCATGGCCACAACGGTATGAAATGACTCCGGGGGGCTTCATTGTGTGTGTGTCACATTCCATCAGAGACCACCTCTCCTGTTCGTCATGCCTCTTTTTCACAGCATAATGGACTCCAATAGATACGGAGCCATGAGGTATGAACCTGAAGAAAGCAGTGACACTCCACTCTGACGTCCAGAATCCGAAGCATCACTAACACAGCAACATCCAACAGTGGGCATTAAACGGCGCCAGAAATTACACAAAACTTTACAAAAATCTTATTCTCTACATTTATAGTTGTGTTATTAATATCAGTGCAAAGAGTCTGCCAGAGGGGTATAATGCCTCCTGGCATTGAGCTGCAGAGCAGTCACTATGGTCACTATCTGTGAGGAGTTTCATGTGTTCTCCCGGTGTCTACATGGGTTTCCTCTGGGTGCTCCAGTGTCCTCACAAAATCCAAATACACACATTGGTAGGTGTGAGTGAAATTGTCCTCAGGTGTGAGTATGAGTTGAGTGATTGGTTAAGTGTGTGATCGCCTAGAAGCCCTGTCCCACCAGTGATTCTGAGTAGGCTCCTGACCCAACTCGCCCTGATCAAGATGAAGCCATTACGGAAGATGAATGAAGATGAATAGTCGAGAGTTCTCATGAATGCTAATCTTACCCTCCTAGCACAGCAGGTAGTCAGCTCATACCAGAAGGAGCCATCTAATATTCAACCTGTCCAGTTATTTTGACCTCAAGTTAAAGGCTAGAAACATCACCTTAAATGAATCTGCCCCGAACGCTGGGTCTCAGGCATTCCAAACCCGCCGGTATTCCCCATGTGACCCGATCCTCAGTGATGGGAGGGCACAGCCAATAAAAAAGGCAGCCATAAATGATTGTGTGAATTCACTCCGCTGCCTCGCGGAGTCTGACGCGTTCAGTCCTCAGCATCACACGAGCGAATCTTTCCCAATCTGATTATGCCTCTTCTCCACAGTAATTAAAAAACGGCATCTCCATAGACTTGAATTAGACTTGCTTAATTAAAGCATGATGTGCCACCCAGAGCCCTGGCGCTGTGAGAGGCACATCCCCACCGAGTCTGATTACACTTAAACAAACACCAGACACACACTTAAAGACACACACACAGAGGACACACATTAACACAGTGCTGGGCCTTTAACATTCACAGAGGATTGTTCAAGCAGAGTAGAGACGGAGTATGAAATATATTTGGAATAAATCAATCTGTTTAGTGTGAGATTATGTGAGAATTGCGTACTTTTTTGGTGAGCACTAGTTACTTCCAAAGTGAGCATTAGATGCTATGTGGTAAGCACAAGTGACCACCAGAGACTGTTAGAATACTGCCAAATACAGTAAGGCACTATTAAGTACAGTGAACAACAGATAGTATTACCTGTAACTAACGGGGGAAAATTAGATACTATAATGTGTGCCTAAAAAGTGTGCACCGGATATTATTAAGTGAGCACAAAATACTGTTAAGTGAGCACCAGATACTATTAAGTGAGCTGTGCATACTAATTAAGTGAGCACAGGATACTATTAAATGAGCACCAGTTACTATTAAGTGAGCACCAGATACTATTAAATGAGGACCACTTACTATTAAGTGAGCACCAGATACTATTAAATGTGCACCAGTTACTATTAAGTGAGCACCAGATACTATTAAGTGAGCCGTACATACTATTAAGTGAATACTAGAAATTATTAAGCGAGCACGGGATACTATTAAATTTGCACCAGTTACTATTAAGTGAGCACCACATACTATTTAATGAGCACCAGTTACTATTAAGTGATCACCAGATACTATTAAGTGAGCCGTACTTACTATTAAGTGAATACTAGATATTATTAAGCGAGCACAGGATACTATTTAATGAGCACCAGTTACTATTAAGTGAGCACCAGATACTATTTAATGAGCATCAGTTACTATTAAGTGAGCACCAGATACTATTAAGTGAGCCGTACTTACTATTAAGTGAATACTAGATATTATTGAGCGAGCACAGGATACTATTTAATGAGCACCGGTTACTATTAAGTGAGCACCAGATACTATTTAATGAGCACCAGATACTATTTAATGAGCACCAGGTACTATTAAGTGAGCACCAGATACTATTAAGTGAGCCGTACATACTATTAATTGAATACTAGATATTACTAAGTGAGTACAGGATACTATTAAGTGAGCACCATTTACTATTAAGTGAGCCCTAGATATTATTATGTGAGCCCTACATATTATTAAGTGAGCACCAGATATTATTAAGTGAGCACTAGATATTATTATGTGAGCCCTACATATTATTAAGTGAGCACCAGTTACTATTAAGTGAGCACCAGATACTATTTAATGAGCACCAGATACTATTTAATGAGCACCAGTTACTATTAAGTGAGCACCAGATAATATTTCACTGCACCTGTCCTAACATTGATGCTTCTCTTCTCTGTCTGTGCAGATATGCAGCAGCTGTTCAAGACGGCTCACAGTACTTTGTCCTCCTCATCATCACAGACGGTGTCATATCAGACATGTCCCAGACCAAAGAGGCCATTGTCAACGTGAGTACAGGCCCTGAATGAACATATACAAAGGAAGATATTAAAAGTGCCATAAATAAATGGATGTAAATACTGCAGGTTATTAACAAAAGTATCTTAAAGTGGAATTCCACAGATTTTCAAAAATTCTGCATAAATCAGTGTTTAATGTCCAAAAACAATGTTATAAAATTTGATTAAAAAATGCTGCATTCTAAAACGAAATGTTAGTCAAAACTGTTGTAGTGATAGGAACCGAACGTCTGAAGATTTAATTGACGAGCTTATGAACTGAAACTGAAACATTACACTGTGACTACGTTTTTGGACACTGTTTTAAATAGGTGAACTCATCTATTATAAGGTGTGCCCACCACTGCTCCACAGCTTGGTGTAAGGGGGCTTCTTATACACCACTTGCTGACACTTGGCATTGGACGTGTTGCTTTTATGCTAATGAAGTTACTCCAAGTCTTCTGCTCTATTGATAATGTATTTTTATTGCAATTACACAAGCAGTGTGTGCAATGCCTGCACTCTAAAGTACCTGCTTAAGACGGTCTAAGAACCTTTGGAAGTACTGTTCCTTGCCCAGGTCACCAGTAATTTATATATAAAAAATCCACTGCACCTTCAAAATCATTGTGATGCTTCACTGCCCTGTAATAGAGAGAACAGAGCCTCTTTCATTGCTACTCTGGGCTCAGCACAGCAGAAACTCATGATTAAGGAGTGCTGTAGAAGTGCATTATACTCTGCAATGGTTGGGGGAGCCCAGGAACAAAATACCTAATTATATATATTGTTCCTTTAAAGGATCCACCCTAAAAAGGTTTTCCTAGGGACCAACAACTGTATATATATAAACCAAACAGTCGTATGTTAAATCTAACGTTGTGGTTTTAATGGCTACTTTGAGCTATCTTCAGGTAAGTGGTCAGTATGTGTCCAGCAGCTGGAATCTCTGCAGTGGAGCGACTCGCCTGCGTAGAAGAAAAGGCCTGATTTCCCAGCAGACTGGATTTAAAGGGAATTTGCGACTGTTAATCAAACCATTAGAACAGCCACACCTTCCTTTTAAGATCTTGCCTGCTGCTCGTTCTCTCACGGCCGTCTTCTTCACCCGTCTCATCCTCATCGCCCTCCTGTTACTCTGCAGCTGGAGCCTCCTCTCAGCTCCCGCAAACTGTGGGAATTATACGGGATAAAACACAATGGATGGCAAGGGAAGGAACGTATGTGGATTTTGTAACTCCTGTGTGTTGAGTGTGTAACAGAGGACAACGGGGTCAGTTGGCACTGTTTTTATTGTGTGTTATATGGCTTTTATCGTGTCCAAAGGATGCCCTGTCGCTTCGTACACAACATATTAGTAGGTTACTAGGGCTGTTTGTTAATTAAATAAAAAAGTCATAAAGATTCTAACACAGACTTCAGGTTAAAAAAGAGAATAGGATTCAAACTTTATTAGAAGAATTAAGTTAATTCTGAGTCGCCCTGTGTCTAGGCACAACTGGCCATCCCAGAAAACCCATAGATTTACAGCCTTATCTCTACCCTTTTTTATAGCCTTGGATCCAATGAGTGCACTGATAATAAGATTCAGTTTTTCACATTTTTTTGCATTATTCTTTTAGGTGGACACACTTGGTTATACCCAGGGTACACTGGGGGTCTTACCAGTCTATAATAATGAAAGAATATTCTTTTAATTAGTGTACTTCCCTATTTAATAATGAAGTAAATGTTTTATCCATTTAGCTCTGTCATTTTCTTTATTACTTACTTGGCATACATCAGAGAAAATTTGAAAACCGATAGTGCTCTTCCTGTATCAGCATGGGTTTCCTCCTGGTGTTCCAGGTTCCTCCCACAGTCCAAAACAGTACATTTTAGCATTCTCCCCTTCATCCAGTTGCAAGGTTCATACATTTTAAGCAAAATCATGCTTTTTTTCTGTAAAGTTTCTCACAAATGTTGGTAGTCGCAGGTTGCATTTATTTTAGTTTTTCTCTTTAGTTATTTGGGCTTCCTCACTGATCTGGTCTCTGATAAATAAAGTGAAACCGCCAGGTTGTCCTGCGGAAAATTGTTTATTTGTTAGCCAGCCGTGTTCTCCCTGTGTCTGCGTGGGTTTCCTCCGGGTGCTCCGGTTTCCTGCCACAGTCCAAAAACACACGTTGGTAGGTGGATTGGTGACTCAAAAGTGTCTGTAGGTGTGAGTGTGTGAGTGAATGTGTGAGTGTGTGTTGCCCTGTGAAGGACTGGCGCCCCCTCCAGGGTGTATTCCCGCCTTGCGCCCAATGATTCCAGGTAGGCTCTGGACCCACCACAACCCTGAACTGGATAAGGGTTACAGATAATTAATGAATGAATGAATGTTAGCCAGCCATGATATTATTTCATCATACATTTGTTAGGCGAGATCACGCCACTATGCCCATGTATAGTGCACCGTCTACCGGCCATTCTTAATATTACTAGTTGAACATACTACATGCGTTACAGGCGTTGCCCTCTGGGTGTGCTCCTGAGCAATTTTACTGTTTATTGCCAAACCCACCCCCCCCCCCCAAACACTTGCAGATGTAGAAAATATACATACAGCCTTAATATATACTATCCTTGTGTGGTATGACAGGCAGTGGATCTCATTGACTATTATGAATATACTTTCACTATCACTTTCTAAAACATATTTTCTAATGTTTTTATTCAGGGAGTCATTTGTTTTTGTTTTGACACATAGTTGTTGCCACATTGACACACTGTGACCCGCGACAAATCAGCTTTGGATGGGTCAGAAGGGCAAAGATTCTGGAAATTAAAAACCGTGCCAGCCAGCCCCGCTCTCGCCTGAGTGTGATGTTGCTGTTCTATCTGTACCTCCAGCTGTTTCTGTCTGTTGAATTTTTAATCTGAATTGTTTGAGCATGTGAAAAGAGGCATGCACTCTGGAACATGCCGAAGAGAGTGTGAGGCGTCAGAAATTCTGCATAAACATGAAAATGTACAGGAGCAGATGCCTTGCAGACCACGTAAACAGAACTGGGGAATTGGATAAATTGAGTTTTGGAGATGCTAAGTCAGGTTTTATGATTTAACATGGCTAATTCAGATACAGAGCATTGCCGGGAATATCCAAACCCCCGCTGTTCACATGAAGGTGTCAGAAACCAAAGACCATGCCTAAGCCTTCCACAGTCATTTTTTTTTCCCGAGCATGAGAGAGGTGCCAGATGTCTGGGAGTGTTAAAGCTGTTCTAAAACCAGAATTTCATTTCAGTTGGCAAATCAGTCTTGAAAATCAGTTACCATAGCCAGATGGATTCTTCCTGTAGCTGTTACGGCTGAATCCCATCGTTCTCATTACCACAACACATATAGAGTCCTGGGATAGAGGGGTGTAAGGCCAACCAGCACTGAGATGTGGAACAGTGGAATTGCATCCACGAGAGGCATTTGTGATCCAGCAGAACATAGCTTGAAGAAAAGCTTTTCAGATGAATCAGCTTCAAGTGTGATGGTCTGGAGAAGTTGCACATGAATTGAAACTCACCATGCTAAGTCCCAAGCATCATCTTGAGCAGAGGTCTTCAAATAAGGACCTTGGATCCAGGATCCAGGACCTGACTGGCATGGTGTAGTGTAATAACAGTGTGGTATCATCCATCTACCTGACCTTGCTAATGTGAATAAATGCTGTCAAACCATTACAAACATGTTCCAGTGTCTACTCTGAACACTTCTGAGAAGAATCGAAGCTGTTACTGCTGGAAACATGGCACAAATTTATTATTAATACCCTGGATTTCAGAGGAAATGTCAGATAAGCAAGTGGCTACAAACTTTTGGCATGTAGATCATGTTTTTCTGTAGTTATGGTAAAATCCCGTGGCTCTGGTTGGTACACAGTTTCATTCTCTCTGAGTGAGGGTATTACAGCATGTATCAAACACCTTCAAAAGTGCATGTGATGTTCGGTGGGATTCCTTTGAGGAACATTGACCCATTTCTTTGCCGTGTTTTCTGGGGGATGGGGAGGGGCACATGTATGATTTATAAGAAAATGCTATTACCGTAAGCAGTTGCTCAAGTTCTGAGTGCTGTCATTTAAAACAGGTCAAAGGGAAATGGGCTTGATTCTGCAGGAGGCTTATTTTAAACTAGTGTTGTTCCAATACTGCAACCATGAGCTAACAGTGTCACACAGCTCCAGCTTTGTGTGCTGATATCAATAGCACTTTATTAGCATAGGGTATAAAGTTGTGCGGCACTGAATGGTTTGCATATTGGAGGGTATTAGCTAGTTACATTTACTCTAGTCCAGTTACATGTACTGAGATAAAATATACATAGGAACATCTCACAACAAATTAGGTTAACTGGCAGCAGTTTGTTAAAAAGAAAAAAAAAATCCCAATAGGTTTATCCTCTCTTTGAAAGATTGTGAAGGCAAACAATACAACAGTTCCAATAATAATGTTTCTCTATGTAAAATAACAAATAACCTATGGTAAAAAATAATCATTAAAACTTTCAGAGACAAGGAACAAGGCCGGATTGCTTTGGACTTCAGGCCCTTGGATGGCAATGCATGAACAACAGACACATCTCTGTAGTGAAAATCACTGCAAAGGCTCAGAAACATTTTAAAAAATCAGCATTGTTGACACAGTTTATCACTGCACCCACAAATGCAAAAGAAGAAACCATATAGAACAAAATCCAAATACACCACCACAATCTCTGGGCCCAAGCTCATTTAAGATGGACTGAGATGAAGTGAGAAAGTGTTCTTTGGCCCAGTGAATCAATATTTGACATTCTTTTTGGGAATGGTGAATGCTGTGTCCTCAGGGCTGAAAAGGAGAGGGCCCATTCGAAGTGCACAGTTCAGAAGTTAGCATACGTGACGGTATGGGTGTGCATTAGTGCACATAAACAGAGCCATGTGAAGGCACTGTTAATGCTGAATGATATATACAGGTTTTAGACTAACATATGCAGCCATCCAGATGATGTCTTTGTCAGGGAAGGCCTTGATTATTTCAGGAATATAATTCCAGTCCTCTTTCATGTTGTAGAAATATAAGGCACATTATGAAACAATGAAACTGTAGAGCAGCTGTGGACTCATATCAAACAAGAAAGAGGAAACATTTCCTTTTGAAACCTACAAAAAAAACAATACATTTATCAATTTCAATATTTAAATTTTTGTCTTTGTAGTTTCTTTTACATAAAAAAGGGGTTAAATTATTTTTTGTGCTCTGTTTTTAGTTACAGGGCGGCACGGTGGTGCAGCAGGTAGTGTCGCAGTCACACTGCTCCAGGGACCTGGAGGTTGTGGGTTCGATTCCCGCTCCAGGTGACTGTCTGTGAGGAGTGTGGTGTGTTCTCCCTGTGTCTGCGTGGGTTTCCTCCAGGTGACTGTCTGTGAGGAGTGTGGTGTGTTCTCCCTGTGTCTGCGTGGGTTTCCTCCGGGTGACTGTCTGTGAGAAGTGTGGTGTGTTCTCCCTGTGTCTGTGTGGGTTTCCTCCGGGTGACTGTCTGTGAGGAGTGTGGTGTGTTCTCCCTGTGTCTGCATGGGTTTCCTCCGGGTGACTGTCTGTGAGGAGTGTGGTGTGTTCTCCCTGTGTCTGCGTGGGTTTCCTCCAAGTGACTGTCTGTGAGGAGTTTGGCGTGTTCTCCCCGTGTCCGCGTGGGTTTCCTCCGGGTGCTCCGGTTTCCTCCCACAGTCCAAAAACACACGTTGGTAGGTGGATTGGCGACTCAAAAGTGTCCGTAGGTGTGAGTGAATGTGTGTGTGTGTGTGTTGCCCTGTGAAGGACTGGCGCTCCCTCCAGGGTGTATTCGCGCCTTGCGCCCAATGATTCCAGGTAGGCTCTGGACCCACCGAGACCCTGAACTGGATAAGGGTTACAGAAAATATGGATGGATGGATAAATACATAAGTAGCTTAGCTATGTTCCAACATATAATATAAAACATTCAGAGAAGTTTAAAAGTGACTGCGCCGAAGATGAACAAACTCCCTATTTATACTTTTCATTTCATAAGACACTGAATGAAGTAGGGTTCCCATACTTTTGACCACAGCATCAGCTCAGCCCAGAGGTTCATGTGGCATGTCTATTGAGCCACACAGCTGTTCTGGAACATGGAGACTGGTGATTTGGGCTGACAAATGTATTGTTAGAGAAAATAAGATGACTATTGTACACAGGAAGAAAGCCTATGTTGTGAATAAAAAGCCTCAATTGCCTTTTCTTTCTCCCTTCTCTATTTCTCAGTCTAATTCCTATCCTGTGGCATGTAATTGGGGAGGGGAACTGACTGGGAAAAGTGTCACTTAGTGCTGTATCTGACAGCTCGGGGCCGAACTAATGACGCCGGAACTGTAATGAAGAAGAGAATCCATCAGGAACTTCAGACAGGAGCTGGAGTCTTTTCTATTTAAGCTTATCATCCATCACTGAGCATGTGGGTGGTCTTGCTGTGTCCGTCTGATTTCTCCCCCCGCCCATCAGCCCCGTCGATGACATCTGACTGGTCGAGAACAAGGAATGCTCAGGAAGGCCGCTAATGCGTTAAACTACAGTCTGTCTGACATGACAACGACTGTTCGCCTAATGTTGTTGTTTTCTCATCGTTCTTAAATGAACCCTCGTCTGGGGCTGTTGTTTCTGCTAATCATTCGCTCTATTAACGCTAAAGCTATTGTTGTCTTTCCAGAGATATGGGCATATATTAATACTAATCATATTTGAACACAATGCTGGCCGAGGATTCTGTTATACACAAAGTTGTATGAAAAAAGGGGCAATACCTCTGCTTAAATTATTATGATCCATTTTGTTTATTCAAGTGAAATTCTGGTAAGTAAATTCCTTAGACTGCATAAATCACATTCTAGCAAATCTTTCAGGTTTTTCATAGTTGTTGCATAGTTGCATCTAATATTCTCTAAAACGCTGTTTCCTAAAAATTTGGAACACCTTACAAAGTATAACTAAAAACATTCATTCATTCATTCATTATCTGTAACCCTTATCCAGTTCAGTGTCGCGGTGGGTCCAGAGCCTACATGGAATCATTGGGCGCAAGGCAGGAATACACCCTGGAGGGGGCGCCAGTCCTTCACATTCGTCCACGTGCTGGACCCCTCTGGCTGATGCTGGTGCATGGTGATTTGAAGCAAATATGAGGCTGCTTTTTGAGAATCCCTTCTGTTCCTACAACTTTTCTATGGATAATGTACAAACTGTGCTTGGAGCAGTGGGTTAACCTTAAAATAGTGGGAATCACTCATTAGAGGAGGTGTCGACAAACTTTTGGACAGTATTTGAGAATGTTTGAAAAGGAGAGGAAACAAAAAAACAAAAACAAAACCCCAGTCGCACTATAGGACACTGACGGCCTCTATGACAATGTGACAGCGTGTACCTGGCTTCCCTTTCATTATACACGGATATGTGTGGGCATGTCCATGTGCTACTGAAGCAGTTTCCCTGCCGTTGTCAAGGCGACTGCTGTGAAGCGACAGCCTGTTTTGTTTTTTTCATTATATTACCGGATCTGTGCCGTCAATCAAACGCTGCCAATGATGGCACGAATGGGGCAATGGTGCTCAATTATCCACGGACGTTCTCGACACACACCCGTGACATATCCTGTCATAAAGAGCGTTGTTCCCAGATCTTTCGGGAAGTGTCGAAAAGACAACATTCACCCGCTCTGTCAGGGGACTCTGTTTGCTTCTTTATTCGAGAGACGGATAAAAACGGAAAAACGACGTCAGTAAACAAAAAAAAAACAATGGGACAGCTCTCAGACAGGACCACGGCCCAAGGCTACGTTTTTATATTAAGCCTCGTGAATCTTGCAGCACTTCAGATGGATGGTAAGATTGCGTAAGATGCAGAAGTTCAGACAAGTCTCAGGTGATGCTTCTATGCTAAGGGAATTTTTTTAAACCATTGGAGCTCATTCAGAACCAAGCTTAGGCTGAGTGTGCCAACTCTATCTTAATGTAGTACCATTCTACAGTTCTCTCCAGCTACAAAGTTTGTTGCCAATATAAGAGCACAAACAGATGATTGATGGAGTTGCAAGAAATAATAATAATAATAAAAAATGATGCAATACATACTCTAAGTCCCAAATAAAAATTGTAGATTTGTAGCTTTAAGGTGAAGTTTAAAAGATATATAATGTCCACACAAGCCTTCACCTATTGGTTTTTTGTCAGTCACATGGTGATGTCAGCAACATGCCATTTTAGAGCTACAGTTACAGTGAGTGGTTTAGTGAAAACAGTAAAGAACTTACATTATATTTAAACCCGGGGAGCTCTAAAACTGCAATGTGAGGGGATTCCAAACAAACTCAGGACGGATACCAGGGACTGTTTGGATTTTAACAATAACCTTACCATTTAAACTGGATTTCTGACCTCAGATCGCTGCCTCCAACCTTGTCCTTAAATAATACCAACCATTTGTTTATGGTGTGAGGGAGTGAACCTGTGAACAGTCACCCAGAGGAAACTCACGCAGACACAGAGAGAACACACCACACTCCTCACAGACAGTCACCCGGAGGAAACCCACGCAGACACAAGGAGAACACACCACTCTCCTCACAGACAGTCACCCAGAGAAAACCCACGCAGACACAGGGAGAACACACCACACTCCTCACAGACAGTCACTCGGAGGAAACCCATGCCCAAATTTTACCCAAAAATTAAGTGTAACTTTAAGTGTTGATTTAGTGCAAATTAGTGATTCCAACTTAAGTATGCTTTCTGTAGATTGCAGTACATTTTGTGATGTAGAACTAGTCCTCCAACATCAGTACCTGACCTCGCTGATGTTCTCATTGCAGGATGTTGTCAAATCCTCACAGCTATGTTTGAATATCTAGTTTCCCTGGAGAGACGAACTGTTAATGCAGCAAAGCAAGGAGCGACTCCCATTTAATGCCCTTCATTTCAGAAGCCTATTCTCTTTGTTGATGAGCAAAAGTCTACATACTTTTGGCCAATATAGGGTGTCTCTAAACTTTTGACAGGCACTGTGCTGTCTCTGGCTTTGTTTGAAAATTGCTTTTTTCAACGTTCTGAATTTCTTTTGTCCGATATAATACTGAGAATATTGGCCTGGCCTAATAACAATGAGAGGATTATGCACTAGCAAAGCAGCCATTTCCCTCCAAATAACAGGACACACAAAAACAATTCTATTCATTGTGGAGACATGGCATATACTTACATTCATACTTGAAGACCTACCATATCCTTAACAATAAGTACTACTTGTCCAACCCTAAGCCTAGCCCTTACTGGCATCCTAATCCATACCCTAAAATGTCATTATTTACATTGTGAGAACCAATGAGTTGTCCATACACGGGAGACAAGTCCCCACAATGTGAGTGTGTAAACTGATTTTGGTTTGTTCCCCTGTGAGAGCACAACTGTTTTCTCTCTCAGGGTAGGTAGAACTAGCCCTCCTCTCAACCATGTCTCTGCTCACTTTGTGTCACGCCCTTGTCCTGTCGTGTCTGTTTTCCCCGCCATGTGCTCACTTAGCACATGGCTCTGTTTGTTATTGTCCATGTCTCCGTCCCTGTCCCGTCTTTGTTCCTCCTCCTCGTCCGTGTCTCATGTGAAGTCCTGCCCCCTCGTTATTAGTCTCAGGTGCCCTTGTGTGTATATAAGTCCCTTTGTCTCTGTATGTTTGTTAGTCATTCGTTTCACTTCCTAGTCATGTTGTTTTGCATTTCAATCCCTAGGTCATATTGTTTAGCCTTCTAGTCTGTCTGTCTCTGCTGTTTCTCATTTCACTTCCTAGTCATGTTGTTTTGGGTCTCTGCTATTACTTGTTTCGCTTCCGTTGTTGCTCAGTCCGGTCTGTCTGTCTCCGTTATTTCATGTTGTCGTTTCATTTCCTCTGTCATTGTTTCGTTCCATAGTATGGTTATCTCTCAAGTCTGTCTGTCCCGTTTGCCCTGTTTTGCTCCCCGTGTCCAGTTTAGCCTGCTTAGCTCCCTGTGTGTTGTCTTTCTGTTAAAGTGTCTTTGTTTTGTTATATTTCGTAAATATAATACTGTGTTTTAGCGAGTGCATCCACATCCGTCAGTCCGCCCCGCAGTCCTGACACTTTGCTGGCTAGCATAGGCGTGTATCAGGTAATGTGTCTGATCCGAAGTGTTCTCCTCCAAGTGTGTTGAGCTGTTCAGCAGCATTGTGTTGGCAGCAGTTTGAAAAGAAGAGGTGGGTTAGATTCATGGGCCTTGATGACTAATAATTGACGAGAAAATTCGGCAAGAACAAAGAAGAAAAAAGACAAATATGGTGCAAAAACACACACAAACGGCAGTCTTTTTTAATCTGTTACATTTTCCTCCATATTAGGTCATCCTCAGTCAATGTTTTGTCCATTAACACCTTGAACTAGTGTCCCTCTTTGTCCACAATAGCAACCGCAACTCCAGAGGGGTGTTCTGACACACAGTTTACCCTCAACTTAAAGATGACTCAGAAGTGTCTTACGTTTTCATCTCCTCTGAATCAGTCACAAACATTAGACTGGACCCAGGATCGGTCATCGCAGCCCTGGCGGGAGTCTGTGTGTTTAATACCCAGTAACTGTAAGGGCTTTCGACTGAATGCTCTCTGTACTGGAGAATGAATCAGTGCGGTTGAGTGTTTCATGGGCATTGCTGTGGTGTGGGTGTGTAAATAATCTGTTATTATGGGTTTGAGCGATGTCTCAGATGTTTTTCTCAGATCTCTACTTCTCAGACTATTCTCCAGGGTCAGTCAGCAAATATTAGCATTTAAGAAAAACATGTCATTTACAATTTTCACATGAACACCCCAGTTGTATGTATCAGCCACAACATGAAACTCCCACGTTTCTACGGTACACTCATTGTCCCCTTTATCAGCTCCACTGACCATGCAGATGAACACTGTTGTTCATCCACTTTAACCCTGTTCTTCAATGGTGAGGACACCCAAAGACAAGCACAGGTCGGGTTTCCTTTGGATCGTGGCTCTTTCTAAGTGTTGCAGTGACACTGACGTGGTGGTGGTGTGTTAGTGTGTGTTGTGCTAGTACAAGTGGATCAGACACAGCAGTGCTGCTGGAGTTTTTAAACACTGTGCACTCACTGTCCACTCTCTCGTTGGTCCACCTTCTAGATGTAAAGGCAGAGACAGTAGCTCATCTGATGGTCTTCCTCTACTCCTTCATAAATACTGCTGTGTCTGATCCATTTGTACCAGCAGAACTCATAAAACACACTAAGACACTGCCATCACATCATGGCCTTAAACTAGCATTGCACGCATCAGCCTTCATTGTATTTTAGGAACTTTTGGCCGTATTGACCTGTCCATCCATCTCTTGTGTTATCACTGTAGGAGGCATGTTTATAACGTGTAAAAATGGTTAAAGGTTTTATTTTGTCCATTTAAAAAGTCAGTTTGTGTTGAACAAAGCTACTGTATGAATCCATGCATCTTCTCCTGTATAATACTACTTTTTCTTTTCATAGAGTTTGATGTATCCTGGCCAATGCTGAACCTCAGTCTTGCTTTTGTATGAGTTATGGTTATGTTAATTTTAAACACAAAGCAGACCGAAGGGTCTCGGCTATGAGGGGGATTGCATTGTACGCCACGGTTTATAAGCAGCACAAATAAAAACGCTCTGCCGTTTACTGCTGTTTAACTCAATGACTTCTGCTTCTTGCTCTTGAAGAGCGACACCAAACCTTATTATTAAGGTTATTATTGCCTGGAGAGAAGTAAATAAGTAAATAAGGACATTTTTTTGTCTCTGCTGCAGGGTGCCAAGCTCCCCATGTCAATCATCATCGTGGGAGTGGGCCAGGCCGAGTTTGACGGTAAGCGTGTGAGAACGGAAACGATTTATTCTTTTGTGTTTCTCTAAAGGACACTCCTGGCAGCTGAGAACTAAGATGAGTGGAGTGCCTTTCTTTATCCTCGCCTCATTAACCCTTAGGACCCCAAGACATTCCTTGGCGTATTTAGCTATCTTCATTGTAAAAGCTCATTTCATTAATTTCTATCAGAGTACCCAAGTGTTGCCTGTCTGAGGAATTATTCAAATTGCTGAGATGTTTTTATGCTCCTTAAAGGAGATGTTGGCCAATTTTTACCAATGAAAATTAGCAAACCATTAATGCTTTTTCACTGCATTGTACCTACATTACTCTACTCGGCTCTGCCCAACTCTACTTGCTTTTTGGGACGTTACCTGATTAGTTTCCTACCACTGAAATGTAGCTGGTGTCATCACAAAGCCCCGCTTTTAAAGGGAAGCACAGGCTTTTGAATCCACAACAAAGATGGTGCTAATGTTAAGTGCTAAGTTTCCTGTTGCACTGTCTATCTCTCGCTGGATTCTTTTGTGGGCCACCAATCCAAGGAGCATTTTTACCTCTTCAAAAGACCAAAAGACAGGTTATTCCGCAAGCTGCTGTTGTAAGCAGCAAAGACAAAAAGCAGAGTAGACTAGAGTAGAGTAAGTACCATACAGTGGAAAAGCACAGAATGTACGTCTCACATGAACAGAGAAATCACATTGCTTTGAGGTCCTGTAATGAAGCTGTTTAGTCTCCATGGAGCGGGTCCCCTACATGGAGGTGGCCGTATTCAAAGATAAATCATTGGAGAAAATGACAGTATTCTGACTTCCTGTTAGTGAGCCAATGTATCCTAATTTTGATTTGGTCTGATATTTCAGAATCTTAAGACTAAACTTTACCAGTTTTCCCCATGACTGCCATCTTGTAACAGTGGGTACACTAGGATGGTTGTGATATGTTAAAAGTTAATAAGCCACCCATTCCTCCTTAGCCTTCTATACTTGTGAATGGGAAGCAAATCAATAAACCCGTGATTGGATTTTCAAACACAGGTAAGCTCTGCTATGCAGTTGAGCCGGATGCTCCAAGAGCAATTAGCAGCTCATTAGCCTGTGCCGACCAAGCAAGGTGGGTCATGTGGGGGGCACCGTTTAGAGAAGACGCAGTCTAATCACGAAGCGAGCCGTAATTAGCGCGTAGCCTCCAGTTAATGGGCACTGGCCAGTCCACGTGAGCAGAGAAGAGATGGATGGAACTGAACTAAAGGCTCTTGTCAATAATAAGACACCACCGCTGGCTCTAATCTGCCCCACTGCGGGCCCATGCAAAACCCTGGCCCTGAAAAAAACCACCTGCCTCTCTCACACAGACCTCAGATGAACCCTTATTGGATTTGATGGGGTCATGTAGTGAAGAGCTGTTGTTGGGACTCTGTAATAACATTGCCGCCGCTCCTTCATACTGGGGGCCAATTACTTCCAGCCGAAGCACCAAAGCAATAAGCAGTGATTAAGGCGCTAATGGGCTCTGCGTCTCCAGTAGACATGCCAGTGTATATACAAAGCCATTTACATAAACTCCACTCAACTGGACGAGGGTTATATTCTGAGGGTACTCAATCTTACAATGCATGGAATAAGACTAGCCAAAGGAAAACATTTACGGCATTTGGCTGATGCTCTTATTTAGGGCGGTTTACTTTTTTAATCCCATCAAAAATGAAGGAAAATACAGTTAGGAGTCTTGCCCAAGGACTCTTATTGTTATAGTGTGGTATTGCTGCCTGAGACAGGAATCCGACTCTTCTGTGGGGGGGGGGGGTGTTATCCATCAATGTTCTATTAATAAATGGAGGTCTTCCATCAGATGAAGTATCCCATTGATTTTTAGTCCAAAAATGAAAGTAGTTTATGCTACATAGAGCGGGCCCCTCACTGTTTAGTATGGAATCTCTAATACATCCAAACCACTAGGTGTCATAGCATGAAACAAATCTCTGGATAAAATGACTACTCCTTTTCAGCAATGGTGGAGCTGGACGGTGATGACATAAGGATCTCCTCACGGGGGAAGCTGGCAGAAAGGGACATTGTCCAGGTGAGAGAGGGCAGAGCTCCAAAACACAGTGCATAATAGATTCATTAAATTTATGTATGGAATTGCTGGACTGCTATTTGAATTAAAATTATGTTACATTAACTTCTCATCATTCAGAAGTGCTGCCTTTCTTCTTCCTCATCTCTGTTGCTCTGTTTAACTCACTGTCCCTCTTTCTCTCATTCTCCCTTCTACTCTTTTCCATTCTCTCTCTCTCTCTCTCTCTCTCTCTCTCTCTGTCTCTCGTCTCTCTCAGCAATCAAATCCAACCAACCAGTGCGTTTCTGAAAAGCCCTGAGGTGTTTGTTTGTGTCATTAACAGTGAATTGTAAATTGTGTCATTAATAATGATAATGGAAAGGACAAATAATGCTAATGGAGGACAGAGCTTGGGGAAATTTCATTAGCATCCTGAATGTGATTCACCTGTTTTGAATCTGTCTTTGACTGAAAGGGAAGTTTTATGACTGTTTATATGGTTGGTTACCAATGACAGTCACTTCAATGGGTTTCCGAGATTGGCCTGAGAGCCGGAGATGAATACATATTTTACATTTATGGCATACGCTCTTATCTTAGATGAGCCCTTGGAATGATATACACATGTATATATACATTTGCTTTTTTAAATGACCCTTCAGCCTGAAATGACTTTGTTTAAATCACTCTACTTAAAATTTCTGTTTATTTGGGCTATATTTTTTTATTTAAAATGATGCATTTGCAGTTCTACTAAACAAAAAGGTAATGGCTGGTATAGTCTGAGGACTCTTACTAATACAGTGCTGTTATATTTTTCCTGTTTGAGTTGAGAGTCAAACCCCTGCCTTCTATGTGAAGAGCATGCATGTATTATATGTAATATAACTTCATGCGGGAAGGAAAAACCTTCTATTGGTTCTGTTTCACACCATGCGAAGGAGAGTGTTCAAATAATAGTAAAAATCAACAAAAATGAAGACACGTGTTTGTCTTCGGACTTTTGTAGAAATGAATTAACTTTTTACAAGCAATTAATAATAATACCCCACACTCCTTGAATACCTTTCACTGTGGCAGACCCCCAGGGGTACATCTCAATACTTTTAATTAGGGAACATGATGTACCATATGCAGTTTTAATTGTACATTTTTAATTTCCTTTGATTTATAGTCTGCTTCAACTCCAGGATGTTTTTTTTTATTTAAACAGGACTTTATGAAAACTTACAAATATTCACTTCTGCATTTGAATTAAGAGAATGTAGAGAAATATTAAGGTGGTAAAACTGGTCCTCTCAACCGTGGTTGTACTTCTGAAAGTGCTTTTACATTGTTTGTACTAGGGGTGGGACTTGATTAAAAAAATTAATCGAATTAATTAGAAGCTTTGTATTTAATTAATCAAAATTAATCACATTTCAATATTTAGCGTGAGAAATATTGATTTGAGTTTGGTTGATGAATGAACCAACGAACATAAGCTTAAATTCAAAATCTTGTTTATTTTCCCACAGTCTACTACCAGTGAATTGGTCAGTTCTCTGACGTGGACTTTGACATTTTGTTTCTGAATGTGAACCCCGACATGTGGTCGAGTGTTGACTGTTTGTGTTACAGTGATCCCTCGCTACTTCACGGTTCATCTTTCGCGGATTCGCTACTTCGTGGGTTTTTTCAAGGTGGCTTTTTTTATTATTTACATGTATTAGACTGGGCCTGTAGGTGACCAAATATATCATTTACAAGTATTTCTTACGTACAGTACATGTATTGTTCACGTCCACATCCGAGTGAAATTTACTGACGCTAAATCACAGCTTAGGAATGACTCTGTTAAAGAAACTTGTAGGATATCACATGTAGTTCCAGCTGAAAAACATTATAGAATGACTGTTTAATGCAAAGGGTGGGTTGTTAACAGCACAGGGAGGGTTTTAAAAGTCCAAATACTCGTTAAATACATAAAAAAAGTATCTTTCCTCTACTTCGTGGAAATTCGTTTTTCGTGGGTGGTCTTGGAATTCATCTCCCGCGAAAAACGAGGGATCACTGTATTATAAAAATACAATTATGCAACCTTTCTGAAGTTGATCATTAGCAATGTTGATATTTACTACACTGTCAGGAAAAAGAAAATATACTGTACATTTACATTTTGGTTATTAAAGGTACAGTCAAGACTGACTGTTTAATGCAAAGGGTGGGTTGTTAACATAACAGTACATAAAACAGTACATAAAAAATATCTTTCCTCTACTTCCCGGAAACTTGTTTTTCACGGTTGGTCTTGGAATGCATCCCCCGCGAAAAACGAGGGGTCACTGTACTGTTAACATCACTGACCTGTGCACTAGCCCCAACATGTTTTGCGTTGAGGTGGTAACGAACGGTGGAAGTGCTCCTGTGATAAACTCCTTCCTGAATAAAGTGCAAATAACAACATTTTTGTTTGTACTTCCATCTGGAAGTTTCTTGTTTTTAAATTTCCCATCCACCAGCGTAGTCTCTTCCGTCATCTCCATCATGTTCATCACACTGTGCGTCGTTGTAATCTGTACGTCTGGAACTCATGCGCTTAGAAACTTTCCATGGTGCAAAATGCGATACATTTTTTATTTCGTTATTTTCCCCGTAATTAATTAATCGAAATTAGCGCTTTAATATCCCACCCCTAGTTTGTACCTTTAATAACCAAAATGTAAATGTACAGTATATTTTCTTTTTCCTGACAGTGTAGTAAATATCAACATTGCTAATGATCAACTTCAGAAAGGTTGCATAATTGTATTTTTATAATACAGTGATCCCTCGTTTTTCGCGGGAGATGAATTCCAAGACCACCCACGAAAAACGAATTTCCACGAAGTAGAGGAAAGATACTTTTTTATGTATTTAATGAGTATTTGGACTTTTAAAACCCTCCCTGTGCTGTTAACAACCCACCCTTTGCATTAAACAGTCATTCTATAATGTTTTTCAGCTGGAACTACATGTGATATCCTACAAGTTTCTTTAACAGAGTCATTCCTAAGCTGTGATTTAGCGTCAGTAAATTTCACTCGGATGTGGACATGAACAATACATGTACTGTACGTAAGAAATACTCGTAAATGATATATTTTGTCACCTACAAATACAGTCTAATACATGTAAATAATAATAAAAAAATACTTTTGGCCCCTTGAAAAAACCCGCGAAGTAGCGAATCTGCGAAAGTTGAACCGCGAAGCAGTGAGGGATTACTGTATGTGATATTTACAAGTTTCATTTACATTTTTTGACCAACAAAATGTGTCATGACCAAACCGATAACTGACCCAACCACTCTTCACCTTTGCAGTTTGTTCCATTCCGGGATTACATGGACCGGACCGGCAACCACGTCCTGAGCATGGCCCGACTGGCCAAGGACGTCCTGGCTGAAATCCCTGACCAGTTCATCTCCTACATGAAGAGCCGGGGCATCAAACCAAACCCTTCACCACCTCCCTACACGCCCCCAGGACACACACACCACACACAGATCTGAGGCCATGTTTCCCTGAGGGCTCGCTGGATATGACATCAGCCTCCCTGTGTGTTATGGGACAGGTCTGATGGAGTGCTGGAGGGTTTTTTTGGCTCCCTGTGCTGGTGTGTGTATGGACACTCCTGGACACTGTGAGGTGCCAAGGTCTTTCTGTTCATGCTTGTTTTTTTGTATGTTCCTACACTTCCTGCCCAGGAGTTTTGGCGTAGTTCGAGAGAAATGGACTCGGTGAAGGTTTTTGTGACTTTTTTGTCAAAAAAAAAACAAAAAAAAACAAACAAACAAAAAAGGGGAAAAAAACTGGCCTGTGACTGTTCTCAGATCTTTTCGGAGGCGATGAAGAGGATAAACATATTAATGCTTTCAGCTCGTGCCTGTCTGTGGTCGTCTCAGTGTACCAGGACAATGTGCCGTGCTCTGACTGTTTGATCTTTGCTCCACGTTTGGTGTTTTAGCGCGTACGTACGTTCAGGTGACCTTTTCTTGGAGGTTTTTTAAATACAGATCTCAGTGGCACATTTTTCAATTCGCTGTTTGGATCTAATGATCATTTGTAGCTCTCAACACTTGTCTGTTTTGAAGCCATTTCCAGAAAGTATTCAGGAAAAAAAGCCAAGAGGTTTGTTTCCACCTTTCATCGCTGTCCAAAAAACCCAATCTCCCCAAAACTGGTGACTTTACAAAAGCATTCTTTATTTGTATTGAAAATTAATGTTAAGGCATTATATTTTTCTTTGTTTCTACACTTGCCCGTATTATAAGCTCCACTGACTTTGTGGTTCTATATTTACAGACATTTTTACAGATTTACAGTTCATCTGTTGCACTTTATACATTGTTAACACTTTCACTCTGTTTTTATACATTCAAAACCCTCCTAAGACCACCACAGACCAGGTATGATGTGGTTGCAGTGTGTTAGTGTGTGTTGCATTGGTAGGAGTGGATCAGACACAGCAGTGCTGCTAGAGTTTAAGAGGTTTTAAACTTTTTCCACTTTCAGAGACAGTAGCTCATCTGTTGCAGTTTGTGTCGGTCGTCCTCTAGTCTTTCATCACTGCCCACAGGACGCTGTCGGCTGGATGTTTTTGGTCGGTGGCCTATTCTCTGTCCAGCAGTGACACAGAGGGGTTTAAAAACTCCAACAGCACTGCTGTGTCAGATCCACACGTACCAGCACAACACACACTAACATACCACAACCACTTCAGTGTCACTGCAGCGCTGAGAAGGATCTACCACCCAAATCGTGCTCTGTGGTCTTTCAGCATCCTCACCATTGAAGAACGGGGTTAAAATGGGTATGCAGAGTAACAGATGGACAGGGTTTTAGCTTGGACAGTGTTGATAAGGGTTTTGTTCCAGAGGGCATGACACAAAGAAGAAATGTAAATGTTATATTATGATAAATACCACATTAAATAGAGCGACACGTTTCATATATCGAAGGCCATTAAAAACAAGTATCCACAGAATGGAGCTAAATTCAAAGAACTATTCAGTTTCATTCATTTCCAATTCAAAACCTCCATGTTTTTTGTTTTGGGGCCAGAAGAAATTACATAACGTGTATTTAACAGAATATTTCACGTTGAACCACTTTACGCTCCACAGAGAGTGTTCCCCACATGGGTGTGTCCATATTTAGAAGCATACAGAATCTCTAACACATCCAGGACACTAGGTGTCAGTATATGATTGACTGCTCCTTTAAAAAACAAAACTCTGTGTTTAAATATAGTATTATCGCATGCGTTTTACTTTCAATCTCAACATCTTTGTTTCCATCTCTCAGTGATTCTGTCCTTTCACGTCTGTTGAATAATGGCCAACTTGGACTTGACATTTCCACTGACCAGTCCAGCTGAGCTCACGATCCCTCCACAGCGATGAGTCACTGAAACAATGAAGCAGATGGTTAATTGTGGTTAATTAAAACACGCACCAGAATTTCTGCAGAGTGTAATTGTGTTAGCTCCGTTGTCTGACCGTTTTGTCTGGCCTCTCTGAGCTGACCATCCAAACAACAGCTTTTCTGAATTTTCTGCATCTGTGGGTAGGGACATATGCAAATGTAGCACAATTATATAAACATTCCATCACCTCTCTTTCACCTCGAAGATGCATCTGTTTTCTCCAGACGTACTGAAGTACAGTGTTTTGTACATTACTGTATATTTCCCAAAGTTTATAGACACCTGAGTCAGACACAACAAGGACAATGATTTTGAAGCTGTGATTTTAAGGTAAAAACACTACCCAGTCTTGCTTTAAGGGAATTCAGCTGTGTGACACATACACAGTAAATTCACCAGTGTTAAATCAACACTATTAGTGCTAAATTAACACTGTTAGTGTAATACTTTAACACTCAGTGCTAAGTTAAGATCTAAGTGTAGATCTGACCAATCTTCAGAGAACGGCATGAAATGGGATGCTCTGGAGCAGCTGCACATGAGCTCTAAGTTCACGCCAGATGCATTTTTTTTCCACCATCTGTACCTGACCTCACTCATGTTTATGAGGCTGAATGCAATAAAATCACAACATCTTATGTAGAGGCTGTAGAGCAAATATGGGCCAAACCAGCTTAATCTGAAAAGAAGTATGGGTCGAGCCGGTGTCCATGATGTCTTGGCCCGTAAATTGCTAATTTCTTTTCATTTTGGTTCTTTCAGCTGGTTCACACTATCTTTCATGGCCATTTTATAATTTTCTCAGAAACAAGTATGTGATTTCTATCAGAAATGTAATAGTTCCTCCACACTACCTTTCTGAAACTAAATTACACTTCAGGTTATGACACAACGGCACAAATTTGGCCTCAGATCATTAATATCTTTCATATAAAAGCATTACAAACCTAGTAGAAATGAACTCAGCCACTCATTGCTCATTCACTCATTGCTTACATTAGTGCTTTGTTTGAGCAGGTTGTAGTTTAATCTCCACGGAAAAGTCAGTAAAATGGAATGCTTTGGAGCAGCCTGGGTTTTTCTCGTGTGGTTGAATACAAGCGAATCCTCACTTTCATTTCATGGCACTGTTTATGACATCTTAATAAGTAATAATACTACTAATAAAAAGAATAATCATTAATAAACATTTTAATATACAATAATAATAACAGTTCTACCTGCAAAACGGCAGCGTACGGGTCACCTTGAACTCATCCTATGGACATGGTGTGGGATGATTTGCAGATCCTTGTAAAGCATCTCCTTTATTCGGTTAGCAGCTTCATTCAAGCCATTAATCTGCCCATCGGCTCGCTGTAATTTACCCTGCGCATGACATCAGTTACTTTTATAGTCCCAGAGAGGCCATTGTGTGCTGAATCAGATAGAGCTCATTTGCAGAGCTGGTGCAATGTGGGTTTTATCTCCAGTAGAATACATAAAAGATTTAGTCCATAGTATTTACCACTTTCTGACCTTCTCAAGGCCTTAGAAGCCACTATAGGAGACATATATTTGTCATTGCTATTTCACTCTGAGCGTATTGTATGATTCTGAAAGATCGTACTGTGGATCTTTTCTAAACTCTTCATCCAGGCGAAGGTGGTGTTCTGATATTGAGGGGTTTGTACACTTCAGTAGGTACTAAACTCACCTAAACTCTGCCATTTTATCAGAAACCCCATATTTGTGTAGGTTACTGTCTGTAACACTTTTCATGGAAATAGACCCCAACTGGATTAAGCAGAGATGTGGTATGGTAGTAGCACTCGTAAACACGTACCACTCACCGTCTCAGTGTTGTGTTAGTGAAAATATGCCAGCCTCTCATGGCATTTTTATATTTATTTATACAGCACTTAACATAGGTTTGTTTTGTATCAGAGGAGACATGGACAGTGACAGAGCCACGGTGTGCTGCCAAGTTTTCATACTCCTTCATGTCCAATTTTAGATTAGCATGCTAGCTAGTAACAAGGTTTAGCTGGATACGTAGCTTGCTATGCTTTAGAGTTTCCGTTGAGGTCAGTCATTAACTGACAACACTCAAAACAGTTCAACACACATTCCACGACCATCTCCGCATTATTGCTGTGTTAAAAACTGTCCACCATCCAGAACTGGTCAGTCGTGGTCGTAGGACAGTCCCTTTCCATTTCTCAGTGCTGTTGAAGGATACACTATGCAGCAACAGATGGGGCACAGATAGTAACCGCAACCCTACAGAGTACCTATATGGTTGGTGTTTCTAATAAAATGGTCAAGGAAAGGGTTCCTAATAAAACGGCCACTCAGTATTGATGAAGGTATGGATGATTAAGCTCTAAATGTCTGCCCCCCCCCCCCCCCCCTCTTTCTCTTTCTCTCTTCATGTGGCATGGACCTACAGTCTTCTTTGGAAGTGTATGTTTGTTTAAGTAAATAGAATTTCTTATAAGGAAGCACTTTAATGCAAAGATGTCATTCCTTAATAAACTGTACATCTGCACATGATCCCTCTGGAGATAATGCATCTGTTCTCAGATCTGTTAATACTTTTCATTTTGCCTGAAGCAAATATTGCATCACAGTGGAGTCATTAGACGGGGGATGTACAAATACATACTGTACATTCAGTGTAACTTACTGTAGAAATTCAGCGGATTCGTTGTGCATGTAAGTGCCAAATATAAGAGCAGGTTTAGCCAGCTGTGGTTTGTTTTAGTTCCTTTTTTTTCTGACTGTAACTGTTATTACGTTGACATTTCTGTGATTCGTTTCCATTCTGAGACCGGCCGGCACGCAGCATGTCACAGTTATTCTTTCTTTTTATTCTTTTATTAACTATATACGTTTGTTTCCAACATCACTAGTTGGTTTTCCCACATTATTTAGATCATTTCTTCCAATGGCATGTTTTTGTTTCCCCCAGATGAACTATATTGTACATGATTGTTGTCATAACGGTGGGTTGTGAAATGCTTTGTATTGGATTGCCTTAACTGAAGATTAATAAAGACGACTAATTATTTTACATGTGTGTGTTTTATGGCCGGCGCACAGTAGTGAGGAAACAAGGTGATCTCACTTCTTAGTGTTTACCCAGTTAAAGATGTAATAACACTTCCATTAAATTGACCTTACACACACACAAAATGGAGTCTACACTTCTTACTTCTGGCACAAATGCAAACACTGTTTTCACAAGTTGTAGGCACCATTTAGAACAAGTCAGTTCACTACTTTTGGATGCACCCGTCCGAACACAGAGGTCCATTTGTTTACCACTCCATACAACAACACAAAATGAAATGGGACGATCAAGCAGCAGCAAATGAGCCCAAGGATGCAATTTCCAATGTCTTGTTTCAGCTCTACGAGTGGAGCAATGGAAGTGGATTCTCTGGAGAGCTGGATCACCATCCAATACCTTTGCAATGGCTTGGAGTGGCATTTGTGATCCAAAACGAATCATCTAACATTATAGGCTCATTTGGGGGCAGCTGGGACCTAAGTGTTAGAGAAACAGCAGTTCACTGAATGCACGTTCTGGGTGACTATATATATGTTCACTGATTTATTGTGTGTGTGTGTGTGTGTGTGTGTGTGTGTGTGTGTGTGTGTGTGTGTACGGGTAGGGTTTACTACCAAGAATGGATTAAATGTGAAGTCTATATTTCATTGTACTGACACTCACAATCACACAGTAAATTGCTGAGCTGTGAGTTCTAGGTTTTCTTACGCCAAACAGTCCTGTGGTCAGCCCTGAGTCACCGCTGTGTCATACCCAGCTCCTGCTGGTTAATGAACGGCCAAAAAAACACAGCTGTTTCTTTGAAAAGATGGGCTTCTGAGAAACTGATAATGATCATTATGTGGCAGTGAGGAATGAAATTTCTATTTCCGGCAGCTTTCTGTTTTCACGTTCCTCGTTAATTAAAAAGAGATTAAGTGGAAATGTACCAAAGCACCTAGTGTCAAAGCAATAAAATGAACAAATCGAGAACACACTGCATAACAGAGTTGAGACTGAATGCACAAAACATAAAGCAGCACTAATTCTGAGGAAAATCAAGATTCAAATCATCATTGCATTGTAACTGAGAACTCACTTTCTGTTTCACTTTAGTTTTTCTAGAACCGAGTTCCCTGGTTTTAACACCCAAACACCGGTGGTTTCTCAAGAGGTGGCTACGAATCACGGGTGCTCATTCATTTCATGGGTGTCACCCGCTGACACTTATCATTGCGATACTTTTTGTTCTTTTGAAGACGGCTGTGTGAAAGTGCCTATTATTCTGTCTCTCAATCCAGAAATAATGCAGCAATAACACACTACTCCAGACCACCGTTTGGGGAGCCTTTTGAGAGAAGAGAGTTTGGTTTTAAACCTACAGTCGCTGTCAGGACAAAACTTCCAATCTCTAATTTTCATTTTTTGACATGACTGGAAAACTTTCTGATGAACTGGTGCAGCAGGTAGTGTCTCTGTCACAGCTCCAGGGCCCTGGAGGTTGTGGGTTTGAGTCCCGTTCCGGGTGACTGTCTGTGAGGAGTTTGGTGTGTTCTCCCTGTGTCTGTGTGGGTTTCCTCCGAGTGATTGTCTGTGGGGAGTGTGGTGTGTTCTCCCTGTGTCTGCGTGGGTTTCCTCCGGGTGACTATCTGTGAGGAGTGTGGTGTGTTCTCTCTGTGTCTGTGTGGGTTTCCTTCAGGTGCTCGTTTCCTCACACGGTCCAAAAACACACGTTGGTAGGTGGATTGGTGACGTGTCCATAGGTGTGAGTGTGTGTCGCCCTGTGAAGAATTGGCACCCCTGCCAAGGTGTGTTCCCACCCTATGCCCAATGATTCCAGGTAGGCTCTGGACCCACCACAGCCCTGAACTGGATAAGGGTTACGGACAGTGAAAAGTTTTCAAACCAAAACCAGTTTGGAAATAACTGTTGGATACTTTCATTTAGAACATGGATTCTACATTAATCTGTTTTAATAATGTAATAATTACCAATTGTCCAGTCGTGGCCATCCTGATTCATTTAGAATCCATGTTTTAAATCGAAGCGTAACAGCAGGTTTGCGTTGTAATTGGCAGAAATGTATTCCACGAACACTGGTTTATCTACTAGTATTAAGCACTCCAGACAAATCTCTTAAAGTTTCACTGCACCTTATTCAATTTAAAACACTATCAAGCAGCAATTTAAAACTAACAAGTGGAATTAAGATCATAACAAGATATTCAGTTATAAAAATAGTATCTTGTACTAAGAGCAAATGAAGTAAAACAATGACAACAAAAACAAAATCCTCGCTTTAATCAATGAAGCTCTCCACTCCGGCCCCACAGCATGGCTCTGGGTTATTTCCATGCTTCTGTTGTGTCCTTCTGTAGCAAAAGCAGACTACCCTCCGCATAATAAAGGGATTCTTCTCCTGGCAGTGGTGCCAAATTCTGCATAACACCAGTTTTAATGGATGTTCTTTTCCACTTTAAATGGGACATATAATAAAAAGATTCAGCACATTTGCATATTCATTTACGGACCTGGAGATACTACCAAACTACAAACTATGAAATAAAAATGACCCACACTTATTTGTTGTTCATCCAAGTCAGAAAACATTGAATAATAATTATAATTTGACCATTTGATTTAGTGAAGACATTCTGAGAGGTCCAAGACCAGGTGAAATAAGTGTACTGATTAAATACGGAGAAAAAAAGAACAGAGAAGAGGAGCAAGTAAAAATGGCTTCTGCTCCTTGCTCCTGATCTCTGAGCTGTGGCTCATTCTCATTGAAAAGAGCAGGCACTGAAACCAGAGCAGGACATACAGTATATCTTCAGAGCTTGTATAATCCATCCATTATCTGTAAGCGCTTATCCATTTCAGGGTCACGGTGGGTCCAGAGCCTACCTGGAATCATTGGGTGCAAGGCAGGGACACACCCAGTCCTTCACAGGGCAACACTCACACATACAGACACTTTTCAGTCACCAATCCACCTACCAATGTGTTTTTGGACTGTGGGAGGAAAGCGGATCAACCGGAGGAAACCCACGCAGACACATGGGAGAACACACCACACTCCTCACAGACAGTCACCCGGAGGAAACCCACACAGACACATGGAGAACACACCAAACTCCTCACAGACAGTCACCCGGAGGAAACCCACGCAGACACTGGGAGAACACACCACACTCCTCACAGACAGTCACCCGGAGGAAACCCACGCGGACACGGGGAGAACACACCACACTCCTCACAGACAGTCACCCGGAGGAAACCCACACAGACACGGGGAGAACACACCCCACTCCTCACAGACAGTCACCCGGAGGAAACCCACACAGACACGGGGAGAACACACCACACTCCTCACAGACAGTCACCCGGAGGAAACCCACACAGACACAGAGAGAACACACCACATTCTTCACAGACTCTTCACCCGGAGGATACCCACGCAGACACAGAGAAAACACACCACACTCCTCACAGACAGTCACCCGGAGGAAACCCACGCAGACACGGGGAGAACACAACACACTCCTCACAGACATTCACCCGGAGGAAACCCACACAGACACAGGGAGAACACACCAAACTCCTTACAGACAGTCACCCGGAGGAAACCCACGCAGACACAGGGAGAACACACCACACTCCTCACAGACAGTCACCCGGAGGAAACCCACGCAGACACAGGGAGAACACACCACACTCCTCACAGACAGTCACCCGGAGGAAACCCACGCAGACACGGGCAGAACACAACACACTCCTCACAGACAGTCACCTGGAGGAAACCCACACAGACACAGGGAGAACACACCACACTCCTCACAGACAGTCACCCGGAGCGGGAATCGAACCCACAACTTTCAGGCCCCTGGAGCTGTGTGACTGCGACAACTACCTGCTGCACCACCGTGCCACCCAGCTTGTATACTCACTATAGAAAAACATTAACCTAAAGGGGGTGCTGTCGAGTAGCTGCACATGAGTCCATTACTACAATGCTCAATGCCAAGCACTGGCAAGGAAGGCATGAAAGAACTGGGCCGTGATACAAATACCAGGGCTAATTTCTTATCCTAGGTATATGTAGGAATCTAGGGACTTGTATTCAGTTTCTATATTATATTCACGTCCACTATGTGGGGGAAAGACAAACGATAAATTCAGCTGAAACCCAGCTCATTGTGTTATTTCTGAATGCAAAAATTGGAACAACGCTGTCAATAAAACTAGCAAAAATATTCCCACCTGGGATGTGACAGAGGGAAATGAAAAATTAAGCTGAGACTGTGTGTGTGTGTGTGTGTGTGTGTGTGTGTGTGTATACATGTGTATGTCAGTGTTGTCAAACCACTGTGAAATCCTCTGGTGAATAACGCGTAAAATAATATTGGCCGGACAATTAGTCACAGATTTGAGCATTCACTGTTGGATCTGAACTGTCATTTTGAAGAGCTCTACTTACGTACACATTATTTATGAGTGGGAATAGAGAGACATTCCTCAGTCCCTCCTCTTATTTCTCTGCAAGTTTTTTTTTTTTTTTTGGCATTTCTTTCTTTGTCTGTCACACTTTCTTAATGAGAGTTTTTCCTGGGAGCGGATGGGGACACCTGGGGGACTTGGGCAGCCGGCACCGTCTCGGATCTGCTTTGATATCAGCCGCCTGATGGCCTCCTTGACTCAGGCACAATTAGAAACTCGCTTTCATGAGGACACAGAGCTGGGACCAGGATGCAGCTGAGTTGTGGCTTACTCAACTCCTGCGTCAGAGTGGAACAGGGCTGTAGAACAGTGACATGACATTAGAATTGTGATTATAATTCTGCATGTGTTTTCGTTAGTTTGTTTTTATAGCTTAGTGGAGTGTGCGCCCCCTGGAAGGGTGTGGAGCTATTGCTGGGAGCACCGCAGATATATAGATATAAACATAATGCATATACATACGGCTTAGTGGTGAGCACGTTCGCCTCCCAGCGCTGGGATCTTGGGTTCAAGTCCCATATGGGTGGAGATTCCATGTTCTCCCTGTGTCCGCGTGGGTTTCCTCCGGGGTCTCCGGTTTCCTCCCACAGTCTACAAGGGTAGGTGAATTGGCTTCTGTAATAACTGCCCTGGTGTGTGAGGTAATGAGTGTGTATTTGGCTGCCGCTTCTTGCCAATGGGTGTGTAAAGCGTCCTTGGGTATCTAGAAAGGCGCTATATAAGTGTAACGATAACTATCTAACTATCAATTCCACTATAAATGTGTTTTTAAATGTCAAACTTACTTTTTGTTTTGTTCAGTAAGACATTTATCTACACAGGGGAGATGTTTGGTTCCCACTGCTTTACGGTAACAACCACCCAGCCATTTCAAATTTAGGTTGTTGACAATAAACAGCATGAGATGCACATAAAACTAAGGACATTTTGCGAGGTAAAGAAGCTCCAACCAGTGAAGCATTTGGGATGAGTCAGACTGGTGTTGGTGGTCTACAACACCCGCACTCTAATTTTGTCTTGACTGAACGTCATCAAATTCTCACATCCTCATAGAAATGTTACAGCATCAGGACGGTTACTGCACCAAAGGTAGATCAATTAAAACACTTTTAACACATTTCAGAAGAAAAACAAAATACAACATACAAAATGTCAGAGCTCAAAACAATCAATGACAGTGAGAACTTGGGTGTCAGACATATTGGACTTTTTAAAAATGTCAGCACACAGCTTTAACAAATGCGTCACTCCAGGAACTTCATCAATCTGTTTATTCATGAGCAGAAGAAATTATATATGCAGTATATGCAGATCTAACATTTCTCCCCCTACTGTTCTAAATGATGCACCCTGCCTCACCAGCTTCTAGTAACACATCAGAAAGGTGGAAGCAGAAAGAGTGGTGTCTCTCTCTCTCTTATTGTTTCTTCTTCTAGGGGGGGCTTGGCTAGCAGCACATAAATAATGATCTGTCCAGTTTTGGACTGCTTTGCAAAACTCCAGCTGGGCTTGTCATTCCATGTTGATCTTGTCATCTGGCCTCAAAAAAAGCATGATAAAACAAAACAAGTGTATATTCTATGATGGATAGACATGATGGAAAAAGCACAAAAAAACAAATAATGACCAAAAAATAAACATAAAAATAAGTTACTGGTACTTGAACAGACTTGAGGCTGGATCTGCCGACACATCTGAGCAACTCCTGTGGAAATTCACGACCGATGATACTGTGAGTGTCCCAGAAGGTGAGCTAAAGTACTGGTTTGTGCTTCTGGGGCTTTTATAACTAGCAGACTATAGCCCACTCATCACAGAAGAGCTGTTACACTGGTGTACTTGAGAGGGAGAATCTCATAAATGTGTCGAACGGTGACTTTCCATGACCTGGAGCTCTCTGTCCCTGCCCTGCAGACACAGCCACAGCATTTTTCCCCATTTCTGAAATTACAAAATCACCTTGTTTCACCTTGTTTCAAGAAGCACTGCCTTAATGGGAGAGGGGAAAAAAAAATCCTCTTGTCCAATAGGGACAAAGCTAATCTTGACACGTACTGGATTGCTATGCATTTTTATTAGCATTGTTATTAATTTTCAAGCTTTTAGCCATGATAGAGTGTCAATAGCTACTTTTAAGAATATTCTTGGAACAATAATCAACTCAACACCTTTATTTGTACACATTTGTGCTTTAACATACTGTACATGTTCGAGTTAAACACAGATGTGGATTAGGTCTTCATAAGGGTGTGGTGCTCCCCGTGGATACCTATGATGTTATTCCCGCTGCGACAGCGACCTCTGCTGTAGAGAGTGTATAAAACATCAGTTGGATCCTGACTGGCTCCCTCTCAAATGGTTAGCTACCTATGCTAGCTAACTCCCTTAGAAGTGCACTACACGTAAGCCACGATATAACGGATTCCACAGCCAAATAATTGCACGTCTAACAATACGTCGTCTATTTTCAGCCATATAGCCTGTTTGGCTTAAACAAAGTGCACTAGTTTGGACGGATTTCTCCTCTGTGTATATGTGTGTGTAGTGCACTTCAAATGAAGTACGGAGCAATTTGGGCAACGGCCAATGACAGGGCTGAAAGGGCGGGATGTGGTAACATGTCTTTCAAAAGACACAACGAACAAACGAACCTGGAAAGTACGTCTTCGTTTTTCCCCGTGACTGTCGAACACTTTTCAGAGACGACGTAATGTTTCGTTTAAATAGAACATAGCAGCTGTATTTAAGAAGCCATATATCCGTGTCACATAGCTCTGCTTGGTGTTTTTCTCTGAGAAAGAAGCTAGTTTTCTTCCATTAGAAATGGCACCACTAGAATTTAATGACCAGACACGGCTTATTATAAGCTGCATCTTTCAGGACGAGAGAGATATGTACGAAACCGATAGCCCCGCGGGTAGTAAAGACGGTAAGTAGCGTTTAACGCCTATTTAATGTAAACGTTACAGATTAAATACCAAAACGTATGCCTATGTATTCTCTTTTATAGTTTCCAATGTTCATAACAACACAACGAACTGGGTTACTTTTGTTTATATTACCTGTCATGTGTTAAAACACCATTAATGTCTTAGAAGCTCCAGTGTTTTGAAGCTACATAGGATACACAAGCTAGTCCTTACCAGCTTTTCATTGAGGAAAACTAGCTAATAATCCTAGCTGTGTCCAATGGGGAAAAAAAACTTAGCCATTAACCCTTAGTTTATTTGTTGAGATCAGTTAATGGTTGCTCTTGTCATTGCCAAGTTACAAAGTACATTTCTAAGGAGGTGACAGGCCTGTCAGGGGTAAAGTGTCAAGTATCTGCTACGTAGAATACTTCTTTGTATTTCTTCCTCTTCAAGTTAATGGACTCAACATGTTTAGACCGTGTTTTACTGCCCCTTTCCGAAGCCTGAGAGCTTTAATTATGTGGCTTACTCTTTGCAGATGAATTTGACCCGTCGAAGATAGCTGCGAAACTCAGAGAGCTTGGAGACCACTTTGATGCTACAGTGATTAAACCACTAATGCAGGACGTCAGGACAGCGTCCCAGGAGCAGGTAGATCCTCAGCTGAAATGTCAGCACCTCGCCCTTTAAGCACACTGGCTTTGTATTAATTTTCACGGGTGTTAACCAACGTTTTCGCAGAGTTTGCTGACTTGTCATAACCTGCTTTACATGTAAATGCCATGCATAACATTCACAGCTACTTCCCAATGCTTGAGGCAATAATTCTGAACTCAGGAACAAAGACACTCAGGCTGTGACCAAAACAGCTCCTTTAGTAGTGTGTGATAATGAGGCACTATTTAGTTCTCAAAAGTAACACTGAGAAATACGAGCGGATTTAGACACTTCCACTGTTCATTGACTAGTAACAAAACACCCAATGCTTCCTGGTCCACGTTCAGCTCATGTAATGAGACATGATGTTAACTAGAAAGTCTGAGTGCATTGTGGGAGACGGTAGCATCCTCAAAATCATGCTCTAATTCAACCTTTGGATTCGGACATTCTGAGAAAAATGGCCGTGTCTGCAGTCAGCTCTGAACTACAAGGGTGGGTCAAATCCATGGTCAAATCACCAAGTCACTGTAATGAAAACAGGCATCAGTAGTGGAGCAATACAATCTCCATGGAACAGCCATAAGACAAGCCTGGGTTTGGACACCCCTGAGGTGGATGAGAGCCGAGAGCCTCCCGGTGACAACTGTAGTATTAGCCTATGTAGAAGACACACGTTTTGTTCTACACTGCCCCAGTAACCACAGGAAAGAAACCCGCCATCTTTGGGCAGTGCAGAGCTCACGTATCAAGGAATATAGGGCAAAGTATCAGGGGGGAAAATGTATTATTATATACATCATAATATTAACATGAGTGGGCTGTGGTTTCAGTATGCGTCAGTGAGGGAGGGGCATTTTTAAAGTTGCCTGAGTTTTGGGGTTGGTGTTTTCCTTACAACTGTTCAGAAAAGATCACGTGGTTAAGAACATGATCGTGGTATAGTTCTATCTTAGTGTAAGGTTAGTGACTCTCAGTGTATTGTTCTGTCTTTGACTGTATATATTACATAGTAAATTGTTTTTCTACTTCATTGCTTTCCACGCTCTGTCCTCTGTGGCAGATACAGGTACTACAGTGTACACTTGCATGCTAATCATTTATTGCCTGTTTGGTGTCTTTCAGATGGAGTCTGCTTTCGGTAAGAGCGTGGAAAGCTTGAGTAAGGCGTGGGTGGTGGGGAGGCCGGAAGTCGTCTCTGAGAAGCAGCTCCTGAAGGCCTCAGTCGCTCTGGCATTGTATGTGAAGAAGAATTGTCCAGACCTCACCGGACCCATCCAGGACGTTATGGCCACTTTCATCAACAACCGACTATCCACCTGGATCCTGCAGCAGGGAGGCTGGGTAAGCTTTACACCTAACGAACTAGGTGTATGTCACATGATGCTACAACTGCTGGCGAAAGCTATGGGATCACTACATTTAGGCCCCGTCCACACAGATCCATTTATTTTTAAAAACAAAGATTTCCTCTACAAGATTTGGGAGAAGAAAAAAATATATATATGCTGTGGTTATTCCATCTTTTTTGCCAGGAGTAGTGCCCAGCTGAGAGGTTGAAGGCTAGCACATGCGTCTTATGAGATGTGAAAAATCTCAGGAAAATCCCATCTAAACATCATTGGAGTGTTCAAGAGTTTTTTAAGCGAACACTAACAAAGGGAATGTCCTGTCATTAGATAACAGACTCCCACATTGGTTAGCACCATTGACTGCTGAGTGATTTGGGAAGAGAGTCATGGGTTGTTGTTATTGTTGTTCTGCAAATATCACTTTTCCACATCATGGCAGTCTTGTCTTCTGAGTAGCAGGTATAGTAAAAAACACACAGCTTCTTACTATCATTTTCTTTCACAAGAAGTAGCTTTGATACGAAATTGTCTGAAGCACAGCATTATCTGTGATTCCAGAACTAACTTTTCCTCAAATAAAAAAAGGTGTTACTCATTCAGAAAGGAAACTGAAAGTAACAGGACTTTTCACAGGTGTCCTGTGGTGCCACTGAGTCATTTTTGTCATAGCAATTTCCTTCATATTTGTCATAAACCCAGACTCGGTGACCTACTTCAACTAGTTGTAAAACATGACGAGTTACAGCTGGCAAAAGAAAGTCTTGTTGCTTTTAAACTAAAATGAAAAGTTTTAATAAATGTGAGTTTAGTAATATTCTTTATTAAAAACAGGTGTCATACAGGAGCTTTATAAACGTATGTTGATTTGTCATTTTTTCTCAACATGTTTCCATTTGTCTTTAGATTTTACTTTCACTTCTCTTTCCTTGATTTCAGGAGGTCAGCTATAAATAATAATTCATATTTTTGTTTTTCCTGTTTAGGAAAAGGCCACTTGTTCCTGTGTCTGAATTAACTCCAGGAGCTGAACTGAATATGGCACAACTTTCTCAGGATTTTCAGCTGTGGAATACCACTAATTAAATGCAAAAATGCTGTTTTATTTAAGACACACACAAGAGCAAAGTGATGGACTGCAGGTGGTGGCTATGAATTAGTTTGTGTTTAAAAATGTACGTATGAGCTACGTCCTGGAACCCATCCCCTTGGACTCTTTTACTTTCCCTTTACACGTCCAACACTTCACTTCTGACATCTTTTAAATTAAAGCAGAGGCTAGGGCTTCAATGCCAGCATTGTACTTCTTTGCGACGGTTGTTTTTGTGACGTGTCAATCTACAAATACCTGATAATTAAATTTTCCATGAATGAAGAACAAAAATGTAATTCTTAAAAACACTGGGGCCATATTGCTGTATTTTTGTGTGGCCCTGACCGGGAAGGTCAGAGAATGAGGTAATAAATTCATAGGCATGAGCTTTACTTGATTATTTTATTCCCAAAAAATACATTTAATCTGAAGCCAACACCAGCAGGTCAGACCTTTACACACTATTCTCTACTTTTAATTATGGCTTTATTGCATTATTAGCTTTCTACTCACCGTGATGTCTTCTGCCTCGAATGTTATTAATCTAAGGTTTCCACATCTCATCAATTATATTTCCACATCATTCAGGAAACTCTTAATAGATGATGTGGGGATAATTAATTTTTACTTCATGATCGTGTGTGAGAAGCACAAGCATCAGATCAACTGTGAACATTCACGAGACGTTTTTTATTATCAGCATAATCGATGAAGTAGTGGTTGTCCTAGATCTGATCATGGTGTATGTTAGGATTCAGATTCAGTTTTACTATAAGGTATAGTGTGTGTGTGTGTGGTTACATTTACCAGCAGTGGATGTTTGATGAACACAAATGCATCTACTCAGCCGTAGTAGTCGCTGGTTTGAGATCCAGACGTTGCATATCTGTCATAGCATTTTAAAAAATAAAGAAGCCATTCCAAGTAAAGTGAGATTTTTTTTTGTCTTCTGTTATATTTTTCTGCATCATTTCCTTCAGGTGGACAGTAAAGTATCCAGATAAATGGGCTCACACTTGTACACAGATAGGCCAAAATGTTAAGACTATCAAAAGTCAGGGTTGTATCAGATGAGAAGGAAACAGTCAGTCATTGTAGTGCATGTTTTAGATGCAAGAGAGAAAAGGCATGCGTGGCAAAGGCTATAATCATTATCACTGGATGATTTGGCCCTAAACTGGCCAAACAGGCTTGTGGTGTGGTCCCAGTCTTCACTAGTCTGCAGTTAATGTGGCACAAGTCAGCTGTTTTTAAAGACACTTCCTGAAAGAATATTTCCCATAGTGCTTGGTATGAGGCTGTGAAATGACAGACCAGAATGCCAATGCATTGTGTGTGCTGTTCAAAAGTCTTGCACATGGATTCATTGATTTAAAGTAGTGGGTTTTTATGTAATTCACGCTACCAGAAGAGGGCAGCACTGTACTGTGTTTAATATTCTTTCTCTGAATGGAAAAACATTGTGGCAGTGAATGAGTCACCATTAGTCCTTCAGTCAAACAGAAGTGACTCATTCACATCATAGTTGTATGAAAATGACACATTTCACAGTCTAATTACTGTATTTTCTATATGGGAGGGTGATGTTTTATGTTTAAATTTTTTAAATTAATATTTTGTAGGGCGTGCTCTGAAAGTATGTGGTGCCAGGGAAAATAACATGAGCCACTATGACCTTGCACTCTCAGAGAGTCAGTCATGTTGGCATTCGGCATTAATTCTGGCTCGTTTAGTGCGGGTGTGGGACTCTGTCAGAGCTGTGCCTTATCTCCACTCCTGTTTGTGATAGTTACATGGTGACACCACATAGTCGTAGAGTATGTCGTGGGTTAATCAAACGAGATAATAAGATAAGATGATGTTAAATTCATCAAATTATTATATTAACGAACTAACGACAGAAAAGATTTAGGCTGTTCCGTGTAGATAAAGTTTTCACTTAGTTTTATATACTCGAATCTAATCAATTAAATGTCATTTGACCCAGAGGTTTCAAACATTGCCTTACCACTAATTTACTGACAAACTAAACTCCAATAATCTACTGCTCCTAATGTTTTGATGTGACTTTCTTCACTGTAGATAAATATACTTTTTATTTAACCTTTAATGTAACCAGGCAAGTCTTTAAGAACATATTCTTATTTACAATAACCACCCGGCAAGTAGCATATACTTACCACTTACATATTACCATACTTACATATGCTATTCCCATTCCTGAGAGGGACCAGGGGTCACAATGTCCATAATGCACTGACAACCATTGTATTTACCATTATGAACCTCTGTCAAAACTATATACATCTCCTGAGCTTTTTAAGTTGATCACTTGCAACTCTTCTTTTTCCTGAATGTACCTCTACACCATGAATGCACTTGAGTGTCTCAGGCACCAAGCCGCATATACATTAACATTTCAAGGAGTAACAAAAATGTATAAACACTTTGAATTTATATTTCCCATCACCACCACCTTACTCATGTGGTTGGGCAAGTAGAACTGATAAATCATTGGGTTTCCCCTCCAAGTGTTTACGTGCTGATAATGTTGAATACAGAAGCTGTGGTATTTGGTTTGCACATGGATGAGTTTTTAAGCTGATGAGTTCACATGACCTTGTCATGTGGAAGAACTTGACTGGCAGACAGTTCTGAGAGGTACCATGGGAACTGACATCAGCTGAGTATCCGGAATATCATCAAATGCCAAAGCTGAAGAACTACCTGACCACTGACATTTGTCTTTTAACTTTTTTTTTACTGAACTCTAAAGCCCTGTCCATATTTTACCCTACACCCTTAGACCTTCTTTGAAGTACAGACTTAGATTTATGTCACTGAACAGTGCAGAACAGAACATAGTTCATACCCTTTTTTTAAATGTGTAAGTTATTATCGCTATGATTAGATAAACATCAAGTGATTAAAGTAGATGGGGAATAGCCATAGGAAACTTAAAGTCTGGTGCACTTATAAGCAAGGTGCATTAAGTTCTCATAGGGGACACTAGTGAGCAGGCCTATAGGGGAAAGTGAAAGAAATGGGGCACAGCTTAGCCTTAGCTTAGCAGGCATAGACAACCCTTAAGAGAGCAGATATGAGTTATATATGAGAACTTAACTGCCCTACGAAGGGAAACTAGACCTAGAACCGAAGTGAGGAAAACAGTGTCGTGGGCCTGTATGCGTATAGGCTTTTTAGGAGGCATGTACACGGTCAAAATAGGGGTGGAGTTTGTATGGTTTGAAATATAGCAGGAGGCATTTAATATAAAGATACATGAACCATACAAGGGTGGTACTGTGGTGCAACAGGTAGTATCACTGTCTAGCCATGCATTGATTGAATGTATGTGAAGAGTTTGGTTCGTTCTCCCTGTGTCTGCATGGGTTTCCTCCGTATGTCCTACTTTCCTCCCACAGTCGAAAATCATGGGTTGGTAGGTGGATTTCAAAAACGTCCATAGTGAGTGTGCCCCCAGTGCCCTCACCATTATCAACGAGAACACAGCTGAACAGGTTTTTCTGAAGTCTTGATAATGATGCACAGCTCAATACCAAAAAGGGGGCTAATAAATTGTATTGTAGCTCTACAAACTGCATCCATGATGCCGTGCCACTACACTGACCTTTGCACAGTACTGTGGACCTGGTAAAATAGACAGTGAGTTAGTGAATGTATATCAGTCATTATGAATAGCACAAAAAATGATTGACAAAAGAGCACTTAAAGACAAGCAGATACTCCTCTGTACATTCATGTATTTCAACATATCAGTTTTACTACTTAATGTGATTGTATCACACTGTTTCACAAGCTCCATTTCTTCTGTCCTTGTTCTGGAAGAAAATAATATTTGATTAAATCATTCCTATTTAGGAACAAATGTACATGATTTTTCTAGTTAAAAAGGTAAGTATCACAGTTTGTGTTGGATGTAGAAACATCATCATTGTTTTTAGTTACAATCTATCAAACTAGTTTTATTCAGGTTTCAGTCTTGTCCATTGTGGCACACTTCTCTTGGATCACTCGCTCAAAGATATGTAGATATCAGAGGCTCAATGGATGGTCTATAGTTTAGCACATTATGCTCTTAACTGAGAGATAATCGAGCAAGACGTGGTGCACATCCAATGCATCATACAATGTAGCTGTTAGGCTCATGAATGTACAGACATGAACACATGAACATATGATACCCAAGGTTTTACTAATGCATCTTCCAGTGGTTACTTTAGTCACAGCTGTCATATAAACGAGATGAGTCTCGCGATAAATCCATAATCATTAGATAAGATTTTAAAAATCGTTTGTAAATCACGACTGAAGTCTGATTTCAAGCAGCAAAGGAACGGCTCAAGCAGATCAAAGTTCTGTTTAAGGCATAAGGAATCATCTTGACTGCATTTTTTATCAGTTAATGATAATAGAGAGTGATAAATCGCAGTTGGTCACATCCTCCACAGAGATGGATTTGTCAGTTTAAAAACATTACTACAATTCACCTTGTGTTTCCCATGTCCTTCTACAAGAAGATCTTAGTCCAGAGTCATTAAAAAAAGGGTATGACTCGTAATACTGCAGTGGCATAGATTCAGAGGAACTATAGGATAAAATTCAGAACGGTTGGCTTGCTGATATTTGCTCAATCCAACTCTGACACACTGCCTTATAAAAGCCTGTCACAAAAGAAGGCTCGAGAGTCTCATCAAAACGGGCGCTTTCAACAACTGAAAGTGCCATTTGGACTGCGTGGCGCGCCAGTGTTCATATACTTAATGGGCCCTCTCAGATGGTGTGCTACATTTATTGCACCATTGACCACAGTGAATATTTCAGGACGAATGCCTTCACTGATGTTTGGTCTCAACGTTAGCCTGTAAACTGAATATGATTTTATGGCGTGGGGTCAAGTCATCTTAGGGTCACTGGCCTAGATGCCTACAGCAACTGACACCCTGACTTCATTCACACGTAGAAGTCCACAAAAATCACATAAGCAGGCTTCTTATTAGACGGCGGTGTACCCCAAGGCTCCAGCATGGGGTCAAATATCAGTGATGCGTCTCATTCTCTTCTCTTGGCTCTCCCTTCGTTGGTTAGCTCGACTGCCATGACGGGACATATCCCTGCAGCAGAAATACTGCTTCCAGATCTTGAGGAAAGCATTTCGAAACTTTTTAATACGAAAGGCATACACAATGGGGTTGACGGCTGAATTGCCGTGACTAAGCAAAATGGCAATGTAGATGAGGATCTTTTTCTCAATCTTTGGGCTGAAGAGAGTGATGCAGTTCAGGATGTGAAGTGGCAGCCAACTTACAGCGAACAAAAACAGCACAAGAGCCAGAGATTTGGCCAGTTTCAACTCTTTGCCATAATACCGCCTGGGGTCATTCTGGCTGGCTGATACTTTCTTATTCAGCTGTTTGTGGATCATATAGAAGATCTCCACGTATATCAGCAGCATGAGCACAAGAGGGGGCAGCACCCAACCGAAAAAGTTGAAGTAGACCATATACTCCATGCTGATGACCGTCTCAAACTGGCAGGTGATAAACAAGTTGGCATTCAGAGAGTCGTTGGTCCCTTTCAGCTTCTCCAGGTTGTTCCAGCCCAACATGGGGGTCAGGCCCACAACGATGGCCACTGTCCAGCACACCATCACCGCCGTTCCAGCTCGCTTCGGTGTGACCACTCGCTTATAGCTGTAGAACAGGACAGAAAGGAGACTTATTAAGCCACTTCAGTTCCAAGAATGGTGAAGGGTTTTGAAATTTGCATTTGTTTATCAGCACTACAGGACACTTGCATAAACCTACAGTTTATTACACTTGAGACCAACCTACGTCACTCTCACCACAGGAAATGTTCAGCACCGGTCAGGCGTTGGGTGGTGCCTGTGTAGTGCATGCAGAATGAATTCAGTGAAAATCATCAGCTTTATTTACACATGGGCTCTCTCAGACATTACCCAGACGTCATACTAGGGTTCCAGCATGATAAGGTCCAGGTAATGTCTGGTACAGATGATTCAGATATTTGCATTGACACACAGCTCCTCTGGGTAATGTCTGATTACCCAGACAAGGGGTGTTACATAAATATTATCTACCACCTGCAAAAAAAACATGAAAACACTACAACACACCAATAACAATTTTTAATTTGTAAAAAATAAATCACAACATATGACCCAAAAAAATTATTATTATTATTATACTTATATAGCGCCTTTCTAGACACCCAAGGACGCTTTACAATCTACACTGCTCAGAACGCTCAATTCACACACACACAGGCGAGAAGCGGCAGCCAAACGCGCACAGCGTACTCTCAACCAGAAACGACCGTCCACCTGGAGGACTGCATCGGGCACTAGGGTTTAACCCAGGACAGAGCGCCAATCCATATCTGGGCTCACACATACAGACATTCATTCACACACCAGGACAGTTATTAGAGAAGCCAATTCACCTACCCTCCATGTTTTTGGACTGTGGGAGGAAACCGGAGACCCCGGAGGAAACCCACACAGACACTGGGAGAACATGGAAACTCCACCCAGATGGGACTTGAACCCAAGATCCCAGCGCTGGGAGGCGAACGTGCTAACCACCAATCCACCGTGCCGCCCGAAAAATCTTCTATGTAAGATCTTAACATTCTGGCTTCAAGAAACATTTTCAATTAAATTATTTGAATTAATGGCATCAATGGCATTTTTTCAAATCAAGTAGAGCAATTAATTATGGAATCACTCAACACTGATGTGGAAAAAAGCAATCACTTTGTAATTTGCATTTCTAAAACAAATACCAGCCAAAATATAAAAGTGCAAATTGTCCTGGGTTTAAAAAGGAGTGCTTGTGCATCTTAATGAGATTTTGGATTTGGCTTACTGAAATACAACATGCCCCCAATCAACCCCCACCCAAAAAAATAAATTGTGTATTAAAATAAAGCAAAGAAGGACATCTTGAACAGAATATGGCAAAAGTTGGTTGTTCCTATTCAACTGTGTCTAAACTTTATGCAAGTACAATGGAACCTCTACTAACAAACTTTCCAAGATACGAACTGGGCATTTGAATATTTTTTGCCTCCACCAATGAACCACGACTCTAGAAACGAACCCGAGCCTCCACCGAGCCGGCGGCTGGAAATGTCCACTGACCCCAATACGCGAGTCTCCCAGCGCCCAGACTTGAGTGAGCTTTTAAGATTAGCACATTGTAGCTTTAGCAATTTAGCATTAGTGTAACCGTGTAGTGTAATTTAGCAGACACCGAAATTCGTGCTAAGTTAAACCGTATCTACGCTTCGACTCCCCACATTCACCCTCCTACTCTCCGTTATTCCCCCCACCCCCCGTCATACAGCCAGTGCCTGTGTTACTCCTCCAGCCAGTCGTCACGTCTTCAAGGTAGCGATGTGTAACCGCTTACAACTTTATTTCTTTTTTATTACTGTTTCCACTGTATTTCTCTTTTATTTTTAGTAACGCTACATGTATTTTTTTTTTTACTAATTTGAGAGTGTTGTAAACATATATCACTGCAAAACGGGTGATTTTCGGGGTGGGGGCTGGAACGCATTAATTGTTTTCCATTATTTTAATTTCCATTAAATTCCATTATTTCATAACGCCTGTCAGGGCTGGTGTAAAGGAATGTACCAACATGTTTCTTTTGAAAAATGCATCTGTAGTCCGTTTCACTTAGGAATGTGTTGACAGTTGAGGTTTCGTTAAATAAGCCTTTGCCAAAGTTTATGTGGATTTTTAATCAGCCGTCATGAAAGGATCGTGCCTTATGGATAGCTTTATGAACAATGACTGATAACAGGTAAATAGGGATATAGTGATTTTTTGATACCCAATGCTTTACAGAGATTAGAGGAAAAAAAGTGAGAAAGCAGAAGAAAACAAAGAGTAAAGTGTTACTAAACAAATTTAAGGTTTATATATTTAATTAAAAAAAAACTCTTGTCCAAACTTTTAGTAACTTTTCTGGATCCTATTACATTAACCATGGAGAGCACTTCAATTAATCCAGCGCAGTGACACACTATAGGCTACCTACACTCCATGCAGTAAAGCATTATGCCTAAATCCAATTTCAGTCCCTCTCTGTATAGACTCTGGGATTCATTTTCAGACAAAAGAGCCAAGAGCACTGGAGCATGCTACTCGCCCAGCCTTTAAATTGCCACTAGTGAAACAAGCACATTCACGTCGATGAAACTACATTCTCGTCAATAAAACCTGCTACGGGCACGATAAGCAAAATGCACCTCAAAATGTCAAGTTCATATTTCAAGAATACGCAATATTACCCATATCTCCAAACGTAATAAACACGAACATGATCTTCATCAGATTCAGAGTCCTTTAAAAGAGGACATATTATGAAAACTGGAGCCTCACTGGTTGAGGTAATGTGGACATTAATGGAGCTCCTACCAGGTAACAAACTGAAATAAGGCCACCCAGTTTGTTTATTTGTGGTTTGCTTTATTCAATAAGCATGGGATAAAACAAGTCTCCCGCTTCCTGGTCTGAGTCTTGAAAGTGTAAGGACAAAGTTAAACAGAGCAAGACAAGCAACAAGCGCAGAGAAATAGGCGTAGTGATTAAATATGGTAAAATTAGAACAGAGAAGAAGAAAGAGAACAGAGCGAAAACTGCTAAAAGCCAGAGCTGCATCTGCTCACTTGCTATGTGCTCGGGGCGGGGTAAACAACGGCTTATTCTCATTTAAAGGAACAGGCTTCAAAACGGGTTGATCTGAACAGAGCTGTTTGGACAGAGGGAGAAGAAGCAGTTACAAAACGTAGAAACGTAGAATATGTCTCCTTTAAAAGGGAGATGGGACACAAAATCTTAGACGTGTTTTAACGTGAAACGTTTCATTGTGGGGAGCCTCAGTCTTTTTATTCGCTGTCCTCAACAACAAGTGAACCATCATCAGTGAAACCAGACATCACATCCCTATTAGCCCCACTGTGAACAAATCTCAAACTGAAAGATCCTCAAGAACAGAGAATTTCACCTCAAGCCACGCTGAGTGTCTTTGTGGATTAACCTTTTAACATTGAGTTTACGTTAAAGACCCCCTCCAGTGAAATACAAGGTTTGGGTTATTTTTGTTTGTTTGCTTTGTTTTGTTTTTTTACATTATTTACACATCATTTTGACAACGCATCATGGCAAAATAAACATTTCTGCTTTGGAACTGCAGTATTCCAAATAAACAAAACAAGAATTCAAAGAGCCAGGATTTTTTACATCATAAAACTAAGGAACCAATCCTGTCAACGTATGAGGTGGGCTTTTGAGCAAAAGGCAAGTGGATAGAGGTGGGGACTAATGGTAGATTCTGTGTGGACTCAGTGAAGACCAAGGCGTAGAGTTACATTTAAAACATTTTTTAAAGCAAAATATCATTTTGAAGAACAGAGATGAGTTTTTGAGATGTACCTTGTGACCTGAGGGGACAATAATTGTTAATTAGGTGAGTAAAGCGTAAAGCAGGCGGGTCAAGTGTTTTACGAGAAAGTATTCTACAAATGCATTTCAAAACTAAGGTGTGCCATGTGCTTACGTATCCAGAAATATTCCTTGGAAATCTCTTTCATTTTCTTGAGAAACTTCAACCAATTAGGATGGGTTCACACACTAACAAAGGGTTACTTTATGAACTGCTTTCGAGAGCTGTATTCACACAGATAACACAGTTAACTCTGTTAACACCAGAAGTGCTGCTGCATGTCGGGATGCCGTATCAAATTAAGGATACGATGAACATGTGACTTCATCCAAACTTTGGAGTGTTACCCAATGCTACTCTGACATTACCATTACTCTGTATTTAGCCCAGGGTCATCATTTATGTCATCATCACCTTGCTGCTGGCAGTTACTGCACTTAGTATCAGTGTGTGAACACAGTTGGGGGCGATCTGGTTTCTGAACAGTTAAAACTACTAAACTACTAAAAGGCATCCGTAGGAACCCCCTTTAAATTCTAAGCAGTTCTGCTACTTCAGGGTACACTCTTTCTGGACTCAAAATCAACACAATAGCAACAAATAAAATGGTTTGCCCTGCAGCAGCTGTACACAAGCCTAAGATGACTGTGCTCAATGCCAAGTGTCAGCTATAGGGGTAAAATTCCCTCCAGCTCTGGACTGAGTGATAGTGTGTACTGTGTTCTCAGGGGTCCTCGAGTCTCCAGCATCAGTTAAATGCAACAAAATCCTCACAGAAATGTTCCAGCGCATACCCCTCAGTTAAGAAAAGTTGTGAGAGATGTCCAGATACTTCTGGCCACAGTTTTTTTTTTTGTTTTAAACATGGCACTACACTGTGTTTATTCTGTTTTATTCTGTTAATTATTTAATTAATTACACTAATTAAGTAATACATGAAGTATTAAGTTCCTTGACATTATTTTATTATTTTGAGGCTTTAGTTTCACATGGTTTATTAATAATAATAATAATAATAAGAAGAAGAAGAAGAAGAAGAATGAGTTTTAAGTCTGGTTTTAAAAACATCTACAAATGAACAAGCTCGCAGTTCATCGGGAACTTTGGACAATAATTCCAATGGCACTGAGCTTAAAAGGTGGGACCTCAAGCGAACGTAGGCTTCAGGAACGAAGGGTACACACTGGAGAATACACACATCTGTCTGTATCACTACCTACAAGAGTCCTTGTTTTTACACATGAATATTAAGAGCACCCTTGAGTTTTAAGATAACAATCTCCAAAAGTAAGATAAAGTCCTTTTGACCTTGAAGGGTGGCTTCAGAGAACTGTGGAGTCATGAGTCTCAGCACATTTCAGTTGTTTCTGTTTCATTTCTATCAAGAGAATTATAAACACTGGCTTATTTCTTCATATAGTCACTGTTCATTCATTCATTCATTATACACTGACTGATCATAACATTAAAACGGTCTCTTTGTCCGCTAGTTTGTCAGCTCCACTGACCATAGAGGTGCACTATGTAGTTCCTAAATGACAGCCGGTAGCTCATCTGTTGTTCTGCATACTTTTTTTCAGTGATGAATGGGATGTGGATCATAACAGTGCTGCACTGACACTGACATTGAGTTTGGCTGTGTGTGCTGTGCTGTACGTGGATCAGACACAGCAGTGCTGCTGGAGTTTTTAACCACAAATATCCAAGCCCTGGGGGCAGCGTCCAGTTACCACTGATGAAGGACTGGAAGGAGACCGACACAAACTGAGCAACAATGGATGAACCGTCCCTCATTTGCATCTACAAGGTGGAACAATGAGGTCGGTGCATCTAATAGAGGGGACAGTGAATTGACACAGTGTATAAGAACTCCAGCACCACTGCTGTGTCTGATCCACTAACACACCAACAGGGTCACTGAGAATTGTCCAGACCACTAATCATACCTGTTCTGTGGTGGTCCAAATAATAGAAGAACAGGGTTAAAATGGGCTAACAAATTATGCAGAACAACAGATGGACAACAGCCTGTAATTGTAGCACTACACAGTGAACCTTTGTGGTCAGTTGAGCTGAGAAAATGGACGATGAGTGACGGTGAGTTTGTCTCTCTGTGCTGCCTTAAAAGCTTCAACACTTCTGGAAAACGATGTTGGAACATTGCTGTGAGGATTTGCTTGCATTCTGCCACTAAATAAATAAATAAACAAATAAAATACTTTAGAAATCAAAGAGGTTAGGCGCTGATGTTAGAGGATAACATCTGGATTACAAACACCACTCCAGCTCATCCCAGAGAGCTCCCTTCAGAGGATCCACTGCTCCAAGGCCCAGTGATGGAGGGCTTTATACCCTTCTAGCTGACACTTGACATTCAGCATGGTGACCACAGATCAGTAAGGAGCTGCTCAAGAGCGTCCCATTTAATTGTATGCTTTAAAGTACACTCACAGTGTGCACTGTGAGTGAATCCTAAGCTGGACTCAGCCATCATAAGCACTGTCTGCAAACTTTTGGACATATAAAATATCCAATGTTTACACAGTTCAGTTATACTGGAAATGAGATATCTCTATTGCAAACACTTTCTAGGGTCAGAAACACTCCCCAGACTGGACAGAGTGGACAAAGGGCACACAGAGACAAGAGTGCAGTCAACGGACACTTAGAGGACACTGCAGTATTCATCCACTGGAAGAGGTCAGTAATAAAAGCCAGTAAACTACTACCTGCTGTAACCTACTGCAAACCCACCAGGACCAAGAGGCTCGTGCCGGACATTACCTCATTGGGATCTTGACCCTCAGGTAGCGGTCAATGGCGATGGCGAGGAGCGCGAGGATGGAGCTCTGCGTGAGCACGAGCACGGTGCAAGCCACCAGCAGACAGCTGTAGAAGTGCGTGGAGAGGCCGATGCTGATGGTGATGGCCAGCGGGATGACCAGCGCGCCCACCGCGATGTCCGCGAGCGCGAGGCTCACTATAAAGTAGAAGGTGGTGTCCCGGAGCGAGCGGTTCATCCTCACTGCCCACACTACCATCACGTTGCCCAGCACCGAGGACACAGCGATGGCCACCTCCATCGCCACGTACAGGTTATGTATCATTCCAGAATGTGCAACAGGGGCGATATCCATGTCCACAAAGCAGCCGGACCTACAGCTGGCCACAGCTACAAGTCAGCGACCAACTCTCTCCCCGAGAGCCAAACCGCCAATGTGCTTCTCCAACGCTGGAGCAACGCGGTGGTCAATACTTTCCCCGCCCACGTTTTTTTCCCCCAATAATCCACGCCCACCTCTCCTACGATTGGTTACTTCATAACACCCACAAGCAGCGAGCGCCTATCGCACCACCGCCAACCGCTTGGCCAACAATCAACCAATCAGCGAGTTATTACCAACCAATCACTGCATGGGAGGGCGGGGCTTGTCGAAATTCTTGTTAAGTGAAGTTGTTATTAGTTTAAGTTAATGGAGGGTCTGTGGAAGTCCATTCACAATATTAAACACACACACACACACACATATACATATATATATATATATATAAAGTGGTATAAAATGAGAGGTAGCTGCAGGTAATGTCACTGCCACCCAGCTCCAGGGTCCTAGGGTCCGTCCTCGCCACAGTCACTGTCTGTGAGCAGTTTGGTGTGTTCTCACTATGTGGGTTTCCTCCAGGTGGGCTGGTTTCCTCCCACAGTCAAAACCACATTGGTATGTGCATTAGCTGTGCCAAAGTGTGTGTGTGTGATGATCTGTGATAGTTCTGATTCTAGGCTCCAGACCCACCACAACCCTGAACAGGGGGAAACGGCTAAAAATGATGAATGACATAAAAATATATGTCTATAAATGAATGTTCTCCACTCCTATCTCTTACTTTGCTGATCAAAATGTGTTCACACATCTGAACCCCCTCCTTGTAGGTCTGCTGTGTGGAGAACTTCAATAAAGTGTACACTTTGAGGAGTCTGTGGCCCTGCTCCTTATAGGGCAAAAGACTTCGGGTACTTGGTTAAGACGTATGCGTTAGAAACAAACATGTGGGAGCTACAGTGACTCAATTAAGAATACACCTCTTTGACATGTTCTATTCATACACACATCTTGGACTATGGGAGAGAGCAGAGCACCCGGGGAAAAGGCACGCACCCATAGGGTGAACACACCGAGCTCCTCACAACCAGTGACCCAAGGCAGGGAGTGAACCCAGGTCACCAGGACCCTGGACATACACCAGTGGCCAGTTTGCAGCTGTGTGACAGCAAAACAAACCTGTTGTACCACTGTATGACCAATGTACACATGCTGTACGTTTCCTTGGGTAGAGGACACTGACGTATTCTTCTCAGGAAAAGGCTTTGGAGGCAGTTTTGGTGGAAGCCGATTCTCTAATCTCTTCAAGACTCTGAGAATTTTAAAAAGTTATTTTTGGTTTAGAGTAGGAGGATAAGTAGAGAATCTTTAAATGCAAGCTGTAGGCTTCCGGGAAGCAGACAATCCTTATTTCCAGATTAAATCAAATTTCTAAATCAAACTATTTTGGTCATACCCCAGAGTTTAATACAGGGCCAGGGAGGCCTTCACTGTCTGTAAATTCCTATCCAGTTCATGGTCACAGTGGGATCTACAATCACTGGGGAAACATGGGGAGAGCCCACCAAGCTCCGCCCAGACAGTCACTCGAGGCGGAGCTTGAATCCAGAACCCCAGGACCTTGCTGCTGTGTGACAGCAACCGACCTGTTGCACGGCCATGGCACGCAGAGGCAGATTAATTACGCCTCAGGCCAAAGTGTCCAATAGGAAAAGAGATGAGGGACATTCCTACAGGGAAGTCCTCAGCTCTGCTTTAGGTTTCTAGCTCACTCATAAAGCCTGCTTTGTGGAACAACTCCCTGGACATGGTGCTGCAGTCAGAAAACAGTACAAATAAACATTAAATATAACAGATGCTGTAAGGGAGAAGAGAGACTGTCATATCATTTTTTGTATGTAAATAAAACTATGAAATAAGACCAGGAACAAGATTCAAACACTGAGCTAGATAATAAATACTAATGAAAACATCATTTCACACAACACCAAGCAAAACAACAAGACAAGGAAAGATAATTATTTTGAATTATTTTGAAGCAGTAATCGTACGGTAGAAATAATATCTAGTGTTTCTTTAAGTCTAAAGCTGGGCTTTTCCTATTGAATGTCCACTGAAAATGATTAATGCTCTTTAGGGCGAAGGTGAGTTTGACATTGGAGAAAAACATTTATGATTATGAATCAAAGTCCAACACTACTACAGTATTCATACTAAAGGATTGAATGTACTGCTGACGGGCGGCACAGTGGCGCAGCAGGTAGGTGTCGCAGTCACACAGCTCCTGGACCTGGAGGTTGTGGGTTTGAGTCCCGCTCCAGGTGACTGTCTGTGGGGAGTGTGGTGTGTTCTCCCTGTGTCTGCGTGGGTTTCCTCCGGGTGGGCCATTTGTGGACAGTCAGATCTTCAAAAAAATATACACACGCACGAAAACTGAAAGAGTAGAACACAATGAACACACTTCTGCAAAGATAAAAAGTCTGTGCCAAACTAATATTTATTTATATTGGGCTTTATACATGGATCAGTCACAAGATTAAAACAAGATTCTTTTGCTGCAATTAGTGTCACAGTTACTCAGCTCCAGGGACCTCTGGGTGACTGTCTGTGAGGAGTGTGGTGTGTTCTCCCTGTGTCTGCGTGGGTTTCCTCCGGGTGACTGTCTGTGAGGAGTGCGGTGTGTTCTCCCTGTGTCTGCGTGGGTTTCCTCCGGGTGACTGTCTGTGAGGAGTGTGGTGTGTTCTCCCTGTGTCTGCGTGGGTTTCCTCCGGGTGACTGTCTGTGAGGAGTGTGGTGTGTTCTCCCTGTGTCTGCGTGGGTTTCCTCCAGGTGACTGTCTGTGAGGTGTGTGGTGTGTTCTCCCTGTGTCCGCGTGGGTTTCCTCCGGGTGACTGTCTGTGAGGAGTGCGGTGTGTTCTCCCTGTGTCTGCGTGGGTTTCCTCCGGGTGACTGTCTGTGAGGAGTGTGGTGTGTTCTCCCTGTGTCTGCGTGGGTTTCCTCTGGGTGACTGTCTGTGAGGAGTGTGGTGTGTTCTCTCTGTGTCTGCATGGGTTTCCTCCGGGTGCTTTGGTTTCCTCCCACAGTCCAAAAACACATGTTGGTAGGTTGGTTGGTGACTCAAAAGTGACCGTAGGTGTGAGTGTGTGAGTGAATGTGTGTGTGTGTATCTGTGTTGCCCTGTGAAGGACTGGTGCCCCCTCCAGGGTGTATTCCCGCCTTGCGCCCAATGATTCCAGGTAGGCTCTGGACTCACTGCAACCCTGAACTCGATAAGCGCTTACAGATAATGAATGGATGGATGGCAGTGCACTACTCAGTAAAAGAGTTCTGTTCTTTCGCTTCTCAGACCTCACTTGCCTTCAGTGTCACACTTTCAAAATAAAAGTTTAAACTTTGCAGTGTTTTCTCAAGTGTTTCTCCAGAGTTCATGTCATTGCTGTCCAACGACAACAAAAGTATCTCCAAAAATAGTAACTTTACAGGAAAAAAAGAAACCCTTAACTTTCAGTGGAAGTCAGTGTAATAATATTTTGTTCCATGTAAATTTGGAGCATTTCTATTGGTCCCAAGTTCTACACAATGTGAAGGACAGCTGCTGTGTTCAAATGAAGCAGTAAATTAAAAATTGACAACAGTGGAGATACATGTTTTTCATAGGATAGCAACGACATGTGAAAGGGACTTTAGCAGGATAACCACAAAAATGGTCAAAAATGGTCAAGAAACGAGGAGAGGCTGTGATTTGCTGTGAGCAGGAGCACTGACACATCCTTTCTCAAACACTGAGAGTGTGACTTTGCCAGAGAAAATGCTGTTTCGTCAACCATTCTTCAAGAGAATCGACTTTCCTATTGAGAAACTTTTTTCAGTCTTTATTCAGTCACATCGCCCGACAGGATGTCAGTTTTTCCCAAAGGCTTTGTCCCAGTCTCATCCTACACAGGATATTACTGGTTTAAAGAGGATTCAGCCCCTTTCTCTAATGAATCATTAATATACTGACACCTAGTAGCTTGGATGTGTCATAGACTCTGTACTAAAATTAAACATGTCTCTATTGGGAATAAACCATTCACATTGATTTCAAAATCAAATATTCAGAATTTAATGTCATTTGCACTGCACAGAAATCATGAATCACCATCGTAGATATTATTTATAATATTAACAGTGATAAACGTGAGTTATGACTTATTTATTAGTGTAGACTCATCGCGAAGGAATGAATCAATGCTGTTAGTACTTGATTTAGATCAAGTTGTTGGTCAGAAGCATGGCTAAAGCTGGTTTAAATGTGGTGCAGTCTGAGCATGACTCAGCTTTCAGCCAGGGAAATGGACAGTGACCCAGGAGAGCTGTGAGGTGGTTGAGTAAATATAGCCCCCAGAGAGAGCCACACTGGTGACAGTCAGAGGTGCTACCCAATACCTACCCAACAACATTTCAAATCACTAACTACCCAACAACATTTCAAATCACTGAGAGATTCCTAATTAAAATCATTCATTCATTCATTCATTCATTCATTCGTTCATTATCTGTAAGCGCTTATCCAGTTCCCGGAGGAAAGAGTGTGAGAACACACCACACTCCTCACAGACAGTCACCCGGAGGAAACCCACGCAGACACAGAGAGAACACACCACACTCCTCACAGACAGTCACCCGGAGGAAACCCACGCAGACACAGGGAGAACACACCACACTCCTCACAGACAGTCACCCGGAGGAAACCCACGCAGACACAGAGAGAACACACCACACTCCTCACAGACAGTCACCCGGAGGAAACCCACGCAGACACAGAGAGAACACACCACACTCCTCACAGACAGTCATCCGCAGGAAACCCACACAGACACAGAGAGAACACACCACATTCCTTACAGACAGTCACCCAGAGGAAACCCACGCAGGCACAGGGAGAACACACCACACACCTCACAGACAGTCACCCAGAGGAAACCCACACAGACACAAGGAGAACACACCACACTCCTCACAGACAGTCACTCAGAGGAAACCCACGCAGACACAGGGATAATTAAAATCATTGATTTATTTTTTAAACATTTACATTCATGGCTTTTTTTTAGCTGGAGATTCATGTGTTGACTACAATGTGTCTGTTCAGGTGAGCTGTGGGTGTGATGTCACATCACATATGTGTTTGGTTGTTTCTGATTGGTGTTACTTATCTACAGGCTGTTACCAGGCTCCATGTTTTCAGGTTTGATTTCCCTACTTAAGAACATATGAATTCTACGGGCTATAACTCAACAGACCTACATTTCAAAACAAGACAAAGTGACCACACACTACTGCTGGGCTCACAAACCTCTGGATGTGTTTTAGAGGAATGTGTGCAATCCAGTGGTGAAAGCTTTCAACCTGCTGAGTGAAAGAGCTGAAATGTGATCCGACATGTGTCCAAGCTCGTTTGGGAAGGAAATAGGGCTGTTCTCCATGTGGAAGGTAAACACAAAGCGGAATAAGCGGAGAGGGAGAGATAATGGAGGGAAAGGCATTGAACTAAACCCAGGCCTGTGAATTCCTGTTGATGTAAATGTGCGCTGGGGAAAAGGGCACAAACATGCCAGTCATTTCTCACATTTCTCCCATTGACACCTCTTTCATTTCCTTTCAGTCTGTTTCCAGGGAACGAGGGATGGGAAGAAAGAAAATGACTCCAAGAACACTGGCAAATAAACAATAGCTGCTTGTGCACTCGAAAAAAAAACGATGTCTTAGCAACTACACACCTCGTATTCGGAAAAAGATGGGACATGCTGAATTCTATAAAAAGATACGTCTTTGATTTGATAACAGTCTTGTACCTTATTTAACGACAAATGTTCAAATGCAAATTATGAGTTTATTCAACTTTTATTTTTATATTTGTTTATTTATGCTTGTTTTCTTTCATTATTTCTTGCAAAACAAATCCCATAAATGTGTCAAGAATTATGAGAAAGGCTAGATATTTGGACTCAAGCTAAGATTTCTTCCCATCTGACATTTTCGGAGCCTGTACTGTGGTAGTGCTGAGGACTGGAGGATGGATCCATTGTCAAAGTGAAACTCCTAGCCGTTATTTTTTATCCCGCCCTAAGTATTTGGAAGCTGTCGCTCTGGCGCTGGCTTTAAGAAGCCTCAGTCACAGATGGCCAACCTGGCGCCCATCACAGTTACCATTGTGTCTGGGTCGTGTGGAGCCATGAGGAGCCGGTGCTCCTGCTGATAAGTTGAGATGAGTTGCTGAGGAGATGACAGTGTAATGGTGAGGATGAAACATCCTTAGGATGATCATAACGCTCACGCAGCGAGGAAGCATCCCTTCTTCCCTGAACATGGCACTTTTACAGGTATCAATGTACTAGTAACATACTTGTTAACATACTATTTCAATATTTGGAATAATTACATTTTAGTTTATGAAACTATACTCTAAGTATACATTAGGTGTAAGGGTAGCAAACTTTCAGTACTTCAAGTTTACATCTAAGATTTTTGTACTGAAATTATACTGAATGTAAACTAATACATAGCTGGACTAGTAAAGATGTTAACCAACACCGTGTGCAGTCACCTGGAGGAAACCCACGCAGACACAGGGAGAACACACCACACTCCTCACAGACAGTCACCTGGAGGAAACCCACGCAGGCACAGGGAGAACACACTACACTTCTCACAGACAGTCACCCGGAGGAAATCCTAACAGACAGTCACCCGGAGGAAATCCACACAGACACAGGGAGAACACACCACACTCCTCACAGACAGTCACCCAGAGGAAAAACACACACAGACACAGGGAGAACACACCACATTCCTCACAGACAGTCACCCGGAGGAAACACACACAGACACAGGGAGAACACACCACACTCCTCACAGACAGTCACCTGGAGGAAACCCCCACAGACACAGGGAGAACACACCACACTTCTCACAGACAGTCACCCGGAGGAAACACACACAGACACAGGGAGAACACACCACATTCCTCACAGACAGTCACCCGGAGGAAACCCACGCAGACACAGGGAGAACACACCACACTCCTCACAGACAGTCACCCGGAGGAAACACACACAGACACAGGGAGAACACACCACATTCCTCACAGACAGTCACCCGGAGGAAACCCACGCAGACACAGGGAGAACACATCACACTCCTCACAGACAGTCACCCGGAGGAAACCCACGCAGACACAGGGAGAACACATCACACTCCTCACAGACAGTCACCCGGAGCAGGAATCGAACCCACAACCTCCAGGCTCCTGGAGCTGTGTGACTGCGACACTAACCTGCTGCACCACAGTGCCACACTCTGATAAATTTTTACATTTTAAAATCTACAATTATAATATAAGAAGGTATAATTATGTTCCCACTTAGAGTTATTGACCAACACAGTGACAGTGTTATTGACAGTGTGGTTTGCCTACTTTGCTGCAAGTAAAATCTTCAACTTTAAGCTGACATTCAGACACAAGAGCATTAATGAGGTTAGGCGCAGATGTTGGAGGATTCGTTTTGGGTCAGGATCAACACTTCATCCCTAATGTATTACAAAATGCCAGAGGACAACGTTCCACTGCTTCACTGCTTTAATGCTGGGGGTGTCTTTATACCTCTCTAACCAAAACCTGACACTGGGAATGGTGACCTTAGGCTTATTAGTGGCTGATCAGTCAATGTGTGCTTGAGTGAACATCAGTCCATAGTCAGTGCACCTCATGTGGATGAAGTAATGCTACCATTAAAAGATACATAGTTATCAAACAGATCTGAAGGCCCACATGTTTTGCCTCCATTTTCCAGTGATAAAAGACCATTAAACAGATTAATCATCTCGTTTGCGGGTGTATATTCCCTGCCGAGTGTGGCGTTTATGTGTGTGTGTGCGTCTGGACTTCATATGTTTGCAGAAATGGCCTCATTAGGTGCGCAAAAGACGAGAGCAAAAAGAAAAAGACTAATTCTGTTGTTCCTACGTGAGAGAGGAGACAAAGTGTGACCTCACATTGTTCTGACATCAGACAAAACGGCATGACTCATAAAAGAGGCAGAAAAGAGGAGGAGGGAGGGGAGGGCTCACAATTATCCCCTATATTTCACCATATAAATGTCAAAGGGCCTGTGGTTCGATCCCACCAGGGATGGGAAAGAAAAATTTAAAGCCTGAACCTGCGGCGACAGGACCAGACATTGTCTCTTTCTCTCTTGCTCTTTCTCCCAGTCCCCACCCCCACCTCCTGTCTGTCTCTCCCTGTCTCTAGTCTCCAAGGGCCAGCTTTCATAAAAGTGTGATTTATGCTAGCTTACTGTTTTCGTTGTAACATGTGGATGAGGCGGATTTGTTGAGATAAGGTTCTGTTAAAACAGTCAGAGCTGATAAAGAACTGGACCAAAACGCAGATAAATAAAAGGGAACGTCAACAGTATACATCACACATCTGTTTTCTATGTGTGAAAGGCAGCAAGAAAATGAGTCTTTTCACACAAGGAAGAGAGTTAACTCTCAGGAGCCATTCTCAGCCTGGTGCTATAAGAGTACACACAGTGTGAGGTTAAAGGGGCACTTTGGGCAAAATGATAAAAGCAACTACAGCTTAATTTACTTACATCATATCCACTCACCTCCTACAGACATACCCTAATAATCTCCAGAGGAAGATATTTGAAGGTTACTTGCCTCTAAGTAACCGATATTTCAATTGAATTTTAACCACTTTATCAGTGTCTAAAAGGGGATGCACTACCACGGACTCAGCCCCTGGGCTCAGAATAACTCCTGAAACTCAAAAACACGAATGGTGTGTGCTTCTACTGAGGGAAGACTCCAACCTGGACCAACAACTCTTAAGCAAGGGAGTGCCTCGCACTCTGCCCGATTCAACAACGCTGTACTCAGGAGTCATTAATGCAAGCATGTGTATTGTTTTAACTGATATACTACATAAAATAAATGAAATAAATAGATATGTAAGATTAATTCATTTCTTATATTAATTTAGATTGAGAGATTACACATTTATTAGACATCAGATACAAATGAACAGAAGCCAACAAACCCTCAACCATCACCACACACACCCTTTCAAGCTGAAATCAATGTTGGATATTTGCTCAGTACATTTTTAACCAGTTAAATGGAGAGTTACATGGTCAGTCTAACATCAGTACACCTTGAGGAGACATCTCAAAAAACATTTCCCCTGAAAATCATGAGCTAAAACTCCAGTGATGTACTGGTGGAGTCAAGGAGATCTTTTCCTCCTACTCATCTGAAAAGAAGCGGATTTCTTTCTCGAAAGGAAGTGTATAGTAGATCAGAGGGACTGAGTGAGTGTGTGGGTGAGTGTGGGAAGGTGAACAGGAGCTGGAGCTTGAACTGAAACGTGACGTCTGCCTTTCCCGTCAGTCTGAATCAGATACACTTTGCAAAGCATTCCTTGCAGCAATCTGACCACAGCCAGTGCCTAACCCTGAACCACATACCACATATCTACAAAACCTTCATATTTTGAATAGTTGTAAAACTGATTATGATAGTGTACTATATAGTCAAAGATTTCGGACACCTGTCTGTCCAAAACTGGAGAGCATCGGAAGGCCTTTTGTCCACATTTGCATTAAATGTTGAACGATTTATATCAGGAACCTGGGCTATTCCCCAAACAGAAGAGGATTAAATGAATAGCAATTCTTCATGTAGGCTAATGTAGCTAAGGCTAATGTTGCTAACCCTGGAAGTGAATAACCACCAAAAAATGTGCATTTATTTACATCAAGCCATGTTCATAAGCTTAGTAAACGTAGAAAGGCAGACAATATTTCTCCTTTTATGGCAGGCTGGAGTGCAGAAATGTGTTGTCACCTTGTGTGTAATGCTACTAAAATTTTGAATAAAATATGCGGAATCGTATGTACAGTATTTTAGTACTTTTCTTTTTAACCTATTTCTTTTTGTAGTTCACAGTAAATCATACTGCATCCAGCAACTCCTTAAACGTCTTAATTAACACCTGGATACAGCTTAAGCATGCTGAGAGTAGTTTGATTGGCATGCATTGACTTCCAGTGTTAACAACGGTAGCCTCGTAGCACTAGCTCTACAATAAAGAATCAAAATGGAAAATCAGATACATTAGATTTTTCAACAAATGAATCCTTTGAAGAGACGATAAAGGGCTTACAGCTTTTCTGTTTGTATCTGTCCAAATATTTGTGGAAACCTGCTTATCCAGTTTTCTTCTGAAATCAAGGGTATCCATAAGGACCTTGTTAGCATTTGCCATAGTAATAACTTCTGCATGTGTACATTTTTATGAGATTATTTATGAGTTTCCTCTGTTGTTAGCATCAGTGTTATAGCAGAAAATATTATTCCTCATTTCTCCACACCTGCACATCTGTGTCCATAAGTATGTTGTGGATGTATACAGGCTATAACAAGCTATACCCCTGTAGCTAGCGTGTAGCTGTGCACACATTTGCAGAGGGAGATTACAGGAGATTAACGGTGGTTTTGATAAGGTGGTTTGAAATAAACCCAGTGAGGTGAGAAAACAATCCCCGATGTCTGGAAGCTGATACAATCACACACAGCAGACACCAGCGGAAAGTTAAGTGTGTATGAATGTAACATGGATATAGCGCTTTTAGCATTAGAGGAACGTGGAAAATATAGATTCGTGCAAATCGCTTGAACACCCCTTTGTAAAATTACATGTGGCGTGGATTTTCTAAGTCAGAATATGTTGTAGATCCTCTGCAGGGAACAAATATGATTTTATGATATACACATACAGCATAGAAAAACAAAACAAAACAGAATGCTCTGAAGCCTAAGCTAACAGTGTCCAACTGGTAAGAGGGGGAATTTAGTCCCGCAGAATTGGACTAATGAGCAATCAAACTGCATATTCTAGAGTGATTGTGCACCATCCTATACCTCAGGCTTGAGTTAGACTGGCATTCAGCATTATTATCTGTCCTGAGCAAACCTCCCCAGATAGCAGACACATTTGGGCCGAATCTGTCTGTTACTGCATTGGCAAGTGTTGTGTAGGTCAGATTTGGGCCAAATGTCATGTGCTGGGCCTGTCTTGGATTATGGTTGTCGTATGGACCAGACGTGGGTCAGACGTCAACAGCCAGCCCATATAATGTGGACTTGTGGCTGAGTTGAAGCAGCCAGACTCATCCTGAGTCAATGCCATCATTCCAGATAGCAAAGCCCAAATGTGGCACAGCTGTAATTCTCTTGTGATCAAATGTGGGCCATAAAAAGATTGCAGATGTGCCACATTTGGGCAAAATATTATTTTCTATCAGGGTCTCATGATTGCAATAATATCCTTGCCACAGTGTTCCAGTATGTAGTGTAAAGCTTTCCGAGAGGCTGTTATTTAAGTAAAGGGTGAAAAATTACCAAACGTATACCTCCAATAATGTGGATATACCTATATTAAAATGTGCACAAGTTAAAACATTGATTTTTACCAGAGGCACCAAAAGTTTTTTGCCTGTTCATGGTTCCCAAAGTGTACAGGTAGAGACAGGTGTCCATGTTTATTCAGTAAATTTGCATAAAAAGCATGGCTCTGTCAGCAGATACAAGTCAAGAGTTGTCACAATGAGCCTTAGATGATTTCTCTAAGAAAACTTGAAGTCTTAATCCCTTAAAAACTAGACTGGTTTATAACATTCAGCCAAAACATTAAACTTACCTTCTACTTACACTCACTTGGTGGTGGATTATTCTGTAGTGGCACTGATGTGGTGGTGGTGTTTTGGTGTGTGCTGTGCAGAATCAGATTTAATAGATTTAATAGTGTTGGCTGATTTGCATATATGATTGGTATTATTTATGGAATTTAATTAAGCTTTATGTATGCCCTGGTTTGTAGCATTCACATACATTGTGTACATGTTTAGCAGACTGAAGATTCTCCACTAGGTGGCACAATTAAGCACTCATAGTTTTTTCTTTTTTTTTAATAAGAGCAGTGTTTTGTTTCTGTAACACTCTGTGGGCTACATAAAGTTTCATTTAAACAAATATATTGTAGTTACTGGTAAAAGAGAAGCACTTAGGAAAGACATGTTTTCCAGGTTTGAAAATATCGATCAATCCTACCAGTCAAATCTGTTCTCCAGCTCCAGAGCTTAACTTGGAAGAATGTCACATACCACTCTCCAGTGTCCACCAAACTCTGTGATCCTTTGCTCTGCTGGCACCAGTTCCTCAATCAGAGAGGATTTGAAACGAGATGACCCCACTCTGAGACACTGACCCCTGTCCTGGCCAGCATATAGTAGCCAAAGGCACTAGCTGAGAGACTCTCAGAACTGAAACACCACTGGACTGGATACTAGCTGCCATGTGTCACTGTGTTGGAAAGGTATAAAACTAGATACGGAATTCAGCAGGACTCTGAGTGTCTCTTAGTAATAGCATATTTGGCAGTGAAGCGAAGGGCAAAATGTGACATTATGTGATATTAAATGAGCCAGACATTTTGAGCCTCACACAAATCAGAGAGAGACTATTAATCTGTAATGAGTTACTCTCGAAGTCATGCATTATTTTTGCATCAACATTTTGTTGGAGAAAAATAGAAAACACCATTCTAATTTCTGTTAGTGTCACAGGATTCACATTCACAGAATATAAACAGCAATTAGCACTGCAGAATGACTGTGATAAATTAGATTAACCGTCATTCTTAAAGGGTGTCTATCATTAACAAAATTAATTACTGGTTTTAGGAGACATTTAGAATCACTGGCCCACAACATCAGTGTCCAAAGGTTGGGGGTTTTATATTTAGACCATTTAAAGATTTTGCCCTTGAAGGTAGTATATTATTAATTAATTCATTCATTGTTTGTAAGAGCTTCTCCAGTTCAGGGTCGTGGTGGGTCTGGAGCCTACCCCGGAATCACTGGGAGCAAGGTGGGAATACAGCCTGGAGGGGGCACACACTCACACATTCACTCACACCTATGGACACTTTGAGTCACCAATCCACCTACCAACGTGTGTTTTTGGACCATGGGAGGAAACCGGAGCACCCAGAGGAAACCCACTCAGACACAGGGAGAACACACCACACTCCTCACAGACAGTCACCCGGAGGAAACCCATGCAGACACAGAGAGAACACACCACACTCCTCACAGACAGTCACCCGGAGGATACCCACGCAGACACAGAGAAAACACACCACACTCCTCACAGACAGTCACCTGGAGGAAACCCACGCAGACACAGGGAGAACACACCACACTCCTCACAGACAGTCACCCAGAGGTCCCTGGAGATGAGTAACTGTGACACTAATTGCAGCAAAAGAACTGTCAGTTATTGTGACTAACCTATGTCATTAAAAAAATTGGTTTTAATCTTGTGACTGATCCATGTATAAAGCCCAATATAAATAAATATTAGTTTGGCACAGACTTTTTATCTTTGCAGAAGTGTGTTCATTGTGTTCTACTCTTTCAGTTTTTGTGCGTGTGTATATTTTTTTGAAGATCTGACTGTCCACAAATGGCCCACAGTCTAAATCCACTTGAGCAGAAAGCTGTGTAAAACAGCTGACCCTTCTCACCCTCTAGACAATTACCTCACTTCTTCCCATCAAGCTCGATGATCATCTGGTGATCAGTCTGAAGGCCTTGACATTACGACTCATAGCCGGTTCCTTTCAAGCTCAGGCTGGTTTCCAGAGTTTGGGGAGCACTGGGCAAGGTCAGGTTCTTGCTGAATGTATTATCCTGTAAGGTCCTATGCCACAGGAATGCTAACAGACGCCCCAACCTTCAAATCATATTACATATTGATTTGGCATTTGCTTGTTTGTCGCTGATGTACAGTGAAACCCATTTGTTTTGGTATGTCTGACTATGGGGTATGGGGGATATTAGATCATTTATTGCCAGTCTAAGTACACAGAACCTCTTTTTAAAAACAAACAACATTAGTCAGAGAGGATGCTGGCAAAACTGGAGAAAGAAACCCTTGCCAAAAATGGCATGGAATGTGGAAAAAATGGTCTGCTTCCATCACAAGCGGTTGATTTTATTTGTTGAAATTCAGGTCCATTCTTAGATATTAGTCATTTTAGGAATAAAGTGAGTGAACTAATGAAGGAAAGTGATCGTTCTTCAGAACCGTATTCAGGTCACAGGGCTACACTTGGGCCAATGGCCAACGTGATACAAGCCTTTTTTTATCAATGTTGTGATTCCACCACCTTAAATGATTCTCATCAATCACTGGACTGCTTTAATTATGAAGCTGTCTGGCATGAGGAGATACTAATCTGAAGGTTATAGAGTTTGGGCTTTTGTAGGACTCCCATGCTCAATAGAAAAGATGAAGAAGCTATGAAATCTGTAAAATGTGACACTGATTTGAAATTCTGGAATTCAGATCCGAAGCAGTTGAGACTGGATGTGAAACGCTAATAGAAACACATCAGTGTAATTTGGATAAAAGTGGGCGTGTTTCACTCTCGGCTGCTGAACTTCCTGAAAGGACTCAGAGTTATGTTTTCTTATGAGAAACACAGTGGACGGCTGATTCATCATTTGTTGTATATAGAGTGTGAAAGAACATTCAAACAGACCAAGCATCACTAAGCCTCAGCCTTCACAGTGGACACTGTCCAGTCTGTCTTGCGTCATATATAACACTCAGAATCGGCAGCAGATGGGGCAGAATAAACGTTGCTTTTTAACCCATTATCTCATGCATGACTACTGTAGGACTTATCTAATGGTCATTGCTTCAGTGTTATGGCAGTTGTTTTGCTGAAACTTAGGCCAGTCGCCACAGAGTCCAGTATGACCTTATTTGTACTGCTCATGCTTCAGAAAGACATGGAGGTAGTAGTCGAACGAATCAGCCCGTTTATTTATAGAACGAGTCAGAGACCCTGAATAAATAAGTGTTTTCTTATTCATATGTATATGGGATTCATTATTATATAATACAAGATTAAATTCAAAAGAAAGTCATTTTTTTAAAAAAATCCCAGTGTGATTAAAGGATATACAGAAAATGGGACTCATAAAAACCATGCAAGGACTGCCAGAGCACACCAATGGTCCACATTAAATAAACAACACTTTGAAAGACAAAACTAAGCTCCCCTTTCATGTCAGCTCTGGAATTTCCATAGGTGTTTCTGTTCATCCTTCCCATGTTACAAGAAAAATAAACACTGTGGGTCTTAAAGAACGTGAAGCAGTGAAGAAGACATCACCGAGAAAAGGAAGCAGACAAAAATGGCAGAATTTGTAATTTAAACAAAGAAGCTGCTGGTGTTCTCAGAACAATAGACCAGACACACAAGAGCCCAGAACTTAACTTAACTTTAATGTGTTTGGGGTTATTTGGATGGTGAGGAATGCAACCAACTTGGTAACACTGCTCTTTGTATAAAAATGTTTATTTTAATACTAAAAAAATATTAAAATTGATCATCGAGCTTGATGGGAAGAAGTGAGGTAATTGTCTAGAGGGTGAGAAGGGTCAGCTGTTTTACACAGCTTTCTGCTCAAGTGGATTTAGACTGTGGGCCATTTGTGGACAGTCAGATCTTCAAAAAAATATACACACGCACAAAAACTGAAAGAGTAGAACACAATGAACACACTTCTGGAAAGATAAAAAGTCTGTGCCAAACTAATATTTATTTATATTGGGCTTTATACATGGATCAGTCACAAGATTAAAACCAATTTTTTTAATGACATAGGTTAGTCACAATAACTGACAGTTCTTTTGCTGCAATTAGTGTCACAGTTACTCATCTCCAGGGACCTCCGGGTGAAGAGTCTGTGAAGAGTGTGGTGTGTTCTCTCTGTGTCTGCATGGGTTTCCTCCAGGTGAAGAGTCTGTGAAGAGTGCGGTGTGTTCTCCCTGTGTCTGCGTGGGTTTCCTCCGGGTGACTGTCTGTGAGGAGTGTGGTGTGTTCTCCCTGTGTCTGTGTGGGTTTCCTCCGGGTGACTGTCTGTGAGGAGTGTGGTGTGTTCTCTCTGTGTCTGCGTAGGTTTCCTCCAGGTGTCTGTCTGTGAGGAGTGTGGTGTGTTCTCTGGACTGGTGCCCCCTCCAGGGTGTATTCCCGCGTTGCGCCCAATGATTCCAGGTAGGCTCTGGACCCACTGCGACCCTGAACTGGATAAGGGTTACAGATAATGAATGTATGAATGAAAATATTAAAATTTAAATAAAAGCCAGTTTCACAAAGACAGAGGAGGGTGTAAAAATAAAAAAAAAGCTAAGTGCTGATGTAGTAAAAATGAAGCTAGAAGGGTATAAAGCCCCAGCACTGGGCAGTGGAGCAGTGAAACTTAATTTTATGAAGCAGCGGAAAATTATCCAATACCTTTGGGATGACTTGGAATGGCATGTGTGATCCAAGCTTCACTAATCCTCTTGTGGCTGGATCTAGAAGGAAGTGAAGGAGGCTGTGTCCAAAATATTCACATCATCAAACCCACTGCCTCAGTGGGTCAGAACTGATTGGATGGAGCTTGACGTTGCAGCAGAATAATACAAAAACCAAAAATGGACCGTTTTTGGCAAGCCTAGGCAATCACCTGACATACGTTATTCATTCACTGGAAAAAAAAAAGAGTGTGGGTGGACAGGAAATCTCAACTGCTGAAGTCTAAGGTTTTTAGATATCAGACAGCCATCAGACAGCCATGTAAGAAATAAGGCATACGGTGTCACTTTTAGGTGCGGTTGTCTAATTTTTGCAGTTATTTTTGGTCAATTAAATCAGGAATGTGAATAATAAGATTTACCATTTCTATATAGTTTTTTAATGACTATGTTAACATATAGATAGACAACAATCTCCATTTCTTATTGGGTTAAACTTGCATTAAGAATCTTGTCTTTATATCTAATAAAACCAAAAGAAAAGTAAAATTTACTGCTCTTGTTTCCAATTAATGCCTGGGCCCTGTAACAGCAGATTAACTCCATTAACCACCCATGGACTATTCTGAACGCCCTTATGGTCTTAATTATTAACTGATAGAGCAGATGTGTCAGTGTTACGCCCTGTTAAGTGGCACTGTCTGGACACCCTGATTTACACAGTGTATTTGTCTTTTTGAGCACAGCGGCAGATAATGGCCCACTGAGAGATAAGATGGCAGCGGAAGCATGTTGTCAATTTTCTCACAATGGACAGTGCATTAATGGAGGATTTATCAGAGTAATGGCAAATATCTTTTGGGTTATTGAGACCGCGTGGGCTGCGTGGGAGGTGTGATTAATGGTTTTAAAAGCACGGGTTAACCCTCAGCTGTTTTTTCACACTCCATATTTTTTTTTATAATGAAATAACGTCTGTTAAATAGAACTGGTTGCTTCTAAAAACCTGCTTTCAGGTTATTACAATAAACAGCTTGTGCTAGTCAACATTATGAATAGGCTTGTAATATTACACCAAAGCTAGCTAGCTAACTGTCACTATTCCACATAACCAGGTTAGAGGCCTTTTGTTTTGCATTCAGCATGAGTCCTGTCATTTTATGACAACAGTATTAAGACTATTAAACAAATTAAAACATAAAACGTTTATGAATTGTGCTATCAAGCTAACTAGCATAGCTTCAAGAAAGAGTGTAGAAAACTGTCAAACATTAGCAAAGATAGTTGTCCCTAATTCAACCTTCACAAACTATCACTACCTGTGAGAAATTCTTTGCAAGCCTCTATTGAAATTAGCATTTCTCAAACTACTTTGAAATACTTGCTTACATCTAGTCTAATTATGTAGAAAAATGGTGGGATTCCATTTTAAAGTCCTGGCTGCCCTTTAAACCTCACGTTAAATGTTTCCTGGACCCTGCAGCTTAGTTCTAGAGGACGATATGGATTCATGCTTCAGTTAGTAACCTCGAAAAGCCTGAAATTTCTATTTACCACCAGGATCACTGGACGTGCATGGGTGGACCATGTGTGCAAATGACAAAACGCATGACTCAGCGGTCTGAGACCACTTGAAATGTTGAACGGCCCAAGTGTGAAAATGTCCTCAGTGACTCTTCACTGCTGATATATACTAGATGGCCAAAGGTTTGTGGACACATCCCATATCCTTACATTTCATAATAATCAAGGGAGTGTCCCCCACCCCCTAGCTTCACTTCACTACACTTGAGGTTGGTACACTGCTGTGAAGGTTTGGTGACATTCAGCCACGAAAGCATTGTTGGAGTCAGGTACTGATGTTGAATGAATAGTTCTGGACCACACCACCTCAACCCAAAGGTTCCCATCCACTGCTCCTCAGCCTAATGCTGGTGGGTTTTGTATGCCTCTAGTTGATGCTTGGCATTAAACAATGGTAAGTAATTATATCTATACTGAGATTAAAAGTGTCGTATTCACCGTATAATTAGCACATGCTAATACAATTTGGACTGTCTAAAAATTTCAGTGTATATGACTTAACAGTCCATCACATAATGAGAAGTTAATACCTTACCCCACTTTGTAATATCTACCAGAGTGGAACCTTCTAGTTGGATCTGGGAAGATTTTTGCTGGCAACAAGTCTGTGAGCAGAATTTTAAACATTTGATTTTGTATAGTCTGAGTTTGCCCAATCCCTCAAGAATTTATTTTGTCTTCCCTTGCATTCCAGACACCAGTAAAGACTTTTTTTAGGCTGAAAGGAAGTAGGAGCAGAACAATATTTAGGATCAAAAGGCTGAGAAAAACTGGCTCAACCTCTCTACCCTGCCAGTAAAAACAAACTACAAATAAAAACAGAGCCTGAGGGTAAATTCACTGGAAGTTTTAAAAGAAGATATTGGCTAATCCTTTGATTTGGAAGTGCTCTTTAGTACTTTAATTTGAGTGGGATCTTTTGAAGTAATTCACAGGTTGTCAGTGTTGTCAGAAAGAGGCCAGAGAAAAGCCTTGTACTTAGACTAAACCTCTCTGGAGAGGAAATTAGTCCTGGTCTATGCTGGTAGCATTTGCTGGGAGTTAAAATAATGACCTATGGTTCTGAAAATGAAGTCACTGACCCTCATTCAACCTCTGCCAGTGGTACCTGGTATTATTAATAAAACAAGGCCCCTATAACACACTTATTCCAACCAAGGTTTCAGACACATAGTACTGGGTTTGGGAGATAGATCTGTCTCACTGGGCTTTAATAGGCCTCGATGCCTAGGTGGTTAAGTATGCCTCCCTTTCCATTATCACAAGCACAGTGCTAGCCAGCGTGGGCAATTGTTACCTGACATTGTAAATCTGGAGACTCTGGATTTGCCTCTAAGCGTTTTGAGCTGTCCGGTGGCATTTAAAGCAATTCGAAAATAAGTTGTTGTCTGTTCTTTGGTGACTTTGGGCCAGGGGAACTGGGCTGTTCTTGCATGCATTTGGAATCAACTCCAATACGCTACTTATCAGTTATAAATATTTATTAAAAATATGACCATTTGTTTAGCTCAGTGTCACAAAGCAGCTTATAAGCATAATGTTGATGTCCTCTTCTCTGCCATGTTAATCATGCTGTAGACAAACTTACCCACCTCTGTGAATGCCAAAAGTTTAAAGAAAGCTAGGCCTGTAACAATAGCCCTATTTTGTGTTCAATATATTGTCCCATAAGTCCATAAATTATATTGTTGTCACGTTAAGACCATTTTATGACACTGATTTAATAATAATATTAGTGTAATTATGCAATTACACCCCTTAATGGAGCAATAAACAATGTAGCTATTAATAGTATTCAGACATGAATATAAAAATTGTTTAACTATCTTAAATGAATAAAACATAATTAAAATGACACAACTGTATTCAAGCAGGGCAGCAATTTTTTTTTTAATTCAGGGACCTAGAGGTTGTGGGTTTGAATCCCACTCCGGGTGACTGTCTGTGAGGAGTGTGGTGTGTTCTCCCTGTGTCTGTGTGGGTTTCCTCCGGGTGACTGTCTGTGAGGAGTGTGGTGTGTTCTCCCTGTGTTTGCGTGGGTTTCCTCCAGGTGACTGTCTGTGAGGAGTGTGGTGTGTTCTCCCTGTGTCTGCGTGGGTTTCCTCCGGATGACTGTCTGTGAGGAGTGTGGTGTGTTCTCCCTGTGTCTGCGTGGGTTTCCTCCGGGTGACTGTCTGTGAGGAGTGTGGTGTGTTCTCCCTGTGTTTGCGTGGGTTTCATCCAGGTGACTGTCAGTGAGGAGTGTGGTGTGTTCTTTCTGTGTCTGCGTGGGTTTCCTCCGGGTGACTGTCTGTGAGGAGTGTGGTGTGTTCTCCCTGTGTCTGCGTGGATTTCCTCCAGGTGACTGTCTGTGAGGAGTGTGGTGTGTTCTCCCTGTGTCTGCATGGGTTTCCTCCGGGTGACTGTCTGTGAGGAGTGTGGTGTGTTCTCCCTGTGTCTGCGTGGGTTTCCTCCGGGTGACTGTCTGTGAGGAGTGTGGTGTGTTCTCCCTGTGTCTGCGTGGGTTTCCTCCGGGTGACTGTCTGTGAGGAGTGTGGTGTGTTCTCCCTGTGTCTGCGTAGGTTTCCTCCGGGTGACTGTCTGTGAGGAGTGTGGTGTGTTCTCCCTGTGTCTGCGTGGGTTTCCTCCGGGTGCTCCGGTTTCCTTCCACGCTCCAAAAACACACGTTGGTAGGTGGATTGGTGACACAAAAAGTGTCCGTAGGTGTGAGTGTGTGTGTCGCCCTGTGAAGGCCTGGCACCCCTCCAGGGTGTATTCCCGCCTTTTGCCCAATGATTTCAGGTAGGCTCTAGACCCACCGCGACCCTTAACTGGATAAGCGTTTACAGATAATGAATTTGACCTAACTGCCCTAGAACAGAAGGACCAAAGAAAACCAGAGAACAGAACAAGTGTTTTTTATTAAACAATCATATATATATATTGAGGTCAACAAGAGTTATTGAGTAAATGTCCATACATTGTATGATAAATCAATAACCTCTCCACAGTGGGTTCCTGCCTTGTACGCAATGTCTCCAGGTAGGCTCTAGACACACTGTGACCCTTAACAGGACGAAGTGGGTACAGAAGATGAATTAATAAATAAATGAACATACTATTGATTTCAAAACATACCCATAGATATTAGCCATAAAGACAAAATGAAAAATGTACACACAAATGTCTTTGTTGAAGGTAGGATATCTCTGTCTTGGTCACTTTGGCTGTATTCATGTCGTATTATTGTGCACTGTGTGTTAGCACTCTTAATACTCTAAAAGCACTTCACAGTTAAGATAGTGTCTCTGTGATTTATCTGGCCACGCTGGACCCAAGTGCAGGCCATAAATCAGTCTCAGGACTTCAGATGTGTTTAAACAAAAAAGATTTCAGATTCAGTAGAATAGTAAAAACCTTCCCAAACATCATTTCTTCTCAAATCAAATGTGTTAACAGAAAGTTACACACACAAGTCTAATTCTGCTGATGTTGTGCAGGATGATATTAGAGTCATATTCAGCTGCTTTAGCCAGTCATGGCATCTTTTAGGGGTTTTCAAACATTTTCAAACTAGATGTGGATACAAAATAAACGCAAACTAAAGCAGACTGTGTGCTACAGGACCTTGAATGTCATTTATACCACTGTTCCCTATGTGCTGTTCAACTTGTTCAGTCTTGTTACAGTTGATACAAAGTGAATGTAAGCGTATGAAAAGGGAATTTTCCTCTGAAAAATGAATCATTGCTGCAATGCTGTACTTTTACTGAGAGTGAAAAACATCTCACTTACCATCTCACATACCACAAATCTTTTGTTTGTTTCTGTGTCCTGTTGCCTGCTTTACATCCTCTCAGCAACAACTCTGTGCAGTTCATGTGGCTGTTTACATTAAGACAAAAGAAACCCTGCTGCTGTACAGGTGTCAGCATGACAGCTCTTGTAAATCCCTCTACAACAGAAAGGAAACTGTTTATATGTGTTTTCTTTTTATAAATATTCTTACACCTCTTTGGCCAACAATTTAATTGCCGGTGCTTTACTCAGAAAAATGTGTGAACAAAGCCTGTGCATCATGCAGAGTCATACCTCTACATGCTAGTCTGATGTCAAGGTGGTGTCCAGGACTCCTTAATTATCCCTTTGTACCCCATGAAAGCTACAAAATCATTCATCCATTCATTCATTCACTCATCCCTTCATTCACTGAGGGGGTGCTACAGACATTTAAAGAACATGTTTTAGTGTTAGTTGTCTGTTAACCTTACTGAGTTTGTGAATAATCATGTAAATGTGAATTCACAAATATAATGATCTTATTTAACCTGTATTCCTTCTAAATGGAGAAGTTCTGCTTTCATTTTTCTTGGTCTGGTCTGTCACAGGGTGGCGCTGTAGCAAATTGGTCAGTTATCTCGCACTATGAATCAGTTATCTGTGATCAGCACCCCTTCCAAAATTGCGGTGGCACAGCCTTTAACTTCTGTTTTACTGCTTAAATTGTTCATTTATATTTTGTCATGTTGAAATATGACTTAAAGGGAATGCCTACGATTGTGGGGAAATGCTAACGCTTGTAAATCGAGCTGTTCAGTTTTGTAGCACGTTAGCCAGTAATGCAGTTAGCTAGCTAGCGTAATTACCCCAACTTCCGGCCACTTTAATTACAACTAACTGTACTAACTGTAAATAAATAGAAGTACTTTACTCACTCAAATCAACATTTTTCAGGAGTCAAATATGTGTAGATTAATGTCCAAGACTTGCTTGACTTTGAAAGAAAATATGTTTTTAGATAAAAACACTTTTGTTTAAGTAGGTGACAATACTGTTAAGATTATTAGCGCCCCCTAACTTCGGCCACCTCCCCTGCTTGTGACAGTCAAACGAGACAGTTGCTACCACATTCAGTGGTTTTGAGAGGTTCACAATGAGATTACGTTTGTCCTGTGTTGGTATCTGTACTCTACATGTAAGGATTAAAATGGCAGTAGATTTTCCCCTCAGAGAAAAGGAAGCTAACCGCTAATCTAACTTTTACACTGAGGGAAATATCTGTCACGAAATGGAAATGTGTTGTGTTCTACATGCAGTTTTGCACACAAAGAATTACAACACTGTTAGAGATACTTAAATATTGTTTAGATATGTGATTTCTTGCAAGACTGATGTTTAAATGCCCTACTAAGGCTTGAACTTATGTTTTATTGTTTTAGCCAATGCGACTAGCGAAGAGAGAGAGCGGAATTGCACCATATACGGCAGTGGCTGGAATTAGGGGACGGCCGGAGTTAGGGGAAAGACTGAGAGCTGTCTCCCGAGTTTGGAGACATTTCCACCTTAAGTGAGCCAAAACAGCAAAAATATGCAAATATTACCCACGTATGGAGCAGTAATAGAGCAATATTCTCATATCATTTTGCCACGAGCAGAGAGACAGAGGATGATTAGCATACCAGTCGGAGACAGTTTATTTTTTTCATTCATTTACAGACACTGGGGCTTCGTAAACACATTAGACCAGTTTAGAGCACACAAACAGACTGGAGAGCTAGCACGCTGTGAGGAAACATCTTCTAAATTTCATAAAAAGTGTTTTTTGATTACAATCACAAACTACACCTTTAAATGTTCAACCCATTTAATAGAACCTTGTACCCCTCTCCAATTACAAGTGGGTATTTCGCACCCTCACAGGTTTTGGGGGGAGCATTTTTTCAAGAAACATATTACCAGGATCTGTATGCTTTATTGTACAATCATCCAGCTGAAATTAGGTCATCATTTTAAACATTGGGAAGGTCTCTCCACTCGTCTCACAACCCCTTAATTTTCTCAGTGAGCATCCACATACATTGAAGTGCAGACTTGGACTCTGCTATTGGTGCTAAACATGTCCAAACGATATATGTGGGGTTTGATGATTGATCAGATATTTAGGGTTGATTATCTCTGTTTGTGTTTTTTTTTTCTAGGGCCCAACAGACTCTGTCTGAGCTTTGAAATATGCTTGGTAATGAAAAAGAATTAAAAGCCTGGGGGTATGGGTCAAAAACGTGTTCTCTGGAATGCTGTATATGTATAGAATTGGACACAAGGTACCCATGAACATGTCAGTTCCTGTTGAGTAAACTGTATTAATCAATCAGCCTTAATCAACATTTAATAGGTTTCGCTCTCGTTCCTTTCCATTCTCAGGGACCAGAAGTTACTTCTATGCTTCTGAAAACAGAGAATTCTTCCTGCATTACTTTTCTCCCCTGACCTGGAAACTGAGGGCCAGCGCTAATGTCCAGTGACTGGACACTTGTTTGTATAATTACGTTTGTCATGCACCTCAAACCTGAAACTGCATTACACGCCCTGCCGCAGGGGAATAATGACAAGCTCTGGGCATGAACCCAAACCTATTACACAAACGACTACGTCCAATTCTCACTGGCATTCAGAATCCTCTAATGATGCCATCTCACTAATATTACTGACTAACTAACTGCAGAAATCAGGTGCAAACAAATAAATCTTCATATCACCTGAAATGAACCGAACATGTCAGGTCTTTTTTTTGTATCCACTATAGCAAACAGTTTTAAAAATCCCATCCAAGTCCATCAGAGCACAAGTCCCAGTCTCCATCCATAGAATGGCCCTCGCACTCCACAATTACACACGTACAATATTAGCCAACCTGGAATTCTTTTACTTGGAATAACAGAAATGAGCAGTTAACGTTCTTGTACAAACATGTTGCACTACAGCAGTTGGATAAAGAAGCAGGGCTTGGTTTCAGAGGAAGTGTGCATTGACCTTCACCCTGGGGAGAATACTGGGTAAATAAAATATCCAATTTTTTAACAGCTAAAGACATGTCACTGATGTCAATCACTATAGCTTTTGGAGAAGTCCATAAATGCGAGGGTGTGAGTGAGGGAGTATATGAGAAATTGTGCCCCTTGTGGTGAGTATGCATCTGAGTGAGTAAGTTACAAGCACGGTCCAATGAGTGGATTTGCACCTAAAAAAATCAACCTACTCAAACAGTATGCCTCAAAAGTATTACATACATACATCTTAAAGCCTATACATTTTCTAACACTCTTTTATGGTATATGTTGTGTAGTATTGAAAATTACGGTGGTGCAGTAGGTAGCGTCGCAGCCACACTGCTCCAGGGGCCTGGAGGTTGTGGGTTTGAGACCTGCTACGGGTGACTGTCTGTGAGGAGTGTGGTGTGTTCTCCCTGTGTCTGAGTGGGTTTCCTCCGGGTGACTGTCTGTGAGGAGTGTGGTGTGTTCTCCCCATGTCCGCATGGGTTTCCTCCGGGTGACTGTATGTGAGGAGTGTGGTGTGTTCTCTCTGTGTCTGTGTGGGTTTCCTCCTGGTGACTATCTGTGAGGAGTGTGGTGTGTTCTCCCTGTGTCTGGGTGGGTTTCCTCCGGGTGACTGTCTGTGAGGAGTGTGATGTGTTCTCTCTGTGTCTGCGTGGGTTTCCTCCGGGTGACTGTCTGTGAGGAGTGTGGTGTGTTCTCCCCATGTCCGCATGGGTTTCCTCCGGGTGACTGTATGTGAGGAGTGTGGTGTGTTCTCCCTGTGTCTGAGTGGGTTTCCTCCGGGTGACTGTCTGTGAGGAGTGTGGTGTGTTCTCCCCATGTCCGCGTGGGTTTCCTCCGGGTGACTGTCTGTGAGGAGTGTGGTGTGTTCTCTCTGTGTCTGTGTGGGTTTCATCCTGGTGACTATCTGTGAGGAGTGTGGTGTGTTCTCCCTGTGTCTGCGTGGGTTTCCTCCGGGTGACTGTCTGTGAGGAGTGTGGTGTGTTCTCTCTGTGTCTGAGTGGGTTTCCTCCGGGTGACTGTCTGTGAGAAGTGTGGTGTGTTCTCCCCATGTCCGCATGGGTTTCCTCTGGGTGACTGTATGTGAGGAGTGTGGTGTGTTCTCTCTGTGTCTGTGTGGGTTTCCTCCGGGTGACTGTCTGTGAGGAGTGTGGTGTGTTCTCCCTGTGTCTGAGTGGGTTTCCTCTGGGTGACTGTCTGTGAGGAGTGTGGTGTGTTCTCCCCATGTCCGCATGGGTTTCCTCCGGGTGACTGTCTGTGAGGAGTGTGGTGTGTTCTCCCTGTGTCTGGGTGGGTTTCCTCCGGGTGACTGTCTGTGAGGAGTGTGGTCTGTTCTCTCTGTGTCTGAGTGGGTTTCCTCCGGGTGACTGTCTGTGAGGAGTGTGGTGTGTTCTCCTCATGTCCGCATGGGTTTCCTCCGGGTGACTGTCTGTGAGGAGTGTGGTGTGTTCTCTCTGTGTCTGTGTGGGTTTCCTCCTGGTGACTATCTGTGAGGAGTGTGGTGTGTTCTCCCTGTGTCTGCGTGGGCTTCCTCCGGGTGACTGTCTGTGAGGAGTGTGGTGTGTTCTCTCTGTGCCTGTGTGGGTTTCCTCCGGGTGACTGTCTGTGAGGAGTGTGGTGTGTTCTCTCTGTGTCTGAGTAGGTTTCCTCCGGGTGACTGTCTGTGAGGAGTGTGGTGTGTTCTCCCTGTGTCTGGGTGGGTTTCCTCCGGGTGACTGTCTGTGAGGAGTGTGGTCTGTTCTCTCTGTGTCTGAGTGGGTTTCCTCCGGGTGACTGTCTGTGAGGAGTGTGGTGTGTTCTCCTCATGTCCGCATGGGTTTCCTCCGGGTGACTGTCTGTGAGGAGTGTGGTGTGTTCTCTCTGTGTCTGTGTGGGTTTCCTCCTGGTGACTATCTGTGAGGAGTGTGGTGTGTTCTCCCTGTGTCTGCGTGGGCTTCCTCCTGGTGACTATCTGTGAGGAGTGTGGTGTGTTCTCTCTGTGCCTGTGTGGGTTTCCTCCGGGTGACTGTCTGTGAGGAGTGTGGTGTGTTCTCTCTGTGTCTGAGTAGGTTTCCTCCGGGTGACTGTCTGTGAGGAGTGTGGTGTGTTCTCTCTGTGTCTGTGTGGGTTTCCTCCGGGTGACTGTCTGTGAGGAGTGTGGTGTGTTCTCCCTGTGTCTGCGTGGGTTTCCTCTGGGTGACTGTCTGTGAGGAGTGTGGTGTGTTCTCTCTGTGTCTGCGTGGGTTTCCTCCGGGTGCTCCAGTTTCCTCCCACAGTCCAAAAACACACAGTGGTAGGTGGATTGGTGACTCAAAAGTGTCCATAGGTGTGAGTGAATGTGTGAGTGTGTGCCACCTCCAGGGTGTTCCCACCTTGCTCCGAATGATTCCGGGTAGGTTTCAGACCCACAGCAACCCTGAACTAGAAAAGCTCTTACAGACAATAAATGAATTAATTAATAATATACTTCCTTCAAGGGCAAAATCTTTAAATCGTCTAAACAAAAACATGTACCTTTGGATACTATATTATTTCCAAGAAAAGAAAAAAGCACTTTTTCCTTGATGGGACTCAACAAATGCAGTGACTAGGCCAGAAGAACAAGGAAGTTGTGTGTGCTCCGTTGTTAGTGTTTCAATGTTGCTGGACTGACCTGGAAGCACATTGACCTAAATAAAACAACATTGGATTCCATTCATGGGAACCATCCATTATTTTTGTCCCCCTCATGTCCCGTCCAGGGCGCCATACAAATGTGTGCCATTATTCGCTTCATCAGGATTTTTGTGACTGTTCTATAAAACTAATAGCCTTGCGTCTGACCTCCTTGTGAGTGGAGCATGGATTGGTCAGTTATTATATATGAGTTTCTACAAAATACGATGCAAATAGATTCTGTGAATTCCAAGCTTTAATAAAATTGATGCCTCCGTTTCTGTAACAAACCAAACCCAAGGCGGTTTCTCTCCCACTGCATCTTGCAGTTTGCAGTGAGCAAATATTGGACCATTCTGAAGACAAATAGGTCTTTTTGCCATTCAATTTGGTGTAAAGTGGTCGGTTGCCTTGATCTCCACACACCGGGGAGGGTTTATCGGGGTGGCTGAGGGGCTGGCTGGAGTCCTGTTTGTTCTGGGGATCCAAAAAAAAAAAAAAAAAAAGCAGTAAATCAAAGTAGATCAACAAGAAAAGCAGTAAATCAAAGCGCCTCTTATGAAGCCCTGTGATCTCAACCTGTCACTGGCTGTGTGTGCTTTGATTAACATTTACAAAGCAAACATGTGTGAAACATTTATTATAATACTGAGCCATTTTATTCTCCTGTGACATACTTGATCATCATCAAGGATGGGCGGAACGCCTCTGAGAATCCTCAGCTGGTTTCAGGTTATTAATCCAGCCTGCCATATTTCTAAATGTTCAATGTTCTCAGTGGCAACTGCTTGAATTCAACCACTTATTAAAGGAACACTAGGTAGTATTTTTGCCTTAAATTTACAGCTTCAAAATGAATGTGAAGCCCGGTAATAGGAAGAGCAGGGCCCCTGTCATTGCTGCTTCGGGCTCAGCACTGAAGAAAGTGCACTATGTATCTTTTGGAGGAGGGTTGGAAACCACAAGTTCGTTAAAGGTATTATAAAGACACAGTAAAAAAATTCTTGTAAATTTTACAGTAAAATAGTGGCAGCAGAGTTCCCAGACATTAACTGTATTTTTACAGGAACACTACTGTATTTCAAATTTACAGCATATCACTGTAATTGAATAATACAATAATTTACTGTAAATACTGCAATTTACAGTAAAATACTGGCAGCAGAGTTCCCAGCCATTTACCGTATTTTTACAGGAACACTACTGTATTTCAAATTTACAGCATATTACTGTAATTGAGTATTACAATAAAATAAACTCTTTTAATACCCGTAATTTCTGAAGAATCTTTCTCTGATTTCTCTTATCAGTCAGCCACTCTTCCTCTGGCAGCACACTTTAGCCAGGAACGAGCCAATGACCTGTAATTCTACGTCCGAAAACAAAGAATGTCATGCTCTTTTTTGCAAAAAGAAGTGGACACAGTGTGGCTTTTTTCCTGTAAATATCAAAAAGTGTTTACACTGACATATTAGAATCAAAAGAGGTCAGCAAGTGTCATTTAGGCCAGACAGGCTCAACTGGGCACACTGTGTCCTGCAACAATAACTGCAGTAACATCATCAAAACTCTCTGAACCACTCCGTACTTTGGCTTAATTGGGGTTATGAGGTTTATGTGTTGTGTGTTTGTCTAAATATATCTTTCTGATATTCTGCTACAGCAATAGCACAGCAAGGTGAAATTCTCCAGGGGAATTGTACACCCCTCACACCAACACTTGGCATTGAACATGGTGATCTTCCACCCAAGAGCAGCTTCTCCATGTGTGTCATGTTGTGAGAAAACCACAGCAACACAGAGACTCTTTTAATTCCCAGTATCTGTCTTCAGATGTATACCATGAAATGTGCTCAGTCTGTTGTATCTTTATATCCATATGACTTTAGATTTAAAAAATGTACTGAATATACAGTACCCATCAAATAGCGCTGTTTTCTGTATAGAACTGTGTACCAGCCCCTACCTCTGCACAACCCAAGTTATGGTCTCAGACACAGTAAGAAAGCGAGAGTAATTCTACAAATTGACTCTCGATGAGGCCACAGCTGTTCACTGAAAACCGTTCCAGGTGACGACCTCATGAAGCCGACTGGGAGAACGGCGAGAGCAAAGCTGTCATCAAAGAAAAAGGGGGGCTACTTTGAAGAATGTAAAGTATAAAACATATTCTGGTTTAACACTTTTTGTTTACTACATAATTTCATGTGTCCCTTCATAGTTTCAATGTCTTTCACATTCATTTACGATGTAGAAAAAAAAAAAGAAAAAAGAAAAGTCATTGAATAAAAGGATGCCCAAACTTCTGACTGGTACTGTGTATTCACAACATGTGGAAAGTGACCCAAAACAAAAGCAAAGTTTGGAGTGGGTGTGTCCAAACTTTTGATGGGTACTGTAACGTAATCAAACCCTCATAGCACTATTTCTGATTTTTCTATTCATCCATCCATTATCTGTAACCCTTATCCAATTCAGGGTCACGGTGTGTCCAGAGCCTACCTGGAATCATTGGGTGCAAGGTGGGAATACACCCTGGCGGGGGCGCCAGTCCTTCACAGGGCAACACACACACTCACACACATTCACACACACACTGTCACTTTTGAGTCGCCAATCCACCTACCAACGTGTGTTTTTGGACTGTGGGAGGAAAAGGGAGCACCCGGAGGAAACCCACACAGACACAGAGAGAACACACCAACTCCTCACAGACAGTCACCCGGAGGAAACCCACACAGACACAGAGAGAACAGACCAACTCCTCACAGACAGCAGACAGTCACCTGGAGGAAACCCACGCAGACACAGGGAGAACACACCACACTTCTCACAGACAGTCACCCAGAGGAAATCCACACAGACACAGAGAGAACACACCAACTCCTCACAGACAGTCACCCGGAGGAAACCCACGCAGACACAGGGAGAACACACCACACTCCTCACAGACAGGCACCCGGAGCAGGAATCGAACCCACAACCTCCAGGTCCCTGGAGCTGTGTGACTGCGACACCGTGCCGCCTGATTTTTTTACTCCGTTACAAATAGCAGCTTCACTTTACATGGTGCGTTTCTTTTATTTTTTCTTTTCTGTTTTTAACTTGCTTTTTATTAAAGATTTCAAATTAAACATACAACCGTTGTATGGGAAAAGATGGAAGAAAAAAGAAATAAAAATAAGCAGGAAAAAAATTCAAAGTTACAGTCCTTGTTACATATTCCAGGATTTACACTTCAACACCGATGTCTCTAATAGTGTCTCTATCGTGGAAGCTCTCCTCTTACAGAGTTTATTGAGAATATGAAAATCCCACAGATTAAAAACCTTTAAGAACCACCTCCTGGTCTTTCAGCTCCTTAAAGAGTATAAGCTTTAAAAACGATTGAATACAGTAAAGCTGAGCTCATTTCAGAAAGGTACAGGGTAATACAAGTGTGTGCAGACTGATAGGGCGCAGCTATCAGGGAGTGGTTGCTATGCTAGGTATGAACTCCTCCTGGAAGACTGATCTGACAGCTTGAGGTGAAATCTCTGGAACGAATGCAAACCATATGGTACTGCTCTCTCCGTGCTTCCACTGAGCATTACAGATGTTTATTAACTCTGAAGCTGAACAGACTGGTTTCTGATTGGTGGGAATGTTCACTATAAAAGAGATGCTTCATTGAACTCTCAATAACATCATCCAGGACAACTGCTCGTGGATGCCACCCACTGTGCATCATTGTGAGGTTTGGAAAAGGACTGTGCCAGGAAAGGGATGCCAAATCTTTGGCATGGTGGGGTATTCAGGTGCTACATCTGTTTACTACACCAAAAAAAAACACATTATTGCACTGAGCTGTGTAACAGGAACAGGAACCGTTCCCACTTTGTGTTAGAACAACTCTCCCATATTAAAGTCTGAAAGGGTCCTCCTCTACTCTCAGCCAGTGAATGCTATTGTCAGATGGAGCACCATGTATTATCATAAACAATTTGAAAGCATCGGCAAAGCTAAGCCAATTATGGCATCCATTTCGAGGACTGTGCTGTTGGGCAGCGAGCAATGGAGAAACGAGAATGACTGATTTATCATGTCATTAATGAAGGTCCGGATGCCACACCATCTGCCGCCTGCCTCTGGCAAACGCCAGGAGCGAACAGGCACCACTGACATGGTAGAGGATGACAGAGACAAAGTGTCATATCAAAAGTTACTGAGATAATCAATGAGCAGCGCTTGAAACTGCCATGAATAATATCTAACATCTTTAGAGGGTTTGTTTCAACGTCGGAGCGCATACAGCAATAAAAATGAAACGTGTCTTTGTAAATACAGAGTCTGGCCGAATGTAGAATTGTAGCCGACATGTGGGATTTCTGCTACTTTACTGTCAATCCATTGTGGACACACACACACATTGGAGCAGCTGCACATGAGGCTATGGCCACCATTTCTAACCATACGCTAGGAATTCATGAAGTGGATTTCAAATCAGTTTCAAATGGACTATCTTTGAGTAAACATCTCTCATAGCCTTGGTTCTTAAAAGCTTTTCTGAATTAAACACCACGTTAAGTGTGAGGGTGGTTCAAATGTTTCTTGCTAATTTGTATTCATTTTTTTCTTTTTACAGTGGCATTCTGTGACATTCAGTTCCCACTCAAAGTTACTTTTTTTTTAAACAGTACTCACATATAATTATGGAGATTTACTGCTGTGAATAAAATACACCATGCACTGGTGAAAAAAGAGGGCCATACAGAATGGGGGAACCCAGCCACAAAAGTTATTAACATTTCACCCTTACACTGGTTGTGCAGATTGCTTTCGCCTGATTGGTCAGCGTGGAATGGCGGCCACATGTAATTTGCATGAATTTTAAATCAGATCCCACCATGGGGCAAAATTCTCTGTGGAGAGGTATAAAGCTTGCAGGGCATCACACACTCACCCAATCACATACACAATCATAACTGCGGATGCATAGCAACCTCAGTGACCCAAGGCCAGGATCAAATCCAGAACCCCAAGATCCTGGAGCATATCTGGAATCTGGACACAATCACCCATTCAAATGTCACTAACTTTGTATTTCTACAAATATAAGCTTTTGCAGTGCTTACCGTGCATTAACACACCACAGCGACTGAATTTTCAGCTTATTCCCCACCCACCATACGCTCAAGACCATTTTCGATAATACAAGTGCCTGAATGTGTAAAATGCCTCACCCACACTGCATAATTCAGTGAATGTGATGTGGGGAATGCAGCTCTCTAGATGTGTTCATTCTCATTCCTGTCATGGCCGTCCAGGACCAATGCAAGCGGAGAAACTTGTGCTTCGCTGCTTCTCTGTGGCCTTCCCTCAGAGAAATGAGCGAGGCGGGGGAAACGTGTCCAATTCATGCAACACTAATTTCAACAGTTCTATTTACCAGACTTCTGTTTATTCATTTAATCAGCCAGAGCTTCGCATACCCCCCGGGTCGAATTTAAACCCATTAAGCTATACCGTAGCCATTTAACTACCAAACAGATTAGTGCAACTTTTGTTTTTTCAACAAATGGAACGGTTGAGCGATAATGTGGAGGCAATGACAGCCCAGCATTTCCTATGTGTAGGACTGGGACCGTGGCACAGAATTACCTATGAGTGCATAATGGTTATTTATGGACTTCACTGTAGTGGAATATGTTTGATCGCTCTGCCATTAAATACACCCTCGAGTGGTTTTATTTTTTTTACCTTGTTGACAAGTCTGTGTGGGGTCATTGTACACATCAATATATAATCACAAGCCATCTGCGCCATGGCTGAGCATTTCTGCTTTGAAAATGCAGTGTTCCAAAGACCATCTCCAATGAGCAAATTCAAACAGCATGGGTTTCTGAGGTCATAAACCTAAGGAACCAATCCTGTCAACTTGTGGAGTGAGGCTTATGAGCTGCAGGCGAGTGGCTGTGTGAGTGCAAGCCGAGGCATTGACTAATTGCATATTCACTGATAAGATCATACTGGAAGATGCCAAGATGGTGTTGAAACAAACTTGGTCTTGTACTTTTCAGAAACTAAAGTATTATTTTAGACACATGTCATTTCAGTTCAGATTTATATATTGAATGGATGTGGAATTTCTGAAAGGCAGAGGGGAAACCTCAGGGCCTTCTAAGACTCCTGAAAATGCTTCATGATTTTAATGCCTGCAATTTTTAGGTTCTTTTTACCAAAAAAGTCTGTGTTTATACTTCACTACTCTTGTTTCACAGATAAGCTATGGTCATAAATAAAAAGTTAAAACAACACTAGGAAATGGTATTTGGTATTTTTCCTCCTGGCCTCCTCCTGCAGAGTATAATTCACTTTTACAGCACTGTCCTAAAATCAAAGGGAGGGAAGTTGTTTCTAGACCTCCTCCAAACCTACACAGGGCAGTTGTGTAACTTCAGTGCTAAGCACAGAGCAGCAATGAGAGTCTCTATTCTCTATATTACAGGTCACCAAAGAATCAGAGTAAGTTTGAAGCTTTAATTTTAAGGTAAAAATCCTACGTAGTGTTCCTTTAAAATCCTAAACTGCCCAAGAACTACAGCAGTTGGACACTGAAACTGAAACACCTGTCATTTTAGTGTGGGAGGTTTCATGGCTAAATTGGAGCAGTCTGGTGGCCGATCTTCATTAACTGTACATTGCACCAGTAAGAGCAGAGTGTGAAGGGTTAATTAGCAGAGGGTAAGAGCACAGTTTTGCTCAAAATATTGCAACGCACACAACATTATGGGTGACACACCAGAGTTCAAAAGATTGTTGGTGCACGTCTTGCTGGCGCATCTGTGACCAAGACAGCAAGTCTTTGTGATGTATCAAGAGCCAGGGTATCCAGGGTAACATCAGCATACCACCAAGAAGGACTTGGTGGAAACACATCCAACAGGATTCACTGTGGACGCAAGAGGACGCTGTCTGAAAGGGATGTTCGGGTGTTGACAAAGATTGTATCCAAAAAACATAAAACCACGACTTCCCAAATTTGCACCAATACACACAGCAAGACTGGTGAAAGATTGGTTTGATGAACATGAAAGTGAAGTTGAACATCTCCCATGCACAGTCACCAGATCTAAATATTATTGAGCCACTTTGGGGTGTTTTGGAGGAGCTAGTCAGGAAACGTTTTCCTCCACCAGCATCACGTAGTGACCTGGCCACTATCCTGCAAGAAGAATGGCTTAAAATCCCTCTGACCACTGTGCAGGACTTGTATATGTCATTCCCAAGACGAACTGACGCTGTATTGGCCGCAAAAGGAGGCCCTACACCATACTAATAAATTATTGTGGTCTAAAACCAGGTGTTTCATTTTCATTGTCCAACCCCTGTACAGTATTTTGTTCTATAATTGCTCTGCATCTTTAGGGTGAGTTGGAGTTGTGTTTGAGATCCAGAACTCAGCCAGCATCAGCACCTGACCTCTAGTGACCTCAACACCAACTGTAAAGCCTTCTCAGAGGCCAGACTCCTGATTTTTATTTGCACCAACACTGCCCACTATCCAAAAGGATAGCACCATAGTGTGCATATCATTGTAGATACTGGAGAGGTCGATGGATTGATGCATGGTCTCCTACTTTACAAGAATCTTTGTTGTACAAGGCCTTTGGGGAAAGTCACTGCCAGATCAGTAATTCAAGCTGCCTTAGGGTTCTTGATTTGTCAGAGCCACAGTGCATCATAACATGGCCCTGTCTGCTCCACTTCACCTGAGAGCCCTATTCAGTAAATCTGAGGCAGGAGCAGGCAGCAAAGATTAGCCGACATGCAAGCCATCCCACTGAGATCCCATAAATCCACATTAATTGAAGGAGGTGGAAGTCAAGTCCAACTCCTGTAGAGAGATTACAGTGTTATCTGCACAACAAATCATTTCAGTGATTTCAATAGCCTTGCCATACACCAGCTGATTCCCACTTTGGCACTGATTACTCACTGTGAAGGCAGTCTCACTGCTCTGAGGCCCAGTACAGTCAGTTACAGGCAATGTAAGGGTTCAGCAGCAAGGTTTACTTGATCAGAATGTAGTTGATCAGAATGTATTAAATGTTACCCAATGCCAACAGTGGCCTAGAGGGGTATAAACAACCACTGCACTCTGTTTCTTGGAGTAAGGGAACTCCATGCATTTGGGATGAGCTGGAGTGGTGTTTGTAATACAGAAGTACCTGACCTCGTTAATATCTCCATTCAATCAGATCTTCACAGCAATCTTTCAATATATAGTGTTAATCTAGAAAACAACTATTTATAACCTAAAACCTCTTTGAACATTAACATTTACACTTGCATTTGTGGCCTTTGGAAAATGCACTCATAGCAAGTGACTTATAATTATTATCATGTTGGCTTATGTAAGGTTAGGAATGTACATTCCAACGCCAGATACCTACAATACTTGGCTCTGCTCGACTCTACTCACTGTTTGGTGCTGGGTACCTGGTTCAAAGCTCTTTGGAAATAGCAGAGGTAGTGTTAAGTGTTGTTCACTCATCACGGACTCGTGTGTTGTTTTTGTTTTTGTGACTGAACACAACATAGCCATGCATTCATTCACACAGATCAATAGAGATTTCTCATTCCTTGTTGCACTGTCCAGCTATCACTGGATGTTTTCATCGGCCACCGATCCAATGAAGGTTTGTATCTCTTGAAAAGGCCACAGCGTAATTTTACCAGCTGCTGTTGTGAGTCGGATAAAACGATTGTGATCACTACTGTAGTTTGGAGATTGTACAAACTGCTAGTCTGTGCTGGATGTCTGTATTGAGTCACATATCAGGAACCAAGTTTGCTTAAGGGAAAAGTAAAAGAAGCCAAACACAGTCCAGTGTAGCTACCATGCAGTGGATTAGTAATTAGTTTAGCATGGCGTTCCTGTCTGAGCTTGAGAATCAAACCCGGGTTTACTGTGTGGAAAGCAGTGGTGATACCTACTACACTACACCAACCGATTGAGTGAAACATGTCCAGTTTGTAGGGTGGCACGGTGGCGCAGCAGGTAGGTGTCACACAGGTCCAGGAATCTGGAAGTTGTGGGTTCGATTCCCGCTCTGGGTGACTGTCTGTGAGGAGTATGGTGTGTTCTCCCTGTGTCTGTGTGGGTTTCCTCCGGGTGACTGTCTGTGAGGAGTGTGGTGTGTTCTCCCTGTGTCTGTGTGGGTTTCCTCCGGGTTCTCCTGTTTCCTCCCACAGTCCAAAAACACATGTTGGTAGGTGGATTGGCGACTCAAAAGTGTCCGTAGGTGTGAGTGTGTGAGTGAATGTGTGAGTGTGTGTGTTGCCCTGTGAAGGACTGGCGCCCCCTCCACGGTGTATACCCACCTTGTGCCCAGTGATTCCAGGTAGGCTCTCGACCCACCGCGACCCTGAACTGGATAATGAACAGATAATGAATGTATGTCCAGTTTGTAGCTATCATTGCCCTCAGTTTCAGAACGTTTCATTCAGTGCTATTTCTGACTTGTCCTTGTCCAGTTGTCCACTTAAATGAAGGGAATCCCCTACACCACCTTAAGAGCTGTGTCATTACTTTACTAGCTCTGCCCTCAGTAGAACAAGGGACCAAGTGAACACAAGTATCAACATAAGCAGCAGAACTTACAACTTACCTAGCAATTACAACCCATTCCTGGTGTGCTGGAGCAATATTTCATACCTTGAGGATGGGTTGGAGTGGAGTTTCTGATCCAGACTTGTGTCTGACCCCACTCCTGCATGGCTAGATACACCCATTGAGTGTAAAGTCTATCCAGAACACAACAATCAATTTAATTTAACCAAACGTCTGTTGGCTCTTTTTCATATTCAGTAATAAACTGAAACAGAGCTAGTATTAATGATTATATGCTGTGGGCTGGGGAGTGAAGTAATAAAGCAGATCTTTCCTAGGACCCTGACATTACTTCACAGCGCTATTCCACAAACTGGTCCAGCAGCTGGGAGAATGTACTGTACGTTCATCCTCCCCCTCCCAGAGGACGCCCAGCCTATCAGACCATAATCCTGGAAACAGCACTGGAATAGCAGTGTTGTCTTTACGTGACATCACACAGAGCTGCAGCATTATGATGGTTTAGGCTTTAAATTCTTTTGGGTACGAATACTGTGTAATTTAAAAATAACAACAATACTCTTTTATTTTACTTCATTTTTCTACATCACTTGGAACGCCAGGGACATTGCTGCCACACAGCTCCACAGCCTGAGGGTCTCGGTTTCAACCCACATCTAGAGTCAATTTCTGTGTGGAGTTTGGTGTGTTATCTCGTCTCTGTCTCTCCACCTGCAGGGGGTTGCACAGGGGTCAGTTTGTCCCAGTGCCATTCCTAAGCCTGGGCTGAAATGGGAGGGTTGTGCCAGGAAGGGCATCTGACATAAGAACCTACGCCAGTTTGACTGTGAGGATCAACTGGTCCAATGTAGGGAAGCCTCATGGGACCAGGCGATAATTGATCGAGCAACCACAACTTGAAACACACACAGCAGCTGTTTTTAATAATGCATGGAAACTGTCTGATAAATGGACCACGAGGAATTCACCAAAATTATAATTCATCTGAAATTATTGGAATAAATATGGAGTTTGTGCTCCAGTCTCCGGATTTGATGACATTAATGAGGTCAATTACTGACAACAAAAGCCACTCCGAAGCATCTCTATGGATGTCATTTCAAATATTACATGAACAACTGGTTGTTGGTGTCCACAGTGGGTAAACATTTCTTAATTCATACAACACAACAACTGTAAAATGCACCATACACTATATGAAGGCTAAAAAGACAAGACAAAATGAAACCTTTATTTGGGTTCCCAGGCAATATCTTTAACAGCAGTGTGGCTGAGGTTTACTTCATCTGCCTGAGTATTCAGTAGCCCTCAGCTGGGGACTCATCAGAGAGCGCGAGGCTCTAAAATGCTGCCAACTGCCTGCATGGTCAAGGTCAGTGGTTAAATGAACAGAGCAAGTCTCCCACAGCATGGATGTTCTAAGAGAAAGTCAAATAATCTTTAGACCTCAATCAGGAAGAAAGCCACTACAGTGTCAAGGCTTTTATAGATTATTTTTCAATTTCAAAATGGTATGTTATGAAAAGATTCCTCTTGGGAAAGTGAATGAAACAAACATTTATTGTGTATCCCATTTTTATGGATTATTTTTTTAAAGCCATACCTTATTTTCTTGTGTCATCTTTCCCCTTTGAAGGTGTAGTAGTAAAATCTTCCTCTATGACAACCGTTTAAGAGCCTCGTATATCATCAGAACACAACTAAAAAAGAACAGTGCTTCATTCGCAGGCGATTAGCAGGGCTCTGTAGGCAGCTCTGCCAGTCCGCAGTGATATCAGAGGAGCACTGTTGGATTTTACTTAAATTTAGAGCATTTTGTCTTCAGAAGTGTTCCACAGTCATATATTATCACCAAATCCTACCTTTTCTGTCATATGAAACTGAATTCATCTTCTAATTCAGAGGCTTCTTGTTTGAACCTTCCAGTTCCACCTTAAATTTTGGAGCAGAGCCAGACACCAGAATGTACTGGCTTTAGCATTTAAGGTGGACACAGAGAGAACACACCACACTCCTCACAGACAGTCACCCGGAGGAAACCCACGCAGACACAGGGAGAACACACCACACTCCTCACAGACAGTCACCCGGAGGAAACCCACGGGGACACAGGGAGAACACACCCCACTCCTCACAGACAGTCACCTGGAGGAAACCCACGCAGACACAGGGAGAACACACCACACTCCTCACAGACAGTCACCCGGAGGAAACCCACACCGACACAGGGAGAACACACCACACTCCTCACAGACAGTCTCCCGGAGCGAGAATCAAACCCACAACCTCCAGGTCCCTGGAGCTGTGTGACTGCGACACTACTTGCTGCACCACCCTGCCGCCCCCAAACAAGAATTGAGACACGTTAGCCGTAGGGAAAACAGAGGAGTGGGGCTAAGTGGTAGAGGCAAGGAATTAAATTTGATTCACCTTTAATGTCCACAAATTGTCCTTGACTTTTGCTGAGGAAACTGCTTACACACTTCTCAGAGGGCTTTAAAATAGATATTGGAGTGTAGCTGGATCACAAATCGTCACTTCAAATGTATTAGATGCACTCCAGAGTATGCAGATGTGCTGTTGTAAGTCCAGTGCTGTGGTACTTTATGGGTATAAAGCACATTCTACTACATTGGCATTGAGCATTGTGTCCCTAAGGCCAGGTGTGTGGCTGTTCTAAACATTTGATTGGGCTCTTATTTATTTATTTTTTAATTTTAGTAATATTATATCCAGCATTTCATTCACTTTATTTCACATATTTTCCAACGTTGAATATTGATTTAGCAGTTCCAGCAGGCAAACTTGTGAAGTGGTAATGGCACAAAGTTCTTGTTTCTACAGCAATAGCACCTAGGCATTTTTCATTATGGCCATCAACACTGAGTAATATCTCACCACAGACATAATACATTTCTGTCTATGTTTCCAACAACTACTAGAACAGCAGAATCCCACATTAAATAAATCCCAGTTCTCTGAAGGAAGCAGCCCAGACATAATACTGACACTGTCTCAGCAGGAAGAGGATTGGAACTGGGTTATAGATGTTGTCTTGTTTGACAGCCCACATTCCTTCAGGGTGGATGATAACATCCTCCTGCCTGTTTTTCTGACCACAGGTGACCCAGCAGCCCCTTCAAACTGAATTACTTAACATCACAACCACCGCATGAAGAGAGTGATGCAATGAAAATGTAATTATTTAAGGCGGTGGTGCCTGTTGAACAAAGATGAGTCTGCTTTGATTTACTCTGCAGCACCAGCCCTGTCAATAACAACACGATTACATCTCAGCCTGTTGTCAAGGAGAAATACACGCAAAACAGCAAATATAGCACTCTTTACCTTTACATATGATGCCTACATTGGTAAAGACTTCTTTATCTGTATGATTTTTGCCTAAGGTCAATGCCAAATGTCAGCTGGATGTGTCAAATTCAGTTTTAATTGTTTTCCCATTGTCATTCAATGAAACAAACGAAGAAGTAAATATTTAGTCTAGGTCATGTGTGCATTGTCAGAAACATATGTGTGGAAAACTACTACTCAAAATGGTTAATTTTTTATTGTAGACGTAAATCTGAATTTTTTGGAAGCATTGCAAAGATTCCAGTATTTTATTTATTTATTTATTATTTTTAATGAAGGCTAATGTAACTGCCCGTGAGGAAGCTGCAGAATGTAATAATGCTCTGCTGCCTGTGAGGCAGATTCGTAAGATGTACTTTGCTGCACATTTGAGTTACGACTACTGCCTCACAAGAAGCTTGTTATGAAAGTTATACAATAAAGTTCTGCTGCCTCTGCTGCTTCTTAAGAAGTGCATAGCTCCTTCAGAGGCAGCAATCGTAACTCAAATGTGTAGAAAATTACTTCTTCACAATCTGTCTCAGAGGCAGCAGAGCATCAAACATTTCTGTAGTTTCCTTAGAGGCAGTGAGTTACATTAACCTTCATTAAAGTAAAACAAAATGCTGAGATGGGCGGCACAGTGGCGTAGCAGGTGGTGTCGCAGTCACACAGCTCCAGGGGCCTGGAGGTTGTGGATTTGATTCCCGATCCAGGTGACTGTCTGTGAGGCGTGTAGTGTGTTCTCCCTGTGCTGCGTGGGTTTCCTCCGAGTGACTGTCTGTGAGGAGTCTGGTGTGTTCTCCCTGTGTCTGTGTGGGTTTCCTCCGGGTGACTGCCTGTGAGGAGTGTGGTGTGTTCTCCCTGTGTCTGTGTGGGTTTCCTCCGGGTGACTGTCTGTGAGGAGTGTGGTGTGTTCTCCCTGTGTCTGTGTGGGTTTCCTCCGGGTGACTGTCTGTGAGGAGTGTGGTGTGTTCTCCCTGTGTCTGCGTAGGTTTCCTCCGGGTGACTGTCTGTGAGGAGTGTGATGTGTTCTCTCTGTGTCTGTGTGGGTTTCCTCCGGGTGCTCTGGTTTCCTCCCACAGTCCAAAAACACACGTTGGTGGGTGGACTGGAGACTCAAAAAGTGAGTGAAGTGAGATGGGCAGCACAGTGGCGCAGCAGGTGATATCGCAGTCACACAGCTCCAGGGTCCTGGAGGTTGTGGGTTTGATTCCCGATCCAGGTGACTGTCTGTGAGGAGTGTGGTGTGTTCTCCCTGTGTTTGCGTGGGTTTCCTCCGGGTGAATGTCTGTGAGGAGTGTGATGTGTTCTCTTTGTGTCCGTTTGGGTTTCCTCCGGGTGATTGTCTGTGAGGAGTGTGATATGTTCTCTCTGTGTCCGTTTGGGTTTCCTCCGGGTGACTGTCTGTGAGGAGTGTGATGTGTTCTCTCTGTGTCTGCGTGGGTTTCCTCCGGGTGACTGTCTGTGAGGAGTGTGATGTGTTCTCTCTGTGTCTGTGTGGGTTTCCTCCGGGTGACTGTCTGTGAGGAGTGTGATGTGTTCTCTCTGTGTCTGTGTGGGTTTCCTTCGGGTGACTGTCTGTGAGGAGTGTGGTGTGTTCTCTCTGTGTCTGTGTGGGTTTCCTCCGGGTGCTCTGGTTTCCTCCCACAGTCCAAAAACACACGTTGGTGGGTGGACTGGTGACTCAAAAAGTGAGTGAATGTGTGTGTTGCCCTGTGAAGGACTGGCGCCCCCTCCAGGGTGTGTTCCCGCCTTCCGCCCAATGATTCCAGGTAGGCTCTGGACCCACCGCGACCCTGAACTGGATAAGGGTTACAGATAATGAATGAATAAATGAAAATGCTGAGATTTTTGAAAAGCTACATTTCCGATTTCTCCCTTATTTCTATGAGTGGAAAACATTTCACATCAAATTGCACAGCGAAGGGTTAAATGTGCACTAGGATACGAAGGACATGTCTTGCCCGAGCGGAGGCTTGGTGTCAGCATTTTAAGAGTGTGACAGTGTCACCGTGCCTTTCAGTGACATCGTTAGAGTGCCTCCGCTCCCAGAAGACACTGCAGGCTCAGTGCCCAGAATCCTCCAGGCTTGTGGAGGGACGGCACGTCCGATCCTGAGCGATCACACCCTGCTGTCAATGAGCCTTGTTTCACTGACCGCACTGAACAGAGTGTCTTTGCAAAGAAAACCTCCACAATGCAATACACTAGATTTTGGAACATCGCTGTGAGGGTTTGATGGTATTCAGCCATGAGAACATTAGAGTGAATGAGTAGTACTGAATTACAAACACCACTCCGACTTCTCAGTGGTGCAGTGCTCTTTCGCTCCGGAGATTCAAAGACATTGTTTTTATTATATTTAATAACCTCATCATCAACCAAAATCACATTCTCATAACCCCGTCTACCTCTCAAGTCTATGTCTACAGACTTTACAGGGTCTTCAGGATAAACAGAGCCAGGAATTTATTTATATTCATATCCCAAAAAATAACAACAATGCTAGGGTTATTCATATTCATATTCAGTGTCATAACACTCACTGTGAGAACTGACCAGATTCATATCAAATGTACACTGCTCAGCCACAACATTCATTCCAAATTCTTGTTTCTACATTGTCTATTTTATCAGCTCCACTGAGCATAAACATGCACTTTGACTGGGGTCCATCTGTTGCTCTGCATACCTTGTTGACTCCTTTCACCCTGTTCTTGAATTCTCAGGAGCCCCACAGGTCAGGTGTGATGTGGGTGGTGGTTCACTCTCAGAGCTGTACTGACACTGACGTGGTGGTGGTGTGTTAGCGTGTGTTGCGCTTCTATGCGTGGATCAGACACAGCAGTGCTGCTGGATTTTTGTTTTAGGACCTTGCTCAGTTATTTACACCCAAAGTATCACTTCACAGTTACAGAAGAAGTGTAGCTTTGCATAAAACCTGATATGTTCAATGTTTTGATTAAAACAAAGCAGAGCAGAAATGCAGCAACTGGGAATAAAAGCAATGTTCTTCACCGAGCTAATCCCCCTCAAGCACTTCAAGTCAACCTTGTTTACAGCATGTACCTTAATGGCCGCCTCAGAGGGACAGGCGTGGACATTCAGTTGCTGTTCTTGGTCACGTTCCCTTTGTGTTAGGTGGCTTCTTTTGTATCAAAGCCATATGCTGTTTGTGCCCTTGTCCCCAGCCCCTGTTCTAATGAGGCTCGGTCAGTCAACCATTTGTTCTGACCTACTGTTCCCCTTCACCTCCTTTTCCCACACACTCTCTCTCACTCTCTTTCCTCTATAGATAATTCTTGCCCTGTGCTTCAGTTACAATCAGCCTCCACTCTTCCTCCTGTTTCTTTGTTGTCTTTCCAGCTTAAGGGAGCAGGCGTGGAGTGCTTGTGTGGATCTGATGAAAATACCATCTGTGCACATTTGGCACATCTTACTGGTGTTCACAGCTGTACAGGCTTGAGTGATTCACACTTGGTGTTTTATTTACATTAATGTTTTAAAAGATATATAGGAGAGGCACGGTGGTGCAGCAGGTAGTGTCTCTGTCACACAGCTCCAGGGACCTGGAGGTTGTGGGTTTGAGTCCCGCTCCGGGTGACTGTGAGGAGTGTGGTGTGTTCTCCCTGTGTCTGCGTGGGTTTCCTCCGGGTGACTGTCTGTGACGAGTGTAGTGTGTTCTCCCTGTGTCTGCGTGGGTTACCTCCGGGTGACTGTCTGTGAGGAGTGTGGTGTGTTCTCCCTGTGTCTGTGTGGGTTTCCTCCGGGTGACTGTCTGTGAGGAGTGTGGTGTGTTCTCCCTGTGTCTACGTGGGTTTCCTCCAGGTGACTGTCTGTGAGCAGTGTGGTGTGTTCTCCCTGTGTCTGGGTGGGTTTCCTCCGGGTGACTGTCTGTGAGGAGTGTGGTGTGTTCTCCCTGTGTCTGTGTGGGTTTCCTCCGGGTGACTGTCTGTGAGCAGTGTGGTGTGTTCTCCCTGTGTCTGTGTGGGTTTCATCCTGGTGACTATCTGTGAGGAGTGTGGTGTGTTCTCCCTGTGTCTGGGTGGGTTTCCTCCAGGTGACTGTCTGTGAGGAGTGTGGTGTGTTCTCTCTGTGTCTGAGTGGGTTTCCTCCGGGTGACTGTCTGTGAGACCGTCTGTGGGACGGTGTGGGTTCTAGTACCCCTGGGTGACTGTCTGTGAGGAGTGTGGTGTGTTCTCCCTGTTTCTACGTGGGTTTCCTCCGGGTGACTGTCTGTGAGCAGTGTGGTGTGTTCTCCCTGTGTCTGCGTGGGTTTCCTCCGGGTGTTCCGGTTTCCTCCCATGGTCCAAAAGCACACGTTGGTAGGTGGATTGGTCATTCCAGGTAGGCTTTTGGATGGTGGGAGGAAACCGGAACACCTGGAGGAAACCCACGCAGACACAGGGAGAACACACCACACTGCTCACAGACAGTCACCCGGAGGAAACCCACGTAGAAACAGGGAGAACACACCACACTCCTCACAGACAGTCACCCAGGGGTACTAGAACCCACACCGTCCAGGTCCCTGGAGCTGTGACAGAGACACTACCTGCTGTAATAAATGTGAAACCATTCATTTGTTTTCCGCTTATAATTGATCATGGGTTGAAGTGTCCAACACAGAATCATTGGATAGGAACAGAACTGCCTCAGTGTGTGGCTCTGGTTTAAGATCCAAACTTTATCTCCTGGGTTCTGGCTTCTTTTAAGACAAGTCATGTGGCAAAGCTTTAGCAGGCCTCCTAAATCTGGCCTCTGGGGCCCAGGGCCACATAAAGCATTGTCATTGTCAATCATGTATCATTTTTTGGAATGGTACAACTGGGAAATAGACCTGAATCTACTGACGCCACAATCATATTGAAGTAATTATGTAAATATTATGTAAATGTTAACAGTAAAAGACTTTTAAATCGGTGAATGAATTAACATTATTATCAACCTTGAATTACTGTCTGTGATTGAGTGTGTTCACCTCTGGGTTTGTACTGGGATCATTTTTAGAATTAGAACACAGCCTTTATTTTATGCCAGTTCTGTTCACCAGCTGTGTAGTGTTTAAAGGCTGAGGCCCTGACCTTCACACTGACCTCTGTGTCTGTGTGGAGTGTTTGGTCTCTGCAGGCTCAGTATGGAGCCAGCTGCAGGGTCGTATTTTCCAAGAAAGCATTTCCCTTCTCCCTGAGCTTAGTCTCCTTTTAGACGCATGAATGATCTTCACATTTCCTCTGAATATTTCGCTGCACTGGGAGGTGCTGATAATATAGGCACTATTCCTTTTCAGCATCAGGGCATGAGGTATAAGGTTTAATTACGTAAAAAAACATATCCAGACACCTCTTCTAATCAGTGACATCAAATACTTGTCAACAAAGCCACACAAACAGCTGGCACATCTCTACAGAAAAGCACTGGCAACAGAATGGGACTCTCAAGACCCCCCCAGCATTTGGTTTTAACTTTGGAAGTGTAGAGTGGCGGAGCATCATCTGTGCTCTTGGGATGAGTTTAATTGGCATTAAGGATCCAGAACTAAGCATCCAACATCAGTACCTGCCCTCACTAATGTTCTCGAATGCAATCAGGGTGAAAAGCCTTCTGTCCTTGCAGCAAAGGAGAGGCAAATCTGACCAACTCTGTTAATCTGGCAACCCTCATAATCATTTTTGCAAGATTGCAAGCTGTTCCAAGGTGATTGAGCACATCCGTACAAGAAAAATGTGTGAAATTAAAGGCTCTCGGGGGCCCACACTGCAGTGAGAATTGCTTGCAAAGTTCTATCCCTGCATACACTGTCTTGCTACCTGAATTCAGACTGAAAGCCAGCTCCACAGTAAATAAGACTCCTTAATGCTACACTGAATTAGATGAGGCATGGTGGTGCAGCAGGTAGTGTCGCAGTCACACAGCTCCAGGGGCCTGGAGGTTGTGGGTTTGATTCCCGCTCCGGGTGACTGTCTGTGAGGAGTGTGGTGTGTTCTCCCTGTGTCTGCGTGGGTTTCCTCCAGGTGACTGTCTGTGAGGAGTGTGGTGCTCCGGTTTCCTCCCACAGTCCAAAAACACATGTTGGTAGGTGGATTGGCGACTCGAAAGTGTCCATAGGTGTGAGTGAATGTGTGTGTCTGTGTTGCCCTGTGAAGGACTGGTGCCCCCTCCAGGGTGTATTCCCGCCTTGCGCCCAAAGATTCCAGGTAGGCTCTGGACCCACCGCGACCCTGAACTGAATAAGGGTTACAGATAAAGAATGAATGAATGAATTAGATGAGGAGTATGTCATATGGATGTAGAAGTACAGGTCCAAAATGAATGCTGGTGGGTCAAAAGGGAAGCATTATTTTTGGTGTCAAATTGGGAAAGACTGAACCCAAAGGTTATGAAGTCAGTTACTTATGGAGGAGGAAGTTTCATGGTTTGAGAATGTTTTCTTCATATGGCTTTGGGTTTTTTACACAGATGGATGTCAAGGGGAATGCTGATGTGTATCAGAAACTCCTTTGGCAAGTCACAGTTCCTTCCCTGTATAAATTTATAACAGGATTCTAACCCTGACAGGACAACAAACAGCATTACAGAGTCCGTACGGTTTTAAATCTGCAGCTGAGGCCTTGTGGAGCCATTTACTGATTCCATTATTCACTAACCAGACAAATAAATTAAGACACGTAGTGCCTGGCTTAAAGTGGAGCCTGAAGGTGGAGATTGACTCTTAGAATCTAATGCTGTGGTGCTTTAATCTCAATTGGTGACAGCAAGAGCACCTTTACTTTCTTCCTCTTTGGCGTTAGGGACGTCTGATGTGTGGCTCTGCAAACTCTGGCGGCCATTTGTAAGAGTTATACCGGAAATGATTTGGGGTGAAAAATAATTTTCTATTAAAAGACAATTACACTGTGGCGAGGGGGGCTTTAGAAGGAATGCCCAAGGCTTGCCAGAGCCTGATTGAACAGGATTCATAAAACAATCTCATACTATTTGGTTGGTGGAGGATGCATGGTGTTCTAGAGTCTACACCATCAATAAAGGCTAATTGTCAATTAATAAGGCTGACCCAGCCTTAGCATGACCCCAGGCCTAGACACAGCTTCATTACACTTTTATCAATGATACAAGTGGTGTCCAGCTCTTTATGTTTGTCCTACTCTTACACACATACATTTGGGTGGTGGACCATTCCCAACACTCCAGTGACACTGACTTTGTGTTAATATGTGAGATAGCAGCTAACTTTTTTGCTGCACCGTTTGTCATCATCCTGTCCTTTGGTCACAGATCACTGCCCACAGGAAGCTTTTAGCTGGATATATTTGGTTGCTGGACCAGCACAACACACTAATACACCACCAGCATATACACCACATACAGGTCTATGTCGTTTTGTCAGTATAAACACTTGTATGGTCAGTGGTCAAATCCCAACACTGAACTGACTGAACTGGACTGATTGGAGGAATATTGTTTCGTTTCAGTGTGTACTGCACACACTATATATGGCTAAAATAACAATTAAAAAGACAATTAACTAGACTTGAACACAAATAATCCCTGTGGGAAAAGCCTTGGAAAACATGCAGATAAGATATAGAATCAACATGCCAAGACAGTCTACACAAAGGAAAAAACAGCTTGCCAAATACTTTCATGACTCCTACAGTTACGTCTCAAAGTGAGTTACAGTTTTCCCAGAAATACGTAATGTTTGTCTTCAGAATGTAAACAGTTGTTTTTTTTAAGGGTGACATATAATGTGTACAGTCACTTTTCATTGGAAACCAATGGATGAAATAACTTATCTTGATCTAGCTGCATTTCCACATGTTCTCTGAGAACGTTCAGTGCTGCATTTCAGTCCCATTGTGGAAACATTAGACTGAGTGGGTAAAGGGTGATGAACTGGTGGGGAATGTTTTTTTTTTTTGGTTTTTAAATAATTGGGATGTCCATTCTCTTGCCAAAGAAAACGGTCATTGCAGTATATTTGGTGTAGACCTCCTCTGTATTCAATGTTGTGCACTGGCTGTGTAGATCAGGCCTGGTTCTACCAGTGGAAAAGACAAACATTATCGTGGCCAATCTGGACATCAGTGCAATCACTGAGGAGCACCTACTGTATATATGAGGAAGGTACTCTGGAAACCAGTGTAAATTTAATGAACCTATTTTTCTCAAATAGACATTTAGATTAGACTTAATCTAATTCCAAACATTTGCCTAGTGGACCAGACAGTTTAATACAAGGCATTAAGGGGGGGGGGGGGGTATTGAGTTTGCCTGACGTAAACAAGAACTACCTACGTGCAGACTGACGAATTAAATGTTTACAGAGAAGGTTATCGACCAATAATGATAGCTCTACAGTCAGACCGTCCAATCAGAAGATTTTAGGCTACTTCACCACGCCCCCTTCTCACTCAAGCGAACCAATCGGAGTAGGGGAGGGCGGGACTAGTTTGTGAACGAAACTTCTCGAAGTTCTATGTAAGCGCTAGAAAAACAAAATCCCGGACATTTTTTTAAGTCAAAAAACGAGGACATGTCCGGGTAAAAGAGGACATCTGGTCACCCTAGTTAATGTTAACAACTGCCTTTCTAGCTTCAACAGCCAGACGTAGCTAAAAGAGCTAAGCTAAAATCAGAGAGGCAGGAAAATAAATGGTTTTCTCAAATACAAACCTCACACAAACATTATACTTTACCTAGTGGAACTATTCAAATCTTGCACAACCCAAATTGCTAAGCTAACTTTGAAATCAATAATAAAAAAAAAACGGCTTAGCAGACTAACATTAAAACAGACTCCTTCTGCCATACAAGGCTTCGTTTCCATGGCCTGATGCCACTCAATTAATGGTGACGTTATGAAAGACCATTCCCATTAATATAACAGCGCGTCATGAGTCTGTCAGGGGCAGGGGGGATAAATTACAAATTACAAGAAAGCCTTCATTTGAAAAAAAAAAAAAACAAACACGGCCCTAGCCACCTCATATTCCCTCGTTGCTGTCCACCAGGAATTAGAGTTGATTTATGTGATATTCATAAGGAAGGGAAAGCATTTCAAGCAGTGATTTGTTTTCTGCCTGAGTGAAGGACATTTTTATGAGGACACAGATATGAAATTCAAAGTTGATTAATCTTACGAACCACCAAAATTAAGGGTCATGGAGATGCTTCTCAAGAGATGGTGTTGTGGGGAATAGAAAACATGCCAACATTAATGAAGCATTAAGTCATTTTTACCTCTAGAAAGTGGCAAATACTATTTATAAAAGTGATTATTTATTTTTATTTTATTTTTTTAACATGGGAACATATGTCTGATTGCTCCTTTAAGGTGATATTCAGTGAAATGCAGGGGCTTTCTTTTTTTTTATTTTATTTTATTTTATTTTATTGCTATGGAAAGGTGCTTATATTTCCTTATTTCCTCAATCTTAGAACATGGCTGGTGCCTCTCAAGATAAACTGCTTGAACATCATCTTTATCACTCAGTGGATTCCTTGGAAATGATAAACACCAGAGAGAATTCACACATCCCACAAGTTACTGAACTCTATTATATTGTGGGCATGAGGAGATAAGGTTGTCCAGAAGAGTTTACAACCACACACTTTGTTCATATCTGGCATGGTTTATGGAACCCACGCAGCCTTTTACACAGTCTGCCCCTCAACCCCCACACAGCCACTGAATATACTTTACTTTTTCATATATATGACACATAAAAGGCATCTGAAGTTGAATAATGAGTTTACACAGTACATTTTCCTTTTTAAAGTTTCTCAAGGCACTTTCACCCGAGTGCCTGTCTGTGTTGTTGTAGTTCTCCCTATTCGCCTGAGCTCACACACCCTGAATCCTGGCCAATGCATTAGACCTCCAGCTTCCAACCAGGGAAACCACAACACAGACAGGCAGTCGGGGGCAGAGTGCAGTTATTCAGACTGATTCTGTAACGCACAGGCTGCACTTCTCCTGATGTGTTTGCTAAAATAAATATACTATACTTTTATTCATATTTTACACCTATGTATTAGTTAGAAAATAAAATAAAATTGCAAAGTGCACTATTAAAGGAACACTATGCAATATTTTACTTTAAAATTACAGCTTCAAAATCATTGTAATGGTACAATGACCTATAGTAGGGAGAACGGGGCCTCTGTTTTTGCTAGTCTTGGCTCAGAACTGCAGAATCTGCACTGTGTAACTTTTGAAGGAGGGTAGGAAGCCAGCCCTTCACTCCCCATTGATGTCAGTACAATGCTGTAAAAATTAATTACATTAGGGGTAGTCCCAGGAGAGAGAGAGAGAGAGAGAGAGAGAGAGAGAGATATGGTGGATTGGTGACTCGAAAGTGTCCGTAGGTGTGAGTGAATGTGTGTGTGTGTCTTTGTTGCCCTGTGAAGGACTGGCGTCCCCTCCAGGGTGTATTCCCGCCTTGCGCCCGATGATTCCAGGTAGGCTCTGGACCCCCCGCGACCCTAAATTGGATAAGCGGTTACATATATATATATATATATATATATATATATATATATATATATATATATATATTTTTTTTTTTTTTTTTTTTTTTTTTTTTTTTAACTAATTAAAAAAACTTACCTAGTGTTCCTTTAAAACCATGGAAACGTTTCAGGCATCTCATAACAGAGGCTCATCTGAGGTAGTTGTACCAAACTTCCCATTAGCATAGCTGATGCTATTTACAATTAGCTGTGTGGCACATTACATTTATTAATCATCTTGATTGCAATCTTGAGGATCACAAATGGCACAACACGGCAGAACCGTCTCTGAGCTAGAGCTGCATCTTAATCACCTGAGTCATTATTTTACCTGCCAGTTAATGAGATCCTACGAGTAAGGAATGGGGGATTTTAATGCTGTTATTATTCCTTTCTTAAGCAAATTACACATGCACAACACAACACGAGAGAGAGAGAGAGAGAGATTGAAAACTCTGCTGCCCTCTAGTGTTTCATATAGGAACTTTCGGAGATTAGTGCCTAACGTCTCAAATAAAAGTATAAAAGTTTAAGAAAAAACTACAGGTTTCTTTCTTTGTTTAATATATATATAAATTAAATTAAATCAACACATCATATACAGTGAACACACAAACACTGGCTTTCTAGTGCACAACTTCCATGTATGGGGTGAGTTTAACGTGGCGAAACAATAATAAAACATTAATCATAAATGAACCATACATTTTCCAATGTCAATAAAGTATATAAATGTAACTAATGCACTGTTCAAAAGTCAGAGGCCACCCTTCAATGAACTGACAAAACAGCTATTAACTACAGCAGACATTAACATTTCTTCATTGTTTCCACACTTATTTATCTTGCTAATTTCTTAATGCTAATCATTTTTTATTTATTTATTTATTTAATTTAAAGAGACCATTGATTCGTTTTTAATGGCCCTCCTTGACTGGAAATTAAATAAATCGATTCTCTGACTTTTCAAATCTGGATATTTACGACCCCTAACTCATCAGATCTTTCAGATACACTTCTTCTCCCAATATTTTTTCATCAACATATCAGCTGCTGCACAATTGCCTCATGTGAGTTTTACAGCAGGAGTTCAGAAATAGGAAAAACTACATTAAGCCATAAATAAAAAGGTAAAATTCCCACAGGATATATTTTCCTTCTCGAATGCAGTTAAATCAAAGTGAATTTCAAAGAAATAAAAGTTGAAACTAAACGTCTTTTATGTCGGTCGTTTCCGTTGATTTATCTCGGACAAATCTTTGATCATGTAAGAATGAGTGTGAATGTGAGACATTAACTGACTCCTTTGCACAAAACACTTCTGGCATATCGGGCAGGGGAATGGCCTTTCTCCCGTGTGAATTCTCTCGTGGTCTTTCACGTGGCTTCTCTGACCGAAGCCCTTTCCGCAGTACTGGCAGCAGTACGGTCTTTCTCTCGTGTGATTGTTTATGTGACTCTCCAGCGTCTGGGCGAGTCTGAATCGCTTGCCGCAGACGTTGCAGACGTGCCGCTCCTCGTTGGTGTGGTTCGCCATGTGTTTCTCCAGCCATAAGTAGGTTTTGAAAGGTTTGTTGCAAATCTTACAGTAAAACAGACCGTCCGTGAGCTCGTTTTGTGAAGGCAGCTCAGGCAAGGCATTAAAAAGTATGTGACATGAACGTGAGCCTGGGTCATCCTCGTCTATTTCAAAGTAATCAGAGCTTTCCTGTTCCCTCTGGGCTGCAGATGAATCAGAGCTCTCTGAGCAGGCTCGGCGGGAGTCACAAAGCTCAGCTTTAACTGGGACTGGATCCACCCCCACACTGCTGTCTTTCTCCTCTGTATCCATAGCTTTATCTTGGACACAGGAAAGTGGATCCTGGGTGAGGTCTGTGTCCATATGAGCAGTTGTGCATTGTCCAACAGTTGATGGCTGTTGTGGCTCCGTTTCTTGCTGGACAGTGCAAACCTCCAGCTTCACTTGAATCATAGGTTCGGAGGGTGGTGGCTCCTGATTGGTCTCTCGATCCTCTGCAGGACTTGGCAGTACATCTGTAGAAATAAATGAAGAGGTCAAAAGTAGCACAAATAAATGTAAGGTTTTCAACCAGAACAGCATTATGTTCTGTTATATTTTACTGTGTTAATTCCAAGTATCAACGCTGCTGTGAAGGTACAGCTTGTAAAATCTCCATGGAAATGTGTGAAATAAAATGGGACATGTGCATATGAGCTTAATGTCTCACTTTAAAACTCATCTCCATTCATCAAAATGACATACTACGACAAAATACTCAAATGCCTAATGCCTTAAAGTGACTTTGAAGAAATCCCAGCCATAGCATTGACTGCTTATTTGGAGCGTTATATGTCTGTAAAGCTCCTGCTGCTCTTTCTGGAGTAATGAAGTAATCATCCAGAACCTTTGGGATTAGTGATACTTGTGATCAAGGTCTATACCACATCAGTGCCATCAAATCTTTACAGAAACGTTCAGACATCTAGTGTAAACCTTTCTCGGGATAGTAGCAGCTGGTACTCCAGCAAAAGGAGGACAAGCAGGTGTCCAAATGGTCAAGAGTGTTACCTCGGAGTTGTCCTCCTGTGTGGCTGATGCTCACCAGCAGCATGTCCCTAAGGCGGCGGTTCTCTTTGTTTGCTCGATCTATTTCTTCTTCATATTCTGAAATGGTGTCTTTCACGACCTGGAAAATCTCCCCAGCTGCTGCTATTAAGCGCTCAGTGAAAAAGCTGTTCAGAAACTCCAGTTTAGCCATAGCGATACCGTTCAGTTCACCTGTAAATAACGTTAATTCTTTGGACTAAAATAGGCATCTACAACATTTATTCAAAACCACAAATTAATTCGTGACGCAAATGTTTCTTTAGAAAGAAATAAACTCCACCAAAAGCAATGTCAACAAGCCAGTCCAACAGGGTGAAGGACTTCCGTTTGTGCACTTCAAAATAAAAGTCCACCCTTAATGTTATCCGCCGATCACGACTTCAAAAAGCTGTTATTTGGAATTTGAAAAATAAAATGTATGTATTCCTGTGACGTGGGGAATTTAAATAATAATTATATATTATCATTTTAATTTATTGTAATTAAATAATATTTGAATATATCAATTTATGAAAAGAAAAACAAATTACTAGAGGAAAGTATCAAATCCAGGTAGTTTTCCACATCTTTTACAAAATTTCGAGGCACCTCATACCTTTACATAATACTGGTCTGGTCAAGTTACTTTAGGTGTATTCAAGATTATTTCTTTAATAATGAATTTACAATAAAGTTTAACTTAACTGAAAGATGTGATATGTGGTATGTAAACAGAACTATCACAAATATCACCCTTCAAATTTACATAACTTGTGCATCTCAACATTCCCTCAGGGGAGGCCATGTCAGAACATACCTTTGGGGGTCAATATAAATTTACATTCATTCATTATCTGTAACCCTTATCCAGTTCAGTGTCGCGGTGGGTCCAGAGCCTACCTGGAATCATTGGGCGCAAGGCGGGAATACACCCTGGAGGGGGCGCCAGTCCTTCACAGGGCAACACACACTCACATCTACGGACACTTTTGAGTCGCCAATCCACCTAGCAACATGTGTTTTTGGACTCTGGGAGGAAACCCACACAGACACAGGGAGAACATACCAACTCCTCACAGACAGTCACCCAGAGGAAATCTACGCAGACACAGGGAGAACACACCACACTCCTCTCAGACACCCGGAGCGGGAATCGAACCAACAACCTCCAAGTCCCTGGAGCTGTGTGACTACGACACTATAATTTTGACTCCCCTATAAATTTACAGTTGTTTTATTTCTTAAATTTACAGATTACATGTAACCCAGTTAAAAAATATGTTGTTTCAGAACATTGATCTTCTCACATTTTGTTGTATTTTCATTTTAATTTGTGTGCTTTTAGCTCTATATTAAGGTAAATAATAACAATATAATAATGATAATGTGTTCAATTTATATAAGCACCTTTCACAAACCAAAGGATTCTGAAGATATGAAATATGCAGAGTTCAGTAAATATTTTAAGGGCTGGACTGAGTCTGAATGCGCTGTACTATAGGATCAGAAGTTAAATACAATGGTGATAAACTAAATATGAATTAAGCCAAGCCCTGGACTAAACCCATGTAAGAATTATTCGAGGAAATTGTAATAAAATATAATACATAAAATATTTTTTTATTGTTTTCTATACTCCTAGTCCTTTTGGGCCTCAATCCAACCAAACCACTGTGCCTTGGCTGCACAAGAGCCACTTTTAGTTACCAATCAAAATGTTTAGGTTAAGCAATCAGAACACATTTTACACAACCAAAAAATAAACATATAATAATAATAACAATAATAGTAAACAAGAGAAATCACTAATAAAAAAGGCAATCTTAACAACAGTGAAAAACAGGTCTCTTTAATTAAATGTGTACAACGAACATGTTCGTGTCCAAATGAGAGCAAAAAAACAAAAAGAGATGTAAAAAATAACTTGCTCATGACCTGAATCAGTGGCAGTTTCATTTGTCACACCCTGTTACCAATTTCACAGTGAAAACATATTATACTTTATATTATATTTTATTATTATAAAACATTATATAAACATAGTGCTTTACAGGAGTTCACCGGACTTCATTTGAATGATGGTTGCGAACATGTACCTTGACGTGATTGTACTGAGTGAAGCGTTTCCCACATATTGAGCAGCTGAACGGCTTTTCACCAGTATGGATCCTTTCATGCTCTTTCAGGTGACCTTTTTGATTGAACCCCTTATTGCAAAAATTGCAACGGAAGGGCCTTAATTTCTGGTGCACAATCATATGGTTCTTCCAGGTTACACGATGTTTAAAATTCTTGCCACAGATCTCACAATGGAAAGGGTCCTTCACCGTACTGTGGCTTTCCAAGTGTGTTGCTAGCTCAAGGAAGTCATTGAAAGATGAGTTACAGTAAGGACAGGTATTGAGATCTTCCTCTTTGAAATCTTCTACACTATCAGCACTTACAGCCTGATTTCTTACTACACCCGAGTTCAGACTCCCAGAGCGGAGCTGGGCGTCACAATGCACCAGATCCACTGAGATATAGGAATTCATCTTTATAACTTCATTCTCTTTTATTTGTGAAGGCAAGCTCTGAGTACTCTTTCGGACATTAGTTGCCTGCGTGGAGGAAGAGCTGCTGTTCTGTAACTGTGGCTCCTCATCATTCTGAACAGCACAGACCTCCAGTTTCACTTGAATTACTGAAGGCTCTGGGTTCAGAGGTTGCTTTTGGGATTTCTGCTGTTCAAGAGAAGGTCTTTCTGGATGACTGCTCTGAGCATCTGAACAAAAGGAAAAAGAAAGACAAAATAGCAAAAAAAATTAGAACCACCATGGACAAGCATCAAAAACACCAAACATCTTCTAGCCATATTTTTTGGCCAAACTTGGCTGCAACCTGGTGGTGTTTATTTGATATTGTTTACTCAATTCATAAGACGCATATGACGTTGTTCCAACCGGACCTGGTTATCCACTAGAATTAATTATATATAAATTAGCAATAATTCGTTTGTTTGTTTTTTTAATTGGGGGATAATTTATGCCTTTATTCCAAACAGGTTAAGCTTATTTAATTATGTGGAAACATGGAATATTCCGTGAAATTCCAATGTAAGCAAATGGTATGTGCAGGAATACTCCTGTCAATGGCTTGGCCAACAAAGTAGTCTACAAAAGAACTCCCTACACCGTATTTTCAAATCTGCACTTTTCTGTTTTCAAAAAGAGCAATAAACTTAACATATATTAAAAATAATGGTGTAGTTGTGATTTAATAATATCACAAAGTTTCCAATAAAATAAAAGATGTATTTTTCAAATGCAGGTACTTCCTAATGTCCTGTTGCTTCTTGAATATGACTGTCCTTTAAAGCAACACTATGTAAGAATTGGTATTTTTGCCCCTGGGCTCCCCCTACACCTTCCATCCATCCATTATCTGTAACCGCTTATCCAATTCAGGGTCACGGTGGGTCCAGAGCCTACCTGGAATCATTGGGTGCAAGGTGGGAATACACCCTGGAGGGGGTGCCAGTTCTTTGCAGGGCAACACGCACTCACACCTACGGTCACTTTTGAGTTGCCAATCCACCTACCAACGCGTGTTTTTGGACTGTGGGAGGAAACCCACACGGACACGCCAACTCCTCACAGACAGTCACCCGGGAAGCAAACCCACAACCTCCAGGTCCCTGGAGCTGTGTGACTGCAACACTACCTGTAAATACACCTGCAGAGTGTTATTTACTTTTCCAGCACGGTCTTGAAAGCTTAGAGTAGCAATGACATAGATGTTGATCTCCCTATTACAATTCACTACATGATCGCAATGATTTGAAGCTGTCATTTTGAGATAAAGATGTTACATAGTGGGCGGCACGGTGGCGCAGCAGGTAGTGTCACACAGCTCCAGGGGCCTGGAGGTTGTGGGTTCGATTCCCGCTGCAGGTGACTGTCTGTGAGGAGTTGGTGTGTTCTCAAGGTGTCCGCGTGGGTTTCCTCCCACAGTCCAAAAACACATGTTGCAGGTGGATTGGCGACTTGAAAGTGTCTGTAGGTGTGAATGTGTGTGTGTCTGTGTTGCCCTGTAAAGGACTGGCGTCCCCTCCAGGGTGTATTCCCGCCTTGCGCCCGATGATTCCAGGTAGGCTCTGGACCCCCCGCGACCCTAAATTGGATAAGCGGTTACAGATAATGAATGGATGGATGTTACATAGTATAGCTTTAAACGGTTTTTTTTTTTTTTTTTTTCATTTTAAAGGCTGTATTCAACAGCAAGGCATTTATTGTTCACGTATACAGTGAAATACACAAAAAAGCGTACAATGACTTTACCGCAATATGTTACTAACATATCACAAGTAAATAAAAGTGTACCCTACAATGTGACGTCATAATTGTTTCCGCAAAGCAGAACCGCAGCACCGACAGCTTCAAACAAACAAACAAAAAGCATGTTTCGTATTTTATAGTTTAATTGTACTATAAGAAAATAAATAAAATAATTCGCGTAGCGTACGTTTAATATTTAATGAATTTAACCCACTGTTTTTTCCGGTTGGTGTAACATTACAATTACTAAAGAGCACTGCCGCTATTCTGAGGTAAATATGTAAAATAAGACAAAAACAACACTCTAACCGTAGTCTCCAAAACACTACATTTCACCTGTTCCATTTTCGAGCCTGGTTTCTTCCAGAACTCTCCTTAGGACGTAAATTTCCTCTTTGGCCCGTTTTATTTCTTCCTGTTGTTCTAAAACGATATCCTGGACAGCGTGAAATATTTCTTCAGCCACGACGATGAAGCGCTCCCTCAGAAATAAATTAAACGCGTCTAATTTGGTCATTTTTCACCGTGTGTGCTTTAACTCTCAGGCAGACTCCGCCTTCCCTTCTCTCTACTCTCGTTTGTAAACATGGCGCTGTCATTCTGAGGACATTCACAGGAGAACGAGTGCCTCCCAGCGGCGGGAGTGTGTTTCCCGCCTCAAAAAGGATACTACACCCACGTCCCTATGTTTCTGCTTTGTTTTAGCTCTTGTGTAGGGTGACCAGATCTGAGATGGTGAAAAAGAAGACACGACTCCAGGGTGAGGGGGGCCGGTGTTGTGCCGAAAACAGACTCCCCGCCAGAATCCGACTCCCCTTTGCGTGCACGCGCCTGGCGCAGCAGTATATGGGCGTAAAGCGCAAATTAGAGTCGATTTTTTTCTGTTTATGCTTGATTTTTTTCCATTCATTGGGATATTTCATTGAACAATCTGACGTCCTTATTTTAAATAGTTTTTATATCTTTTAAGATCTTACCAAACGAATTGGCACAATTGGTACCGCACGGTGGTGCAGCAGGTAGTGTCGCAGTCACACAGCTACAGGGACCTTGAGTTTGTGGGTTCGATTCCCGCTCCGGGTGACTGTCTGTGAGGAGTGTGGTGTGCTGTCCGCGTGGGTTTCCTCCGGGTACTCCGGTTTCCTCCCACAGTCCAAAAACACACGTTGGTAGGTGGATTGGCGACTCAAAAGTGTCCATAGGACCCACCGTGACCCCGAATTGGATAAGCAGTTACAGATCAATGGATGGACTCCGGGGGGTGAAGACTGACCAATTAAATGTTTACAGAGAAGGTTGGTTGTCGACCAATAACGGTAGCGCTACAGTCAGACCGTCCAATCAGAAGATTTTAGGCTACTTTACCACGCCCCCTTCTCACTCAAGCGAACCAATCGGAGTACGGGAGGGCGGGACTAGTTTGTGAACGAAACGCTTCTCAAAATTCTGAGCTCTCTAGAAAAACAAAATCCCGGACGTTTGTGAAATTCCGCCCAGACTTTTTTTTAAGTCTAAAAAAGAGGACATGTAAAAGAGGACGTCTGGTCACCCTACCCTTGTGTTATATTCTGAAATTCACTAATACGCAAGACTTTTTTTTAAATTTGCAATGTCTTGCTTAAATTTCATTACTATTTTTAAGCAGATTTTTAGAGCATTTTTATTGTTCGTCATAACACAACAAACAATACTGAAACAGGTGTCAATCAGCCATAACAAAACATTTATTCATTCATTGTCTGTAACCGCTTACCTAGTTCAGGGTCTTGGTGTGTCCAGAACCTACCTGGAATCACTGGGTGCAAGGCAGGATCATACCCTGGAGGGGGCACCAGTCCATCACAGGGCAACACACACACACACACACACACCTATGGACATTCTGAGTCATCAATCCACGTACTAATGCATGTTTTTTGGCCGTGGGAGGAAACCAGAACACCCAGAGGAAAGCAGACACAGAGAGAACACACCACACTCCTCACAGACAGTCACCCGGAGGAAACCCACACAGACACAGGGAGAACACACCACACTCCTCATAGACAGTCACCCGGAGCGGGAAGCGAGGTTGTGGGTTTGATTCCCGCTCCGGGTGACTGTCTGTGAGGAGTTGGTGTGTTCTCCCTGTGTCTGTGTGGGTTTCCTCCGGTTTCCACCCACAGTCCAAAAACACACGTTGGTAGGTGGATCGGCGACTCGAAAGTGTCCGTAGGTGTGAATGTGTGTGTGTGTCTGTGTTGCCCTGTGAAGGACTCAGGGTGTATTCCCGCCTTGCGCCCAATGATTCCAGGAAGGCTCTGGAACCACCACGACCCTGAACTGGATAAGGGTTACAGATAATGAATGAATGTCTATTTTGTTCAACTCCACATACCAAATATGTTCACTGTTTAGTTTTATGTCCACTGAACTGATTCAAGTGGATGAGACACAGCAGCGCTGCTTGATTATTTAAACCCTGTCCACTCTATCAGAAACAGCTACGTTGTTCATCTTCATCCAACTGATCTGTGTATATACCAATCAACCAAAACATTAAGATGACTTCTGTGTTTCTGCATTTATTAGAAACAAACTGAAACATGGACTCCAAACCAACTACCAATCCCATGTAGTTATATTTATCACTGTAGCATGTTACTTTCGTGCCATCTGAAGGACAGAAGGACACAATTTTAAAACTGATGTCAAGCCTTAACCTAAATGGACTGGTATTCCTCTGGATCTCCTGAATCATTTCACAATATTAAGACCAAACTCCTTTGCAATTTTACACTGAAAAATATTGTTTGAACTCTTATTCTGTCCATTCCAACATTTCTGGAGTGTGCTGCAGGTATAAAATTCTGTGATTATATGAACATAAACACAATGAAGATGGGATCTTTGTACACGTGTCAGCTAAATGAAGTTTCAGGATAATTAAAAATCACAGATTCTTGTTCTTGTTGCATTTTACAAATTGTTTCAGCTTTTTTCTAAAGAGCAGCAAAAGTATAGGACCCCGTCACATCAAACCACTGAATAATTTACATCTCAATGGAAGGGCAACAACTGAGATGATAAATCATCTACAAAAATGTGACATAAGGTAGTAAATTAGGATGAATCAGTGCTTAAATATATTTATTTAGGAATGATTTTACAAGGCTTTCTTGGAAATCTATAAAAACTATTTATATTAATTTATGATTAGCTCATATATAAAAAAAGAAAACGATAAATAAAATATTTTACACACATTCAGAATTATTTTCAGAACTGTAGATGATACAGCAACTTATAAATATAAAGTAATAAGCTTTTTAAGTCCCAATTTTGAGAAGAAAGTTTTCCAAAGGAAAATGTTCCAAAGAAATTTCTTGAGAAACTGAGACTACACCATCTTTGTCAACTGCAGATTTATATTATTCATTTCTTAATGACGGAAGCCAGCTGACCACGGTGGTGATTTTGAATATGCACTTTGACTTGATTTGTCCAAATGAAACACATTCCACACGCGGAGCAGCTGTAGCGCTTATCTCCTGTGTGTATTCTCTCGTGGTCTTTCAAATGGCTCTTCTTCTTGTACCTTTTTCTACAGTAACTGCACTGAAAGGGTCTGTCTGGGTTATGAGTTCTGAGGTGGAGGCTGAGCTTGTGTGAACCACTGTAGTTTTTTCCACACAGGTTACAGCAATACAGCTTTTCTAATTGACATGTGACCATGTGTCTCCTCAATACCAAGGAATTTCTAAAAGGCTTACCACATTGGTCACAGTTAAACACTTTCTCAGTTAAGTGGCCTGGGGAGTGTGCTGCAGCGTTGGGTAGGTCTTCACACACTTGATTAAAATTAGGACTGGGCCAGAGGCCAGAATCATATTCAATGGGACCGAGGTGATTTCCAATTTGGATTAGAGCTGTGGATGAGTGTTGCACTTCAGAGGGCTCTGACTTGATCGGGGTAAATTTCCCATGTTCAGCAATCCCACTTTTTCTCTCCGTGTCCACAGCATTAAACAAAATGTACTGTGTGGGCTTAAGAACTGGAGCCTGTTTTTCAGTGTCCAACTGTTCTTTTTTCCCCTCTATGTCCAAAGCATTACCCAGAATGTTCCGAGTTGCCCTCTGGGCATGGGCATGTTTTTCTGTGCTCATCTGACTTTGAGGCCCTTTTTCTTCATTTATGGTTGCAAGCTCAAGCTTCACTTTTACTAGTGAAATTTCTGGGTCTTGAGCTTCATGGCTGATGCTTTGCTGTGTTCCGTCTCTTTGGCTTGTCAATGTGTCTGAAGGGAACATGTGGATAGACAAAATAATAGAAACATGAAATTAAAAACAATGCTGTAGTCTGTAGAAAGCAATAAGCAAAACAAATTATTTAAACAGAATTTAAAACTAGTTTTCATAGTGTGAATAAACATATGCTCAAATACACCATTCATTATCTGTAACCCTTATCCAGTTCAGGGTTGCAGTGGGTCCAGAGCCTACCTGGAATCATTGGGCGCAAGGTGGGAATACACCCTGGAGGGGGTGCCAGTCCTTCACAGGGCAACACAGACACACACATTCACTCACACCTACCAACGTGTTTTTGGACTGTAGGAGGAAACCCACACAGACACAGGGAAAACACACCACACTCCTCACAGACAGTCACCAGAAGGAAACCCACACAGACACAGGGAGAAAACACCACAGACAGTCACCCGGAGCGGGAATCGAACCCACAACCCCTGTAGCTGTGTGACTGCGACACTACCTGCTGCGCCACTGTTACCCCATTACACCAACAGCTTCTAAGAAGATAATCTTAAACATTTTCACTTTCTGAAAACTGCTTTCTTCTCATTTCAAATCACAGGATTTTTTTTATTTAATCGGCTCTGCTTATTTATTTTGTGTGTATATATATATATATATATCTTTAAGCCACAATATAAATTTCCTCACAATAGCACATTATTTAGTTTGTCAACTAAAACTGTATATTTTTTGGGCCCGTTTTTCCAAGACCTACAACAAGCAATACTTACAATTAAACACACAAGTCCTGTGTGATTCTGTCTATGCTGTGTAAGATATGACACGTCACCACATGTTTCTCGACAAAGAGGACACACATAGGGGACTTGTATTTTCATTTGCCATAAGATACCTACTTGGGCCACAAACAATGAAACTGACAAACACCTATAACTTACTCACCACAGGCACTCTTTGCACAAGAAGAAATGCTTGAAGATGCATCTTTCATCTGAAATTGTAGGTCTGTTTCTTGCTGTACAGTAGCAAGCTCCAATTTGAGCTGGAACACTGAGGGATCTGAGTCTGGTGGTCTGTTGGAGTCTTGTTTAACTGGAGCAGCTTCAGCAGGACTGGGTGGAGCATCTTAAGATGAACATAAAATAAGGTATGAGTAAGGATTTAAAAAAAAAAAAAAAAAAAAAAAGGTACACCAATATTTCGACCAATCAATTCAGAAATTAATACTAATGACAATCTGGTCCTGATGTGCTAGAGGACTGATTATTTATTCCTGAAATCTATACCATAATATGACTTTAGCAATACATTGCATTCCTCAACTACACTGCGGTTGTGTCCGCCATATTTTACACGCAGCACAATATTCTGACTTTATTCTCGGAATTATTCTGACTTTTTTCTCAGAAACATTCCGACTTAATTCTCAGAATTCTGACTTCATTCTCAGATTTTTTTTTAAACGCCGTCGTCCTAAAACTCAGTCTTAGAACTCATATAACAACAGTTTGCTAGTTTTTTTTCCTTAGGGTTAACATTATCCTGTAAACCTCAAGTCAAAATCTCAAGTCAAGGATCTTCTTAGGCTTCGCGCAAAAAGCTTTCACAAAGTTGCGAAGAGTCCTAAAGCATTCAGTTAAAAATTAAAGTCAGCATTTATATTCAATCTATACGTTCATGAAACTTTCAGGTTTGCAGTTAACCACCGTTAATTGTAGTTGTTGTTGTTTGTCTGTCGCCGTCAGCACAAAGGCGAATCTCGCTTAGGAGTCCTTTCAAGCGGCGGTTCTCTTGCTTAGTTTGCTCCATCTCCTCCTGATACTCGGAAACTGTGTCTTTAACCACTTCAAATATCTCTCCAGCGAACGACATGAACCGCTCAATAAGGAACGAGTTGAAGGACTCCATTTTAGCCATTTTAGGAGACGGGAAGATGTAAATAGTAGCGAATAAAGTTAGTCAGTGTTCATAAAGCGGTTCTCTTCCTCAGTGAGTTTTAAACGGAGGTGGGGCAAGTTTCAGACACATACTGCCATCTACTGGTATTGTACAGCGGCGCTGTAGGTCCACTGCGTTGGTAAAAACACCCAGATACATAAAAAAAATACCTAAAAATAGATTCGGAGAATAACAAAAACAACAAAGTTGGACTATTTCACAGCTTACATTAAAAATAATTCAGAATAGTTCGGTAAATACAGTCCAAAAAAATCAGAAAAAAATCTGAATCATCCAGAGAACGTCAGAATATTTAATTGCAAGTAGATTAATACAGACACATTTTAATAAGACATATTCCGAATTTATTCTCGGAATTCTTCTGTATTCTTATTCGATATTTAGGCTTCAATTTCTGAATCTATTTTGATCAAAGCAGTGGCCTAAAACACGGCCGTATCGGACACATTTTGAGTGTAAACAGGTTGGGACTCAGACTTCATCTCTCAGGCCGAAGGAAGCTGTAGTAGAACCTTGGTGTGTTCCATTTGGTGTGTACTTTTAAAGTTAATATTATTTAAATTTCAGTCGTTCACCGACTTTCTCAGAGACAGACGCACACTGTTCTACTCTCGAGACTCTGCGCTTTCTAAGATGGACTTTCCACTTTTTCCTCGTGGGCTCAGTCTGCGTCCAGTGCTGTACTTCACTGGATTCACCACTGCAGCTGTAACTGCCTGTGCTTTTCTTCACAGGAGGCTCAGATCGAAGCGGCTAGCTGAAGTTGTTCTGAAAACGGACCACTTGGAGGGTAAGTATATTTTCTCCCAAAACTAAGTAATTATACTTAGCAAAATACTTTTAAAATGACAGCTCCCTGTGGGCTTGTGTCTTGTTTAACCATTTGATAGCGTTAGTGTGATTACGGAGCTGTAATGGCGCGCATCGACCAGTTAGCGGCACTGCTAACCTCTTGAATGCAATTTTCCGAGGGTTTGTTGGACTTCTAAAGTCAAAAGTAGATGCGGCTGTGGACTAAATAATTTATCATATTTTGTTTAGTGTTTTATTGCTTCAAAATGTCAAAACATTATGTGTTTTAGCATTTTAGTTATTTGTTGTCATGGCAACGCGACGCCCTGTGATTGGAGTACGTGTCGATACCCAGATATCCAGTGTCGACTCTTCGAATCAGTTCAAATGCTTTGGCAATGGTGTAGTCTTCTTAGTCTTCTCTCTCTCTCTCTCTCTCTCTCTCTCTCTCTCTCGGTATATATATATAGATAGATAGATTACACAGAACCTGAAATGCTACAATTTACATGTTGCTAGTTCATGTTGTAATGATGAACGTGTTTATTCTGTTGTTTTAATCTGACCACAGAACTACAGGAGCTGGCTGTTACTTTGCCAGTGGCTGAACAAAGCTATGAGGTAAAATCACATTACAAACCATTCATAGATTTCAGACAACATAGTACTAGTTGCTCTGAATATATTTTCGTATTCAGGACCTCATTGCACCAGATGCCCAGGGGCCCTCCAGCCGGCTGTGGATCATACCACGATTGACACTGAAGGTGAGAAATACAGCCTGTCCGCTGTTAAGACAAAATTATTATTCTTTAGTTTCTCAAGCTTTTAATCAGAAGTCTTCTGGTTGTCCATAAAGTTTTGATTTTTCTTTGTTCTGGTCCAACAGGAGAGCTGTGGGTATGTTCTGCGTGTCCACAGGATGCAGGCCACAACTATCTCTCAGAGGTTTACTAATGGTGAAAAGGTTTGTACTTATTTATGGATTAAGAGTGGACATCTAAGAACAGAGTGATAATACCATAGTTATTATTCTTTCTCCATGGGTCATTACTGTTCATTACCTCTCAATGTTCACAGCAAGTGGAGGTGACAATGCAGCACAAGTCTGTGTATAGAGGCCTGGAAAGTGAACATTGGTGGGTGCTCACCAATGACTTCTACCACCTGTTTCCAGAGGTAATGTTATAGAAATGAATGGAAAGTGTTTTTACGATGTTCATCAGTTTGTCAATGCTTTTATAGTTTAAAGATAATAACTCATGACTTGATAAACTTTCTTTAATGGCTTTACATCTGCTTAATAAATAAAGCATTGTTTTCTAGGTCTGTGTGCTAGTGCTAGCTTTGTGCTAATCAAACAGCTGAATGGAAAATTAGCTGTCTGCTAACCTCAGCAGCACTGAGGAAAATCTGTCTATTGTTTGTGCAGTGTGAAAATAGAAGGTCTATCTCTTTTTCAGGACTCACAGCTCCCTCCCCTGTACTTTGCCACTGTGAAGGCTGTGGCCTACATCAAGGTAAAGCTAGTACCAGTTTCAATAGTGGAGCTTTTCACCAAACTGATCAGTGGCAAAATGATTGTGGAGTAATTGTGATGAAACACTTCTTCTGCTCTTTCAGTGCGTTGGACGCCAGATTTCTGTGCTGACTGCCAACCTCAGCACAGAGTCGAGCATCACCTCTGTGACCCGCTCACAGTTTCTTGTAAGAGTTTCCTGATGATGTACTCTCACTAAATAAGCAATTACTCTTGACATTCTGACTTCCTGTACCTTATTTATTCATTGTTTTTCTGTGTGTTTTTTCCAGCAAACCAAAGTGTCCAAGACGTACAGAGGAGTCACTACTGAGGATGGGTGCTTTCATTCTTCTGAGTCCAGCAGCACCCATATCCTTGAGACTCCAGTGGTTCCACAGCTAGCTTCCAGACCTCTTGGACCACCACCTGGGTTCCACTGAACCACATTTTTACTATATCCTTTAATGCATCTTTCATTATACTTACTTTTTAGTTAGTGTATAGTGTAGCATACAGTTTACTCTGTGACAGCTGTTCTTATTCTGCTTTAGTCATTTTACTTGTAAACAACTGTTATTTTACATGTTTATTAAAATGTGTTTTTTTTTTACAGGTGTCACAGACATTCCACCATCATCTCTCTCTCTCTCTCTCTCTCTCTCTCTCTCTCTCTCTCTCTCTCTCTTTCCCTCTCTGTCTCTCTCTCTCTCTCTCTCTTTCCCTCTCTGTCTCTCTCTCTCTCTCTCACTCCCTCTCTCTTTCTCTCACTCCCTCTCTCTCTCTCTACTCTCTACTCTCTACTCTCTACTCTCTACTCTCTACTCTCTAACTCTGCTTTTAAAATACTATTTGGTTAGTCTTCAGGATTCTGAAAAAGTAATAAGTAAAAAACCTAAATTACATTAGAAATTAAATTACATAAGCTACATTAGACTCTGATAAACTAGACCTACCAAATAGGAAGTGATTTTATTGTACTGCTTTAAAGTAATTAAAAGCCAAATATAATTTAATAATTAACAGGTTTTTAGCACATTATAAAATTGTAGTTTCTAGTAAGTAGTTCACAAAACTCGTAGAAACCATTGTTCATTTGTTTTCTCCATTGACTATTGGTGGATTTAGTAGATTTACAATTAAAGACTTTTGCTTTGCACACTGTTAGCCCCCTTTTACCCTGTACTTCAATGGGCAGGACCCCACAGGATGACCACATTATCAGGTATTATTCTCAGAGCTGCGAGGACATTGATGTGGTGGTGGTGTGTTAGTGTGTGTTTCACTGGTATGAGTGGATCAGACATAGCAGTGCTGCTGGAGTTTTCAAAACGTACCCAGGCATTGTTCACAGTTTGTGTTAGTGATCCTCTGGTCTTTTGGTCACGGGAGGCTGTTGGTTAATAAACTGTTCCCAGTCCAGCAGTGACACTGAGGGGTTTAAAATCTCAAGAAGCACGGCTGTGTCTGAGCCACTCACCACTACCATGACCACACACACTGTCCTGGGGGGATCCTGACCTTTGACCAACAGGTTGAAAAATGGCTAGGTATGCAGGACAACATCCTGTGGGGTTTAAAAACTACAGTGGCACTGCTATGTCCACTCATACCAGCACATCACATACTATCAGACCACCACCAAGTCAGTGAGAACGACCCATCACATGTAATATCTGGTGTGGGGTTTTACACTGGGAAGTCCCAGACACTAAAGAACATGGAGTGGAGCAACACGACTGCAGTCTGTGTGTGTAGAACTACAGAATGCACATATACAGCCAGTGAAAGTGGGCAAACAAAGTATGCAGAGCAACAAGTGGATTATATTCTGTAGTTGTAGAACTACAACGGGCACCCATGTGGTCAGTGGAGCTGCTCAAATGGACAATGAGTGTAAACCTAGAGATAATTTTAATGTAAAAGCTGATTGTAGTATATTAGTTTGCAAAAAGTATGTTGAAGTGATTAAATTTCTGTGTTTTAAGTAATTGACAGCCAATAGAAATAAACAATAATAATAATAATAATAATAATTAAGCACTTTTGATATCACAAGCAGATTAACAGCACTTATTAGGTTATATATTGCTATGCATAAATTATTCAAAAACATGTTTAACTTTAACAGTAGCTTCATTAATTAGGTTAGTAGATGAATCCTCTATATAATCCAATGTGCAGTAACAAAAATAAATCTCCTGGTTAAAGTATTAAATAAAACCTTTATAAACTCAGTATCTTGTCTGTCTTTCATTTACCAGTGTGCTCTTTACTTGTTAGCGTTATGATCATGTTATATTAGTTAAATACAGATCAAGAGAATGAACAAATCACATATTTAATTTACAAGAAGTACCACCTTTTCTGGAAATGAGGTTTATTTCATTCATTACAGAAGTTTTTTGCGAGACACACTACATGTCAGTTACGATTGTATGTTGTGTGAAATTGTGTTTATTTCTTTGACCACGTAGAAGACATTAGATGTAGAAGTGCAGACAAAAGAGGAACCTGTGATTTGTTCACTGTCTTGAACTTTTATTTAACTGACAGATTTCCAGTGTTTTCAAATATCAACTTGACTGTATTTTATAAACATTAACAAATTTCATATCTGCAACACACTCAAAAAATAAGTAAATACATTGGGACAGGGTAAAATAAGAGCGAAAATCTTTAAAGTTTTCAAGAGGTTCTGCGTTGTTAGATCTTTGTGGCGTTTTGACAAGAGCATATAACATTTCATTAAGACCCCAGAACTGTGTTAAAGAAACAGTATGTATGATCTGGGTTTTTGGCTTCTTAGTCTCCCCTTAGTACTATTTTATTCCAGCACTGTACTGGGGAAGGAGTAAGTACATAGTGTACTCTCTGCAGTGCTGAACACAGAAAAAGCAAAAACAGAGGCTCTGTTCTCCATTTTACAGCTCTGAGGAGCATTACAATGAATTTGAAGCTGTAATTGTGAGGTAAAAATATTACGTAGTGTTCCTTTAACTTATAGAAAAGGTGTAGAATATGTCTCTTATCAGCTAAAACATCCTTGTAGGGAGTGCTTCTGCTCTGTGTTTTCTTTTCCCCCCCGTCTGTGAGAGTTACTCAACACAACTAGCCACTGTGGTCTACTATTAGATCCACTATTGCTGTAAAATATATATATACTATAAAATATACGCGTAAATTAGATTTTTTGAACCTGTTAAAAAAAATTTACCTCAAAGTTTTTAAATGTCAACTTTACTATAATTAAAGACTGTACATTAGATTAAAATGAAAAATAAAAATAATTTATAAACAAGAAAAATAAACAACAAATTTAATATTCAAACTAGTTATACAAATTATTCATTCATCCTTTCATTCATTATCTGTAACCCTTATCCAGTTCAGGGTCGCGGTGGGTCCAGAGCCTACCTGGAATCATTGGGCGCAAGGTGGGAATACACCCTGGAGGGGGCGCCAGTCCTTCACAGGGCAACACACACACACACACACATTCACTCACACCTACGGACACTTTGGAGTCGCCAATCCACCTACCAGCGTGTGTTTTTGGACTGTGGGAGGAAACCAGAGCACCCGGAGAACACACTACACTCCTCACAGAAAGTCACCTGGAGGAAACCCACGCGGACACAGAGAGAACACACCATACTCCTCACAGACAGTCACCCGGAGCGGGAATCGAACCCACAACCTCCAGGCCCCTGGGGCTGTGTGACTGCGACACTACCTGCTGCGCCACCGTGCCGCCTTTACATAAATTATATTGGGATTTATAACCTAAAGAGGACATGATGCGGGCACGGATCTTCCGACACCGAAGACACTCAAATTCTTCCTCTTCGGAGTGGTTCCACTGTTCACAGCTGCAGTGGAACCACCCCTCACACAAGGGACAGTACACCCATGACACAACGTTGGAGTCATCCCCTGGTGGATTAGCAGCTCCACACCTGCCACAAAGACCTGACACAAAAGAAACATTGTCTTACCCTCACACTTGTAAATTAAGATAATTTGTTCACTGTAAACACATTTAATTTGCAATCAATCTTTAAATGACTTTAAGAGCTCTTCTATTTACTGGCTATCTACCTTGGGTTTGTGCATCTCTCATCTCGTCTGGCTGCCTAGCCTTTCTAGCCTTCTTTCTGCCTGTAAGAAATAACCTTTAGATCCTGAAAACCTCTAGATCATAGAAAAAAATCTACCTAATTAAAAAGGTAAGATACAAACTTAATGCCCTTAACAATTGAATCTCTAACTGAATGTTTAAGTCACCTGTCTGAGCGTTTTTTCTCTCTTGCTCTCGTGGGACGCGGTCGCATTTTCTCCCTCTCCGCTCCTTATCTCTCCTGCTTGCTTCTCTGGTCTTGTCCTGTCTACCCCGGGTCTCTCTAATGCTGCTCTTCGAATTACAAATCAGAAATGGAATTGATCAGCTGGTCTCTCAACGCTATTGACACCATCTTCTCAAGGAGAAGTTTGGGCACGGGGAGCCCTCCTGTCCTGATGGAACGACGCTGGCTGAATATGCCATGGATGGATGGGGGAAGTGGCGCGGGGTGTGTCTGGCGCCTCTTTCCATTGAGGACATCGAAGATGTATACCTATTTGGATTTATGATCGCGGGGGTTTCTGCTGATTGGATTTGGCAGTGCCCTGATTTATCGGAAAATTAGAAGAGTTGAGTCAGTTGTAAACAGCCCAAAGAAACTGACCAACATGATTGATGGGATGGGCAGAGCCGTTGGCGCACAGACTGGGACTGTGAGTAGAAGCTTGGATTCCATCAAGGAGCAACTAACGGCTTTGAACACCAAGATTGAACGTCTGGATGACCAGTGCAAAATTGGAACTTTGAATCAGAGGGACTATTAGCTCAAATTTCAGCTCAGGTCTCTGATTCTAACAAGCTGAACTTTATCTGTTTTGGCTGCCCCTGCTATCGGTGGCCTTGGCTGCTGATAGTTTCAACTCCTCCAGAAGGAACGGTCATCATGGAGATCTGCTGCACCTCCCATGTCTGAGCTGGGGCTCAAGGACATGTGACCTCTACTACATCTGGACATTTTCACGAACTGAACCTCCTACTGCTTTTTGTCTACGTCACTGAAACTATTTGTATGTATTGCTTTGTGTGCTAAAGGTGTTGTTTTTTCAAGATCACACACTGTGCTTCTTGGGCACAGTCTGGGACCTTCATTTTTTTACCACCACTTCCCCGATGTTAATCTAGCTGTTTCTTCTAACTGTACAATGGCGCGGGTAACCTGCTGCGGTTGCATCTGTTGCACACACCTAACCCCTGTTTATGTGAGTGTACAGACGGAAGCTAATTTCGCTGCAATGTTGTACTTTTATAACTTTGTATGTGACAATAAAGATCTATCTATCTATCTATCTCTTTTCACCTGTAGATTAATAACATTTAAATAATCATTAATTTCACATTTTATTCAATTCACCTTTGAATTTTTTTGGAACGCAGATGAATTTATAGTTAGCTCATTACCTCTTGTTTCTGCTGCTAGGCGTGAGGAGGAAGAGGACGATGAGGGGGAGGCACTGGCAGAGGTGGAGGGAGTACTGTCACAGTTTGTGCAGCTGGGGGTTGTCCCGGAGGCCGTGGCGGGGTCAGAGCATGTGTTTGCTGCTCCAGCAGTGGGGCCCTTGGTGGCCTGGGTGCTCTTCCATTGTGCCCCCTGCTCCTTTGCCTCTTCAGCCACCCAGGGTGAGTCCTCCTTCTGTCGCAGGAGTCTCTCATACTCCTCTCCAGTGATGACCTGGGCCTCAACAGGGTTGCGTTGAATAATTTTTTTCCTGTAGTCGACCCGGGTCAGGACCTCTGCAAGGTCAGGCTGGATCAATCCTGCTGCCACCAGGGGATGATCCAGAGGAGCTGAAGGTTGCGGTGTGGGTGGTTGGGTGGATGGTAAGGCGGATGGGTGGCTTGCAGAGGCCATCACCGGAGAAGAGGCTGATGGTGTTGCTGGCTCTTGTGTGGTGGTGCTGCTCCTGGGTCCGGTGGACGGCATGAGACGGCTTGAATCCACAGCATGTGGATTCAGAGGAAAGATTCCGCACTTTCTGAATCCCTCCACCACAATGTCCCGGTCTTTCAGCTGCTGGTATGGGTGGCAGAAAACTTTGGCAAACACTGTTTTATTAACAATATATGAATTTTTAAAATGGCAGAGGTTGCTAGCCATCTTGGCAAATTCTGCCTTCAAAGGGCCAAAGAATCCCACGTCCAGTGGTTGTAAGACATGGGAACAATGTGGTGGAAGGCACAAAAGCACAACATCTTCCCTCTTAGCAGCCTCGATGACTTCTGGCGCAAGGTGTGATTTGTGGCCGTCGAAGATCAGGAGCAGAGGGCGCTCCTTCCGGGCGTGTCTGAGGAAGTGCTCAAACCACCGCTGGAACAAGTCCCTGTCGATGTGCCCCGCCGGAGATTTGCCATAGAGAGCATTGGGGGGTCCTCCTTGAGTATACGGGCCTCCGGGAAAATGCTTGGCAAAGATAATAAAAGGTGGAATGTCCTCCCCAGCTGCGTTGAAGCAGGCCAGTACAGAAACGTGGTCTTGGGTACCGGGGGCCTGTTGGTAAATATGTTTGGCCCCCCGGGGGGACAGTACTTTAAACCTGGTTCCATCCATCTGGAAACTGGTTTCATCACAGGTATAAATTTGGGATGGCTTCTCCATTAGACCATACGTTTCCAGATTGGATGTCAGCAGGTTAAAGTACTGACCCACCATCCTCTGCCTGGCACACGCTGCCCTCCCACGGTCGATGGTATCCGGGGTCCTCATGCTGAGTTCTGCCGCATGCCTCCTCCTGAAACAGTGCCACCACTTTTTCCCAAGTGGTGGCACATCTTCCCTGGGGCTCCTCTTCCTCCTCACAGCATTGGCGTACGCCATCAGCCGTTCCTTGGTGAGTGGGAACCCATGCCGCGCGCAGTAGATGCAGTACTGCACCAGAGCCCACTCATCCTCTGGTGCCAATAACTGCTTTGGGCCTGCGCGACAGCCATGAGTTACTCGCCCACTAACTCGGTTCCCCAAGGTGTTACGGGGGACATTGAATGTTCTGGCTGCATGCCGTACCGCCATGCCTGCAGAAACCTCTTCAAGTGCCCGCACCATGTCCTCATCTTTCCAAGTTTTTTTTGTTCTCATTGCCATTCTGTGAAAATAAAATTTGCATTTCTATCGTGTGATTTAATTTTTTTTTAGCTTTATATTCTTCTTTTTATTAACCAGCACTATCATTTTCAGTATTATTTCATTATTAATAAAAACAAACAAGTATTTATTATTATACTAGCAGTAGTAGTAGTATTAAAAATAATAAAATGCTATAATTATGCTGATAGTACTACTACACTAATAATAATGATATGTATAATAGTTATTGTTCGTAATTGTGTGTGAATATGCAAACTGTTTTTGAATGTTTGACTTGGTTTATTAACCCTGGTCTTCAATGTCCACTGCCCTGCGGTTTTTGGTGTTATCTTTGCTCCCAACACATCTGATCTATCTAATTAGCTGATTAACAGTCCATTGTTGAGTTAAATTTAATGTATTAAACAGAAAAACACCAAAATGTGAATGGCAGTGTGCATCCAGGACCAGAGTTGAAAAACGTGTTCCAAGATCTCCTGAGAAAAACGAATTTCCGCGAAGATATTTTTTATGTATTTAACGAGTATTTGCACTTTTAAAACCCTCCCTGTGCTGTTAACAACCCACCCTTTGCATTAAACAGTTGTTCTATAATGTTTTTCAGCTGGAACTGCATGTGATATCCTACCAGTTTCTTTAATAGAGTCATTCCTAAACTGTGTTATGAACAATACATGTACATGTACCTACATATTCCCTCAATATCCGCGATAAAGCGGCCATAAGCCCCCTTGAAAAATCCCGCTAAGTATCGAATCCGCGAAAGATGAACCGCGAAGTAGCGAGGGATTACTGTACACTGTTTGCTGGTGACAGTCAAACAACACTGTGCATACCACATTCAGTGGTTTACAATGAGATTACAGAATTTGTCCTGTGTTGTCATCCGTACTATCTACACCCAAGGATACAAGGACGGTAGATTTTCCCCTCAGAGAGAAGGGAGCTAACTGGAAAACTAACTTTTACACAGAGAGATACTCGTCGCGAAATGGAAATGTGGTATGTTCTACATGCAGTTTTTCACACGCAAAATTACAACGTTGTTAGAGATACTTAAATATAGTTTAGATATGTGATTTTTTGCAAGAATGATGTTTAAATGCCCTTCTGAGGCGGGAACTTACGTTGTGTTGCTTTACCTACTGCGATTGGCGAAGAAAGAGAGCGGAAGTGCACCATATACGACAGTGGCCGGAAATAGGGGGAGGACTGATATGTGTTTTAGCATTTTTGTTATTTGTTTCCATGGCAACGGATACCTGGATATCCAATGTCGATTCTTTGAATCAGTTCAAATGCTCTGACGCCACATAAAATAATGCAGTATCTCTCTCTCACACACACACCATATATATATATATATATATATATATATATATATGAATTGTTTCCTCCGGGTGACTGTCTGTGAGGAGTGTGGTGTGTTCTCCCCGTGTCTGCGTGGGTTTCCTCTGGGTGCTCTGGTTTCCTCCCACAGTCCAAAAACACACGTTGATAGGTGGATTGTGAGTGAATGTGTGTGTGTGTGTCTGTGTTGCCCTGTGAAGGACTGGCGCCCCCTCCAGGGTGTATTCCCGCCTTGCGCCCAATGATTCCAGGTAGGCTCCGGACCTACCGCGACCCTGAACTGGATAAGCGCTTACAGATAATGAGGAATGAGGAGTCTTCAGGATATTTAGGAAGACTTAGCAAACATAGTGGGAAGATAGGAGAATTAGAGGGATAATTTGAGATACAGGATTTTTTTTTAGGACATGTAGGAAAACCTAGCAGACACAGTGGGAAGATAGGAGATGTAAAGGCAAGATAAAAGAAGTTAGGTTTTAGGGTTAGTTGGTGTCATCTGTGGTCTCTCACAGATGGATAAATATCTGTGGATTAGTTCCTGATTTACAAGAGTTCCTTTAAATGTGTTTGTTTTGTATGAAACAAGTTATAAAATGTGCACAAACGCGTGTAACAACAGGGCGCTGAGTAAACACACGAGACTACACTGTGATTGTGTAAAGTTACAGTGCGTAAAGTATAACACAGCTTAAAACTCCTTGGATGATGACTGGATGATTTAGAGCTAAAATGTATTCAAAATTGACGTTTTTAATGTTCCAAATGCGGACAGTTTTTTTTTTTTTTACAAAGAATGGATCTCTGTAGTTAACTGACCACCGAGACATCAGTCAGCTAATAATCCATAAACCTGTATCATATCCAAAGACGTTAAAGTTCTCTGCACAAAGCTGTTTGTTATATCCAGCATCAGCCATTTACACAGGTTACATACTTTAAACCCTTATATATTGCAGTTATCTACAGGGGTTGGACAATGAAACTGAAACACCTGTCATTGTAGTGTGGGAGGAGTCATGGCTAAATTGGAGCAGCCTGGTGGCCAATCTTCATTAACTGCACATTGCACCAGTAAGACCATGTGCATCCAATGGTTCAAACATTGTGTCCTGAAGGCGGTGGCATGTATCAGGACGACAATGCACCAATACACACAGCAAGACTGGTGAAAGACTGGTTTGATGAACATGAACGTGAAGTTGAACATCTCCCATGGCCTGCACAGTCACCAGATCTAAATATTATTGAGCCACTTTGGGGTGTTTTGGAGGAGCGAGTCAGGAAACGTTTTCCTCCAACAGCATCACATAGAGACCTTGCCACTATCCTGCAAGAAGAATGGCTTCAAATCCCTCCGACCACTGTGCAGGACTTGTATATGTCATTCCCAAGACGAACTGACGCTGTATTGGCCGCAAAAGGAGGCCCTACACCATACTAATAAATTACTGTGGTCTAAAACCAGGTGTTTCACTTTCATTGTCCAACCCCTGTACATTAAGTAGCTGTCTGAGTAACAAAATGATTTAGCAAACTTTATTTGTAGCTATGGGACATTGCTCTGAATCACAGGTTGTATTAGAAAGTGAACTGTTTTGTGATATTTTGTTTGATTTATTTATTAATCATTTCTTTACTACGTGCAGTTTAATTATTTTAAATAACTTTTATTTTAAGTTCAGTCATGTCAGACGATACTTTCAGCATCATTCGGACACTACGCACACTTTATGCATTTTCAGGAGCAGGTGTAAATTTCATTCGTACAGAACCCGGATATTTACAAAAAAAAGTGATTTACAAAAGATTTACATGCAAATTTATACTGCTCACATTTCATAAATGAGGCCCAGCATGTCAAAGTTTGGAGACATCATTTACATTCAGAAACCTTATTTTGCAGCTATTGCTAAAAGAGTATTCTACAGCACACATAAAATCTATTTAGTTTACATTGAAAACATTGTGTAAATAAATATACACTCCATATCAACTGCAAAGGATGAACATGTTCAATATGCTGTGTCGACTAGAGGGGAAATAACCCACACTAAGCAAGGGATTGTGGCTTTCTGCATTGAGCAAACACCATCCAGTACAACTGAAATTGACATGAGTTGGATTGGTAGTGTCGCAGTCACACAGCTCCAGGGACCTTGAGGTTGTGGGTTCGATTCCCGCTCCGGGTGACTGTCTGTGAGGAGTGTGGTGTGTTATCCCTGTGTCTGCGTGGGTTTCCTCCGGGTGACTGTCTGTGAGGAGTGTGGTGTGTTCTCCCTGTATCCGTGTGGGTTTCCTCCCACAGTCCAAAAACACACGTTGGTAGGTGGATTGGCGACTCAAAAGTGTCCGTAGGTGTGAATGTGTGTGTGTCTGTGTTGCCCTGTGAAGAACTGGCGCCCCCTCCAGGGTGTATTCCCACCTTGCGCCCAATGATTCCAGGTAGGCTCTGGACCCACCTCTCATCAATGTTTGGCCATGTTGCCATAGAGACAGTAGGAAATACACAAGTACCCTATAAGTACTCTTGTTTTCAGATGAATCATTGGATGAGCAAGTCTCCATAAACCTCTCGACAAACAGTATAATAGTAAAATAATCAGAGTGTCTGACTGAGTTTTATAATAAATCTCTGAAATTATTCATGTTCCACCATGTGAAACAGCAACATTGTAAGAATTAAGAATGAAAACAAATTAATGTGTACAACACATGCTGAATAGGCTTTTGTATTAAAGAAATAAGTGATAATTAACTGGTAGCTTGGGGAGTGGGTAAACCTGGAGAATTTTAGAACCCAATATAGTATAATATAGGGCAGCATGGTGGCTTAGTGGTTAGCATGTTCACCTCTCAGCGCTGGGATCTTGGATGATACCATCCTCGTGTCTGTGTGGTTTTCCTCCGGGGTCTCCCTTGTTCATCACGGAGGTTGGGTGAATTCGCTTCTCTAATAACTGTCCTGGTGCGTGAGTGAATGATATGCCCAAATATGGATTGGCGCTCCATCCTGGGGGAAACCCTAGTGCCGATGCAGTCCTCCAGGTGGACGGTCATTCCTAGTCGAGAGTACGCTGTGTGCGTTTGGCTGACACTTCTCTCCAGTGTGTGTGTGGACTGAATGTTGAGCATTGATTTTAAAGCGTACTTAGGTTTCAAAAAGTGTAACATATAATAGGGATCAAAATTTGATAACAACTTACATTACATTTTCCTAAATTATGATGTCACAGTTCATTCCACTTTAAAGCATACATATTTTATATCATGATTTAAATAAAACTGCAAGGGAATGTTTGAAAAAGGAGATCTCAGTCAAGGAAAAAGGAACAGAGAATAGAGCTTACCATTATTTTTTACAGTTTTCAAAAGTTAGTTGTAGTGTTGTAAACTAAATCATACCTGCTCTTTGGTGGTCCTGTATATACAGGAGGTCCTCGGGTTACGTCAGTCCCGAGTTACGATGTTTCGTGGTTACGACACATCTCCCATTTACTGTATAAAGATTGTTTCGACTTAAGTGGTTTTGCGTCGTAAACGTCGTAATGTGAACTTCGTGTTTGGTGTGTGCGGCGCGACGGAAGAATACATGGTTACGCTGCTCGGGACCGAGGAGGATAGGTGTGAGGATAGGATAAGTGCTTACAGTATGTTATTTACGTACAGTATATACGTATGTTCCGACTTACACCGAAATTCGGTTTACGACGCGACGTAGGAACGGATCAACGTCGTAAGTCGAGGACGCCTTGTGTACATTTATAGAATGGTAAATATAAAATAATACCCTAACCTCAGCGTAGACAAAGTTCTTCTCTTTGTGGAGGAAACTCCAGGTGCTTGAAATACTGGTCCAGAGCTGAATAACGGAGGTAGACGCAGCTGAGCTCCAACAACTGCGATACTTTCTGCTTATATTCATCTCTCTGATGGTAGCGCTGTAGTTAGTAGGTAGTTCATGAGTAAAATCAACCTTCCTGAAAACGTTACAAGTTTACAGATTGAAGTATGTTGCATTAAAATAATTAAAAAAATTAAAACATTTTTAATAACATTTAATGACTTTTCTCATAATTAATTACTTTTTAAAATGGAGTCATGTCAGATGATACTTTCATCATCTTTTGGACATTGTGCAAATTTTACACGTTTATTACAGCAGGTGTCAGTTTAGTTCTTAAGCACAAACACCGAGATTACAAACATTATGATGTATCTGAATATTTACCAAAATAAAAGGGTTTTAATAATTATTAATTATAATCAGATATATTTTATTCAGGTTAAAATTTAGGAGAAATGAGTAAGTTGTTCTCAAGTTAGAATTAGAATAATTTTATTTGGCCATTAGGATTTTTTTCTCTGCCTTTAACCCAATCCGTGCAGTGAAACACACATTTACACACACACTAGTGAACACATGTGCCCCAAGCAGTGAGCAGCCCTAGCCACGACACCCTGGCAGCAGTTGGTAGTTAGGTGCCTTGCTCAAGGATACTTCAGTCATGACTTGCCAGCTCTGGGGTTCAAACCAACAACTTTCTGCTTACAAGCACCAGGCCACAGCTGACCCAACAATGTGGATCTCTACTCTGTTTACATCAGTGTCACTGTGATATGGCTTCCATGTCTTCTACATTTTTGTTGAAATAGTGTTTGGGGTTGAAAGCATGTATTTTTCACCAGGTTCCCAGGTTTTTACATTGTTTTCATTAGTTTTTCCTTCCTGGGCTGCAGCCTGGGGCAAAATTAGCCCACCCAGCCTTCCCAGATCTGTCCCCTGATTAAAGAAGAGAAATAAAACAGAAGAGTAATCAAAATTACCTTTGAAATTTGGTTTAATAATATCTTTATCCATGAATCAATTAAGTTAACCTAAATGGCATTTGAATGTAGTGGCAGTAAAAGATAATGAAAGAAAAATGACATGACAATGAAAGAAATATTATGACAATGACCCTACACTCTTCAGTACGGTACTAACACTGCTGAATGTTGACGAGTGCAGCTAAAAGGAGGCCATGAAAATGACACTGCAGGTGCTCCCATTAAAATCATGTGACACAAAGCAGGACACTAAATGAAAAAAATGGGATTTGGAACAGATGCAATATATAGAAAACTCACACTGATTTGGAGGAAGATTTCTTCACTTTTGGACTCTTTCGATGAAGGATCCTAAAGCAGGCAGAATATACATACACACACACACAATGCAGCCAGAAACATATATTTGAGGCATACACATGTAACTGTCCCTTACCCATTAAAATGCAAAGCAAGGGTCTGAAATTTTTAAAAACTTCAACTAGCAGACTCAAGCCTCAGTAAGTGCTCATTCTGAGCTCTGCAGCATTCTGTCACATTTATCTTAAGTATACAATCCTTTCGAACCACCATTTTACTGTATATAGAAAAAGAAATAGCATTCAAATATGTATATAGAAGTGGCTAAAGTATCCACCTATTATCTTCTACCATTTATGTGTTTTCAATGAACAAATTTTGTGATATTTCAAGAGAAATGCATCAAAAGCTTCTGTACAACATTTCATTATTTTGTTTCAATTCTTGCCAAGTTGATGCAGAAAAGAACATGAGGACGTGCAAAATAATGTCATACCTGAAATCACTGGCAAGGTTTCGTACTTTTGGACCTGCAGAATATGAAGAATATTGGTTATCGCAAATAAGAGTTATTAAAAAACTAGTCACATGCCTTTGGCACAAGACTGTACCCTCGGACAAATGAGAATAATAATAATAATAAGGCGGCCTGGAGGTTGTGGGTTCGATTCCTGCTCCAGGTGACTGTCTGTGAGGAGTGTGGTTTGTTCTCCCTGTGTCTGCGTGGGTTTCCTCCAGGTGACTGTCTGTGAGGAGTGTGGTGTGTTCTCCCTGTGTCTGCGTGGGTTTCCTCCAGGTGCTCTGGTTTCCTCACACAGTCCAAAAACACATGTTGGTAGGTGGATTGGCGACTCAAAAGTGTCCATAAGTGTGAGTGTGTGTGTGTGTGTGTGTGTGTGTGTTGCCCTGTGAAGGACTGGTGCCCCCTCCAGGGTGTATTCCCGCCTTGCGCCCAATGATTCCAGGTAGGCTCTGGACCCACCGTGAATTGGATAAGCGCTTACAGATAATAAATGAATGAATGATGAATTATTGTTATTGTTGCAATATTGAACTTTTAGCTGATATTTCAACTGATAACTGTGCAGAAACAGAGAGAACACACCACACTCCTCACAGACAGTCACCCGGAGGAAACCCACAGACACAGGGAGAACACACCACACTCCTCACAGCAGTCACCCGGAGGAAACCCATGCAGACACGGAGAATACACACCACACTCCTCACAGACAGTCACCAGGAGCGGGAATTGAACCCACAACCTCCAGGTCCCTGGAGCTGTGCAACACTACCTGCTGCACCACCATGCCGCCCCAATACATAATTCATTACTCATCTACATACTCTCTCTTTAATATGGACACTTATTCTTTTTAAAAATGGAAAATTTTATTTCCCTTTTTTATTTGTTTTCCTGTATTATAATTATTTATTAGTGTGTTAAAAAGTTGCAGTCAGCTGTGAATGTAGGTAGTACACTGGCACCATAAGCATGTGCATTTTGCATATTATTTTTGAAACACATGTTCAGGAACGATGAAGTCTAACCTGTCTCAGGGCTACACTGCTTGTGACCTTTGCAGCTGCGCATCTTCATGAGTTGCAGGTGCAAGTGGTTGCGTGCATTGCGATCCAGTCTACTAACTGTATTTGTCAGCTGCACAAAGTACACAAAAACATAAAAGATTACATCATTTGTGTTAAAAGAATAAAACATCATGGACTGGATCTGGTTAATCATGTTATATTTACCTGATAAGGGTCTGTGTTTAGGTCAAAATACTCCAAGAATCCAGTGGCAAACTCACAAAACAGGAAGTTGTGTGTGTCATTGATAGTCCTCAAACACCAGTAGGTGTTGTTGTTGGCACTGGTACAAGCACAGAATGGCCCCACTTGTAACATAACAAAACAGATGTAATATTCCAATAAATAAAAAATATATATATTCACACCATTGCCTGACATGTGATGTCCTGTCTTGTTCTAATCAATCATCCTGCATCTTTGTTACTAATGTTAATATTCAAAAAATAATTATTTAGTTGCACTTTATACACATGACGATAAAGAGTTTTGATTTTTGATTCTGACTGGTAACCTAAAATAAACAAGTTCAGGGTTCTCCTTAAATGATCCTTAAATACAATTCTGAAATAAATGATAAATAGTAGAGACTTTTTAAAACACTTGAGGGCTATGTTGTTTTGCTATGTATGTATATTTATTGTAATTGGGTTTTTTTTTAAAGTTTAGGGCTTTTTTTGTAAATAATAGTATGTACAAACCCCATTTCAAAAAAGTTGGGACACTGCAAAATGAAATAAAAATGCTGTGCAAGCCCTTTATTAAAGACAACAATTCTGTAACTGAGAAAGTTTTTTTTTTTTTTTTATTTCATCATTTTGAATTTGAAAGTGTCGTGTTTGCTACTGTGTTGCACCTACGCATCTTTTAAAAATGTTGTTAGAAGGCACTGTAAACTGTAAGACACACTAAACATTTGGGATCTGAGCAGAACAAGTTCACAAGTGGTAAAGGGTCTGGAATATTTTAGCTCCTAGGTACCTTCCTACTAAGGAGCAACACTGTTATAAGCTATGAAAAATGTGGATTGGCCTTGTTACAGAAATAAAATGAAAACGTCTGTCTGGATGAATGTTTGTTTCTCCAAAACCTGTATATATCATTCAGCATTAACAGTGCCTTTACTGATATGCCATGTGCAATAATGCACCCCCATAGCATCATGAATGGTCATGGTCCCTTGCTATTTAACCCACAGAACATGGCATCTATGATTTCCAAAAATAATTTGGAAATGAAGAACGATGATAATCTTCATTTGTCAGATCAAAGGATGCTTTTTCAGATACAGGGTATATATGATTTGTTATTTTCATGATAGTTTTAACCTACATTTGTATATGCAGTGATGAACCATGTTCACAGACATTGGTTTTGGGAATTGTTTCTAAGCCTATGCAGTGATTTCCATTTCCTTTTGCAGAATTTGTAATGTGCTGAAGAGCTATCATACTGATATTCATATTATTGTGGAAGCAGAGGTATAAAGAGAATAAACACTCTCATTTAGCTCATTTCTAACAGATCAAGATTGTGGTTCCTTACTTGTCCAGAAGGGCGCTGTCTGCCAGTGTCTGTTGTCATGAGTGAAACATGTAAGCCCAGGCATGCTGCAGGTGTTATTGTTTTGAAGACGTTTCAGTAGCTTCCGCAGCTTCTTCCTGCGTTTCTGTTTCTTCAGAAGCCATTGCTTCTTATTTTTAGACGCCACTAAACTGACAAAACAAAGTCAATAAAAGAAGTGCTTAGTTGACATTAAAATTTATGTTTGGAATGAATTGATGGTGAACCCTTGGCCATTTATATGATGATAATGTACAATTAAACTCAAATGGACAATGTGTTCTTATGTACATTGATAATTGGTCTACACTGCATTCCACATCTTTAAATTCTAAATTAAAACATAACACAAAATTTGAATTTCAATTTTTAATAACATTCTCCGAAGAAGGTAGATAACTTGCTGATAACTTTCAGATTTTTCAGGTTTTTTACTTCCAACTGAACACTATAACAGAGCACTTGCAAACATTTTTCCTTCATTGTTAGACAATAAGGCACTAGATGTGGGTCTGGAGCCTACTCAGGATCACTGGGTGCAAGTTGGGACATCGGTCCCAACCCTTCCATTTTACAGCCGAGCCATACTCAGCCTCTATCCTTACAGTTCAGTCTTTTTTTTTTCAGGTGTCCCAGCCCCATCCTCCTGCTGCTGCAGTGCTCCCACTTTCCAGCTTTCCACCTTGTGCTCTCTCTCTCTCTTCAGGTGGTGCTGTGAACCTTCAAACCCTCACCCACTTCACTTTTGGCTGCTGCACTATTCCCAGTCTTGGACTTTCCAGCTTATCCTCTTTTCAGCCCGTACCCTGCCACTTCTTTTAGAGCCCATCCACTTTCATGCTATAGACCATTGTTCTTATCCCCTCCAATTTGCTGTCTTGCCAAATCATGCCCGTTCCTTTACAGCCCACCCTCCCTTGTGCTGTGGACCCTCAGCCCGACTCCTAGCTTTGTGGCTCATGTTTTCAAATTTGCAGCTTGTGCCCTCTCCTCAGAAGCTGTTGTGGACCTTTTTCCTTATGCGCTTCCCTTCACAAACACACAGAGCCCTGCATCTACTGTACAGCTCATGCTTTCTCCTGCTGTGGATCTTGTTCCTACCTCTCTGCTTCACAACTACATTGCTTCCAACCCTAGCTTTGCAGCTCACGCTTTCTCCTACCACAGACATTCAACCAAACTGCTGTCCATTGCTGCTACTCTGCTCCCAGGCTCTAATTTTACAGCCCTCACTCTGCTCTCAGCTCCATTTGGATTCTGTCTCTTTTAGGGTTTCCACCAACCAAAACCATCCAGCCAAGAGTATCCTATGGACCAGCATCCAAGGACCACTTATGAAGGACTACAGGACAAGCAAAACAAAGGGGCACCCAGCATGGACTAGTGTGAAAACCAGCAATTCCACCCTCCTCCCACCGCAGTACCCATCCAAAGTTGTTTAACAATAATATGATTTTAAAAAATTATTATTATAATAAATTCCAAATCTAATGGCAAGAAAACACATCAGTGTTCCAAAATGAAGTCGCAAGGGTGCTGTGAGCAGGAGTTAAGGGGACAATTTACCCCTCTCTTAAGTCTGAACCACCTGCCCCACCCATCCCCAAAAAAACCTACGGCTATGGTTGAGTAAAGATTGTGTAAAAACAAAACAAAAAAACACAAAAAAACCAAAAAAAAAAAAACTTAATACACAGTGATTAGAACTACCTATGTTTCATTTCTCCAATTTTATACTTTTGACTTACCTTGGAGAATACATTTGACCCAACTTGAGCCTGAGGTGTTCTCGGTTCTTGTTCTGGAAACTTAAACACAGAGGAATGCACCGTATTAAAAAAAATCAGATCAAAACTGAAAAATGTGGGATTACTGTATGAAGAACAATTGTTCAGTGAGATTTATGGCCCCTCCCATAAATGTACTTTATCTTTTTTCTTTGGTAAAATTGAGCACTAGGTAGAATTTTACCTTAAAATTACAGCTTTCAAATTATTGTCAATATTCACTGACTAGTAATAACGAGAATAGAGTCTCTGCTTATGCTGTTCTGAGCTCAGCACTGAAGAAAAGGCAATGTTTGAAGGATGGTAGGAACACACAAGGAAATCACAAGCATGCTGTGAGCAGGGAGACATTTAACCCTCCACCCCATTGATTACAGGACAGTGTTAACAATTATTTACACCCTACAAATGTAGGGGAGCCTAGCAGCAAAAATACCAAATCTAACCCTAGTGTTATATTAAAAAAATATTATAGAACATTTCACAATTCTGTAAAATGTGTTTTTTAAAAATATATTTTGCATTGTGTGTTTTAACCTAGAAAGGTATCTTATGTGAAGGAAGGTTAAGTTTCTGAGCAGTGATTACATCACTCAAGAGAGCACTCGGAGAACGATATTAAGAGCGTAAAGTCCATGTTCATAGGTGCTGAGGTATTTGTTTTTCTGCAATACCCTAAAACACATTGTAGTCGCAATATGATACATTAGCTCCAATTAGGTGAGAATGCAATCTGACATCTCACAATGCTGGCTTGGGCAAATGTATATAATAAATTTAATCACATTCTGCTGTGATGCAGAAATTTTATAAAAATCTGAACATTTGCATGTTTTTAAGACAAAACAGCAGAGACTATATTTTACAGTATCACAAATTAAACATAAATGTGTAGCAATGTAAAAGAAGATATATGCAGATTTGTTTACATCTCCTCGAATTTGTTACACAGAGACATTTTGCTTTAGCAGAAGCTACATTATCTTTGCAAATAAACTGTATACTCACATACTGTGGTTGCATTCACACTCTCTGGGCCGAACCTTTTTCAAGTGACTTTTAACCTCTCTCAGGTTCTTTACCTTGGTTTGTAGTGTCTCAATCTATTTATGGAGAAAGCGTGGTTAAACAAGTACAGACGTTGTATTTCTTATGAAAATAAATGTAATGTTTAGTATTTTGTGAGGTAAATTTAAGGGGTGGGGTGGAACTTAACCTCATGCTCAATATGTAGTTTATGGTCTTTCCAGGCCTGCAGAGATTTATACAGTCCACCATCGCATTTCACAGTGTCATTCGTTAATATCAAACACCTGAAATGAGTCTTTATGTTGAAATTCTAAACACACTGATCTACAATATTGCATTGTTTCCTTCTATCTGAGCTGTAGCAACAAGATAACACAATACAGTATAAATAATAAAAGCACTTATATAGAAAATGCAGTTATGCACTCCAACTAGTTTTCAATTCATCAATAAATAAAGATATGTGTCTAACCTGTAGGTAACTTTAAGGGCTGCTGATGGTATGAAGTCTGTAGGTTCCATTCCACTGAACTCTTCATTTCCTCGATAAATCATTTTGCCCAGTGTCTGATGAAAATTTTTTGGGGTGATGGGCTGGTAGCCCTCCTCTAGATCCAATGTGTAAACATTAGTGTCCAGATGAGGTGGGAGTGATCGAGCCCAGCGATTCTGGGACATACCTTTCTTTGGTTTTAGCTCTGAGAATTTAGGAACAATGAAATGCAGACCCAAAGTCACAACAAAATCAGAAGGAAAGTTTCTGAGATCTAGCAGCTTGTGCGGTGGGAGTCTTGACTTCAAGAGAATTGAACACTGGTCAATTTAACATAACATTTACAGAAATTAGTTGATATAGTAAAGGTACAAAGAAACATGAAATAGCTAAATATATATATATATATGTGTGGTCAAAAAAAGACAAATTAGAGAGACATGCTTAAAATTAATGCATTAACACACAATAAATATCCTGATCTTGGCTTGTGCTTTTAAATGTTTAGTGATCTCCCCACTGTCTAAAGAACTCCAGATACCTTTTCTCTGCCACAGAGACAGTGAGCAGAGAGAGGAAACTTAGCATTTAATAGCTTAGCATATATATATATATATATATATAGCTCAGAATAAAGACACTTTGGTTTTTTTTTTAGCCATTTACTGACATGTGGGCTTTGTAAACACATTAGAACTCAATCGATATTTCCTCCCCAAAAAATCTTATTTTTGGTTAATTACTACAAATAAACCTTGCAATTGCTGATCACATTGCTCACTTGGTGCTAGGGCCCTGAATTGTCTGCTACTTTGTGACAATAGTTGAGAAAAACATAACTTTAAATAAAACTACAATATTAAATTTAAACATACTTCTCTTCATGGGCGTCTTCATCCTCCTGAATGGCACAACTGGCTCACAGTTACAATGCTGCAGAGCTGATCCAGACTTGTACAGCTGAGTGTTACTGGCTATTACGCCCTCAGCATGGGAGGCATACAGACCTGCCATGCCCTTACATTTATACAGCCTCATCGTGCCTGAGGGATTCTCAACACATTGCCATTTCTGCAGAGAGACCGAATGAAAGAGAGAAAGAGGGCATGAAAAAGTTCACTTGTTATAAACAAACAAAAAAAAAAAAAACGTTTGCCTGTGTAATATATATACATATATACTTGCAAGAAACAGTAATTCAAATGTTGTGGTTAGTAGTTGTCCAATGATTCATGTAACAGGACAGATGTGAATTGGCTTTGTAGTTTGTAAAACTCTTAATGTATGAGGATTATTGTGAATTTTTGAAATATGTGGAACTACTTGTTTTTGTAATGTGGCAGCTCACCCAGGGGTGAATTGAAACAGGGCAAGCCACCAACAGAACACTAGAGAAATAGGCCTCAAGGTCAAAGACACACAAACAACCCCTCTGGAAGTTAGGAACACCGAGACAAAATGAAACACGTGAGGAAAAATTAAGATGTCAGGGGAAAACTGATCAGCTCAGAATTGAGCAAAAGAAAACAAAGGCAAGAGAGCTTCCCAAAACAAAAGGGAGGGACAAGATGAGACAAAAAGAAATTAAAGCGAACACAACTTATTTCTAATTAAATTTAATTAAATTTATTTATATTAAAAAATGGTAAAGAAAAGAAAACATTGAATCCCAAGAGAAAAACCAGAGGGAAAGCTCTGGTGGAAACCCAGGAGAAAACTCAAGAGCCTTTACCAAATTACCGGCTAGACTTGCATGGCACTCTGAAAAGAGAAACCCAAGACTGAGCACTGAGGTGTGTGTTGGCTTCCCTTAAGTAGGAGTAGCCCAGGTGGAACCAATTGCCCCAAATTAAGAGTGCCTCTGTCTCCCTCTAGTGACTGGGGGTGGCTTAGAAGGCAGCCTCACCCCAGCCCCAGGCAGACCTCTTACAAGACCCCCTCTCCTAGGAACGGCACCTGACGTTCCCAAACCTGCAGCACGATCACGTCTGAAGTCAAGACAAGGCACCGGAGGGTACGTTCTAGGTCTTGATTGACCCTTTCTGTTTGGCCGTTAGACTGCGGATGAAAACCCGATGATAGACTCACCGAGGCTCCTAGTAGCTGGCAAAAGGCCTTCCAGAACTTGCTAGCAAACTGGGGGCCCCAATCAGAGGGGAACCCATGGACCCTGACCACGTGCTGTAGAAGAAGTTTGGCAGTTTCCTTGGCTGATGGGAGCTTGGGGAGTGCCACAAATTTACAGGCCTTAGAGAACCTGTCGACTATGACTAACATCACAGTGTTGCCCCGGGATTTGGGCAAACCTGTGATAAAGTCCAAGGAGAGGTGGGACCATGGACGTGAAGGTATAGAAGTGGGTGGAGTAAGCCTGTCTGTCATGTTCTGGGCTCTTTATTTCGGGCACACGACTGACAGGCGGCCACATAGGACTGGACATCTCGTTCCATGTTAGGCCACCAAAATCGTCTCTGCAAAAACTTCAGGGTACGGATAACCCCTGGATGTGCAGTAAAAGGAGACGTATGTCCCCATTGTAGAACCTCCGGCCGGACTGAAGTGGAGACATAGAGCCGCTCTGCCCCCCCCCCCCCCCCCCCACACCTGGATCTGGTTCATTCTGGAGGGCAATTTTGTATAGCTGTCTCCAGTCCCTAGCATAGGGGAGCAATGATGCGAGTCTCAGGGATCATTGGTTCAGTTGGTGGGACAGTGGATGGAGGAGCCCACTGGTGAGAGAGAGCATCAGGCTTAGTGTTTTTAGAACCTGGTCGAAATGACAAAACAAAATCAAATCTGGCAAAAAAAACAATGTCCATCTGGCCTGACAGGAATTCAGATGCTTGGCTTGTTGGATGTAGGCCAAGTTTTTGTGATCTGTCCAGACTAGAAATTGATGCTTTGCTCCCTCCAGCCAATGCCTCCATTCCTCCAAGGCCAACTTCACAGCCAAGAGTTCCCTGTCACCCACAGCATAATTCTGCTCAGCAGGCATAAGGCGATGAGAAAAGAATGTGCAAGGGTGCAGTTTTTGGTCAGCTCCAGAATGCTGTGATAACACTGCCCCAACTCCTATATCCGAAGCATCTACTTTAACCAAAAAAGGGAGATCAGGATCTGGTAGTTGTAATACTGGAGCAGTGACCAGGTGATGTTTAAGCTCCTCAAAAGCCTTCTGTGCTGCTTCAGTCCATAGATACCTCCCTATGTCTTTTCTTGTTAGGGAGGTTAATGGAGCAGCCACAGTGCTAAAATTTCTGATGAAGCGGCGAAAGAAATTAGTGAAGGCCAGAAAGCACTGAACTTGTTTTAGAGAAGTGGGGCGTGGCCATTCAGCAATTGCTTTGATCTTAGCTGGATCCATGCGTAGTTGGCCCTTGGATACAACAAATCCAAGGAAGGACACAGATGAAGCATGGAACAGAGACTTCGAGTTTTACATAGAGATGGTTCTCTGGGAGTAGCTGAAGGACTCTTCTCACATGAAGTATGTGTTCTTCCATAGATTGGCTATAGATGAGAATGTCATCCAGATACACAAAAGCATAGTGGTCTAATGCCTCCCTCAAGACCTCATTGATATAGTGTTGGAAGACAGCCTGAGCATTCATCAATCCAAACGGCATAACAAGGTACTTGTAGTGGCCTGATGGAGTGATGAAAGCCGTTTTCCACTCATCACCTTCTCTAATGCGGATGAGGTTGTAGGCACTGCGCGAATCCAGTTTAGTAAAACTGAGGCTTGTTGGAGTGCTTCAAAAGCAGAGGTCATGAGGGGCAAGGGGTAGCGGTCTTTCACCATAATTTTGTTGAGACCCCAGTAGTCTATACAGGGATGAAGACCCCCATCTTTTATTTGCCACAAAGAAGAACCCAGCCCCTGCTGGGGAGGTGGAAGGCCGGATGAAGCCTAAAGCTAGCCCCGTTGAAGAGGAACCCAGGTTTCTCGTCTCCGCCGATGCTCTCACAACCGGTTATCTAATTTGAGGGCTACCTCAATGAGACTCTCCAGAGAGGTATGGAGATCTCTTGGTGCCAACTCATCTTTGAGTTGCTCACTCAGCCCCTGCAAAAAGGCCGCTGTTAATGCTGAAGTATTCCAGCCATTTTCAGCAGCAAGAGTACGGAACTCAATTGCATAAATCGGCCACGGATCTCTTTCCCTGACTTAAGCGTAGAAGACGGGGACCAGCTTCACCCCCACAGACAGGGTGATCAAAAACGTTACACATAGTTGTTGTGAACTCCTTTATGGAGGCACACACAGTAGGACAATTCTCCCATATGGGAGTGGCCCAAGCAAGAGCCCCATCTGTTAACAGTGAAATGATAAATGCCACCTTAGACTTCTCTGTGGGGAAGAGAGAGGGTTGCTGCTCAAAGGCAAGAGAACACTGAAGCAGAAAACCTCTGCAACGGCCTGGATCCCCATTATACCTTTCAGGTGGTGGCAGGTGGGGCTCACTCTGTGAAATGGGTGTTGGGTTTGGGACTGGAGGGGGGCAGGTGCAGCCCTTGTGGCCACAGATGGTTCAGCCTGAAGGACTGCAATAAGACCCTGCAGCTAAGACAGAATTTGTTGAAGGGTCTGTTCATGTCTACCAATGGCAACACCCTGACTCATCAAAGCAGTTTTGAGCTGCTCTATGTCGGGTGACTCGGATGGTTATGGCTCAGTCTTGCTGTAATGTGGCAGCTCACCCAGGGGTGGATTGAAACAGGGCAAGCCACCAACAAAGCACTAGAGAAATAGGCCTCAAGTGCAGAGAAACACAAACAACCCCTCTGGAAGTTAGGAACACCGAGACAAAATGAAACACGTGACGAAAACTTAAGATGTCAGGGGAAAACTGATCAGCTCAGAATTGAGCAAAAGAAAACAAAGGCAAGAGAGCTTCCCAAAACAAAAGGGAGGGACAAGAACAGACAAAAGAAATTAAAGAGAACATAACTTATTTCTAATTATTTATTTATACTACAAAATGGTAAAGAAAAGAAAATATTGAATCCCAAGAGAAAAACCAGAGGGAACGCTCTGGTGGAAACCCAGGAGAAAACTCAAGAGCCTTTACCAAATTACCGGCCAGACTTGCACGGCAGTGCAAGAGAAACCCAAGACTGAGCACTGAAATGTGTGTTGGCTTCCCTTAAGTAGGAGTAGCCCAGGTGGAACCAATTGCCCCAAATTAAGAGTGCCTCTGTCTCCCTCTAGTGACTGGGGGTGGCTTAGCAGGCAGCCTCGCCCCAGCCCCAGGCAGACCTCTTGCATGTTTTCATGTTTGTTTGTTTGTTTTTGTTTACTTAGTACTTTTAGTTTTCATGCAAGGAGGGAGACTGTTATCCTCCGGCATTTATCTTGTGATAAATGTGATAAATCTTGTGTTTTTTCTTTAAAAGGTTACTTCAGATCATTCTGGAAAAATACTGTTACAGCAACCCCTCTTTGGCCCTCTAATAGTGGTGACCTCCCTCAAAAGACACTGTGACCTCCGACAAAGCTCTGAGTATGCGAAATGGCAGATTCCAGTACTACGCTTTCAGGACAACACAATGATCCACATGTTCCTAAACAGAGAAAAACATCAAAAACAATCTCTAACAAAGAATGAGACAGGACGAGAATCACCACTGATCTGAGCTTTCCAACATGACGAACGCTAAGTGTGGCTGAAAGTCTCCAACCAGTTTGAGTTCTGAGTTCCTCCTCCACTGCTGATGTGAGGGCAGATAGTGAAATGGTCTGTGTACATTTTATTAGTTTGATTTTTAGACTGAATGTAGAATGGAAGAAATGAAAAACCGGCTCACTCATTTGTTTTCCATTTGAACACATGGACACGGAAATGAGAATTCAGTCTGTGGTTTTTGTTTTTGTTTCTGTTTCTAAAACAAATATATGGTTAATTATTTTGATTGGGAATGTGAGTGGGATTAAAGCAATACTTCCACTTCAATGGTCACTCTGAACAATCACCTGTTTTTTTAGCAGCTCCCCACAGTTAAAATAAAAGACCCAGACCCTTAGATATCACTGTGTGCTGTGTTGAGCAACTCTCCACTTTTAAAATAAAAGTCTCAAACCCTTAGACATCAGTGTCGCAGTCACACAGCTCCAGGGGCCTGGAGGTTGTGGGTTCGATTCCAGCTCCGGGTGACTGTCTGTGAGTAGTTGGTGTGTTCTCCCCGTGTCCGCGTGGGTTTCCTCCGGGTGCTCCGGTTTCCTCCCACAGTCCAAAAACACACGTTGCAGGTGGATTGGCGACTCGAAAGTGTCCGTAGGTGTGTGTGTGTCTGTGTTGCCCTGTGAAGGACTGGCGTCCCCTCCAGGGTGTATTCCCGCCTTGCGCCCGATGATTCCAGGTAGGCTCTGGACCACCCACGACCCTAAATTGGACACTTTTGAGTCGCCAATCCACCTACCAACGTGTGTCTTTGGACTGTGGGAGGAAACCGGAGCACCCGGAGGAAACCCACGCAGACACAGGGAGAACACACCACACTCCTCACAGACAGTCACTCGGAGTGGGAATCGAACCCACAACCTCCAGGCCCCTGGAGCTGTGTGACTGCGACACTAACCTGCTGCGCCACTGTGCCACCCACAAGGGGAATCATAAGCTTTCATTTGACACCTCAAATTATTTGTGGGGCAAATACTGGCGGAAGTTGTCTGAACAATGAAAACGTGTGGATAAACGTGGTTACAAGGGACCTGTATAGGCAAATGTGGGCTCAGTTGCTGACCTTGAATCAGGTAACACTAGGCAAGCCATAAATCCACAAATTTGGACATCATAGCATTCAATAATCAAGCCAGATGGGTCCATCATGGGCAGCTCAAATGGGGCCATTTTTTAAGCCATGTTAGCTTGTTAGCTGGGTATAGTCATATACCTGTCCTGGCTGCTTGCACGGGGTCTGATACTCTGCTTTCTGGCAGAGATGTTTAACTTGCTGGTACTTTGGCAGAGAGTTCTCCCTCGTCTCCTTTTTTCTATCTGTTTGCTTTTGCAGAGGTTTCCTAGGATGTTACAAGGGGGAAAGGTTAAACCAAACCCACAGTTACCATACTAAGAAAATAGAGCATAGGCCTGGAGCCCAATTCTAAATACTCACCCTCTCTCTACCAAGAAAGAATCTCTCCAAGCTTTGGCTTTCTTGTTAAAATGAAACCTTGAAACATACAAAAAGAACACCATTTGAAACAAATCTACTTATAGAGCATGTTTGGATATATATATATTTTTATTTGCAGTTCCAGTTTCCCTTTACCACTCATATTCAGACAGAATATTATTAACTTTCTGTTAATAAGTTAATGGAACATTCATAATTTAGAAATGTTATTCTTATATCTGAGTTAAGCACTGCTTAAATACTGTGTACATATATATGAAATTAATATTGAAAACATGAATACAGAATAATTGCTATCCATTCAATAATGTATTATGATATTAAATAATGTATGTGTAGAGCAGAACTACTTTTATGTCTTTTGCATAAGAATTTAACAGAATTCAACACATTTCAATAAGGGTACATAATTTATGATAGTTTAGACAGTAATACATCTTAATAAACGGTTAAGTAATGTTACGATGGAATGATAATTAATACGAACTTGAATTAAGTAGTATTCATTCATTCATTCATTATCTGTAACCATTATCCAGTTCAGGGTCGCGATGGGTCCAGAGCCTACCTGGAATCATTGGGCACAAGGTGGGAATACACCCTGGAGGAGGTGCCAGTCCTTCACAGGGAAACACAGACACACACACACATACATTCACTCACACCTACGGACACTTTTTGAGTCTCCAATCCACCTACCAACGCGTGTTTTTGGGCTGTGGGAGGAAACCGGAGCACCCGGAGGAAACCCACACAGACACAGGGAGAACACACCACAATTCTTCACAGACAGTCACCCGGAGGAAACCCACGCAGACACAGGGAGAACACACCAAATTCCTCACAGACAGTCACCCGGAGAAAACCCACGCAGACACAGGGAGAACACACCACACTCCTCACAGACAGTCACATGGAGGAAACCCACGCAGACACAGGGAGAACACACCACACTCCTCACAGACAGTCACCCGGAGGAAACCCACGCAGACACAGGGAGAATACACCACACTCCTCACAGACAGTCACCCGGAGCGGGAATCGAACCCACAACCTCCAAGTCCCTGGAGCTGTGTGACTGCGACACCGACCTGCTGTTATTGTGACTATTAAATTGTGACTTACCCATATTGTAGTGTTTCAGAACTTACTATATAATTTACTGACAACACTAGAACAAATACACTGCATTTTAATTAAAATATATAAATAAACAAACATTTTTAAGCATAAGCTTTACCTGTTCATTGGTCTATAAGTGTCCAACAGTTTCAGAATGGATTTTCCATCCATGTCTACTGGAATGTCTACTCCAGCAATATCAAGTAGTGTGGGTGCTATGTCAATATTGAGAACTATATGAGGGTTACTGAAAAAGAAAACAGACAATTACCAACCCGAGTGAGAAAGAAAATATCTATTTGCATCTTGCAAACATTTCAAATTTAATTATTAAATAGCATCTTATTTTCATGAACTATCTTTGATCAGTACTCACATGGCACCTGCCTCCACATTGGGGCCTCGAATATAAAAAGGCACACGAATGTCAAACTCATAAGGCATGGACTTCCCCTTAACAAGGCCAAACTGGCCAATATGGTAGCCATGATCAGACATGTAAATGAGGTAGGTGTTGTCCAGTTCTGCCATCTCCACCAGCATATTGTACACCTTTGGATTAAAGTGAAACATAAAGCATGTATAAAAGTATATGAAATAAAGACAATACCTTTCTTGTAGAGTAACATCACTGCTAGGTTTATTTATGCTCTACAAACAGATGCATACTGTTGTGTGGTTAAACAAATTGTACAAAATGATGTCCAACCTGACGAATTTTGTTTTGCAATCAAATTCACACCATTTGTTTCCAGACAAAAGCAACACAATCCACCACAGTAGCATCACTATTAAATGTCATATAGTTGTTAATGGGCGTTTTTGGTTTGTTTCTGATTTTTTTTTTTTTTTTTTTTCATTTTGGGGAATTATTGAGTAAAAAACACAGCTTCTAATATTTTCAGCAAATCCTTAACTTCATTTAAATTTCAGAGCTTCAAAATATTTTATATTAAATGTATTATACAAATACCAACATATCTTAGTATTGTACAGTGCCAGCACATATATTATTTTCATAGACGTGTCATAAGTTGGAAAGTTACCAGTGAATATTGTTACTGGACTATTTGGAGACATACTAAAGCTTTCTAAAGGCCCCCATAGTCCCCTGACCTAAACTGTATAGACCTTAAACAAGTCATGCATGTTAGATGACTGAAGAATATCTTAGAACAGGGGTCGGCAACCTTTACCACTCAAAGAGCCATTTGGACCCGTTTCACACAGTAAAGAAAACACTGGAAGCCACAAAATCCTTTTGAAATTTTACATGAAATAACACTGCGCATAACAGGGTTTTTTTTTTTTTTGCCTTTGTGCTATGTATAAACAAACTATACTGTGTTACATTTATGAAATTAATGAACGACTGCAGAAAAATGAAATAAAATTTCTGCATGCAACAAAATATTTTTAACTCCGAAAAAAAGACGTTGTGTTGACGGTTAAGTAAAATACTCAATGTCTATTTGAGTCCTTGTAGTAATGGGGAAAAAAACGCCGAACTTAAATTTTCCACTGGCAGCAAACAAAAATGCTGTCCTCTCTCTGCGTGCCGTCATTATTTCACTGGCGCCGTGCAGTCAGCGGTCAAAAAGTTCAAGAAACCTCACACTGCCGGGTGTCGCACATTGGAAGTTGTGACGTGTATTAAGAGCGACAAAAATATTTTAAATATTAAATATTCAAATATTTTAGATGTTACAAGATCACCATAATCTTCATAGAATTACATTTTGAAAATGAACGAACTAAAATAAAATACATTTTAATTAAATACTCATTAATTATTTTCAAAAGCTGAGCGGCATCAGAGGGATCAAAGAGCCGCGGGTTGCCGACCCCTGTCCTAGAACAAGAGGCATTCTGCAAAGATGAGTGGAAAAACAAATCCAACTACAAGACTTGACTATATATTTGTCTGGCTACATCAAGTTATGAATTATGTAAAAGTGAGTGTTACTAACTCCATAAAATGTTCAAAGTTTGGTACAGGCCAATCAATCAATCAATCAATCAACCAATCAACCAATGATCAGTCAAGCCCTTTTTTTGTTGGGTTACTCAAAATTGTATGAGTATTGCATTGGTTCACTGTATGAAGGAACCTGTGAATAATAAAATACAATATAAAGTAATAAGCATGATAATACATCATAAAAGGCCACAGCAACACTAGTGAGTAAATGTTGCTAGTTGTAGCTGCTGCTGATCGGATCATAAATAGCCACAGCAACCTTAGTGTTGAGGTGTAGGAGTCAACAGAAATTTGGTGGCTGCAGGTAGAAAGAGAGAGTGGTGGGCCTTATATGAAGCTGTAATGGGTTGGCTCAGGATAGTTGACATATTGTGTATGATTATAATTAAAAATTAATGCTAATTTAAACAAAAAATCAAAAGCAAATATTTTATAAGCAAATGCCCCCAATATCATTTAATATAGAGGGGTTGGACAATGAAAGTGAAACACCTGGTTTTAGACCACAATAATTTCAGTATGGTGTAGGGCCTCCTTTTGCGGCCGATACAGCGTCAATTCGTCTTGGGAATGACATATACAAGTCCTGCACAGTGGTCAGAGGGATTTGAAGCCATTCTTCTTGCAGGATAGTGGCCAGGTCACTATGTGATGCTGGTGGAGGAAAACGTTTCCTGACTCGCTCCTCCAAAACACCCCAAAGTGGCTCAATAATATTTAGATCTGGTGACTGTGCAGGCCATGGGAGATGTTCAACTTCACTTTCATGTTCATCAAACCAATCTTTCACCAGCCTTGCTGTGTGTATTGGTGCATTGCCGTCCTGATACATGGCACCGCCTTCAGGACACAATGTTTGAACCATTGGATGCACATGGTCTTACTGGTGCAATGTGCAATTAATGAAGATTGGCCACCAGGCTGCTCCAATTTAGCCATGACTCCTCCCACACTAAAGTGACATGTGTTTCAGTTTCATTGTCCAAACCCTGTACATAATTATTTTGTATAATATCTGTCTGTGATGCATCTTTAGGAGCTCTTAAGATCCCTTGTCAGGCCTCACACATCTGTTTTTTAATCACTGTGAATAATTCTGACTCAAATAATTCTCATCAAATCTGAATGTTTGCTTACATATTAATGAGGCATTAATCCAACTTTGACATGTTACACTTCAGTGCTATGGACTCATTAATAATGGACTGTAATAAATATTACAATTATCATATGTAGAATGTAATAAAGGTGGAAGATTTCATACCTTTTCTACGCTGTCATCAACTGACAGCAGCGTCTGTAGCCTTCTCCTTTGAAGCAAGTTGGTGAACTGCATGTGAACAGGCTTCATAGGGCCAGTGTAACGCAAAATCCAGTGCTTGTCTGGGTTGGGGGCATAATTATAGCTTGGGGTGCTGGAGGCACAATTAGCAAATACAATGAGTTATTAAAGCACAATCTTGTGAAAAGCTGATCATATTTACCATTAAATTTCCATGAGTTTATTTCATAATTTAAACCCCTAGTGCAGAATCTGCCTCTTGTTTTTAATTAAAATTAATTAGTTGAATAGCTTCAAATGTTCTTATCACACAGTAAACACCAAACACCAAAGATATTTAACAAGTAATCTAATCCATCTACATTTACACAGATTTTTAGCCATCAACACTCAACCATTCTCCAGAAACCCCAAACCCACCCTGCCAGGTGTTTTGAGTTTTTATTCATGGTGCACGACACCCTTTAAATCACAGCATTTTAAATTATTATGAACATGAAAGATTACGTCTTTTAAAAAAATCACTGACAGTTATAGGACAGATACAGCACTGGTGAAAAATAAATGTCCGTATCCATTTGCTCACCACGACACAATAAACATGGCTTTATATTCTACATAATGTTAACACAGAATTCCAGAGTTCCAGGCAATGGAAAGTTTTTACGTAAAGTCTTTGTGAATTCAACACTTTTGGTTTTCCAGTGTTACTTTGACATGTGAGCTGTAGTGGGCTTTGATTGGTGATCTGAGGTCCTTTTAGACAGGGAATAGTGCACTGCAAGATGCCACTCCTCAGGGATTCACTTACAGCCCTTAGCTGGCAGATCAGAAGTGATTGACATCAGACAGACAAGGATAAACTCATTGGGCCTGGATAGGGGAGGGAACACCTGTAAACATGCAGAAATGCTCCAGGTAAGTCCCAATAGTGCACCCTAGCATCCTTCATTTGCATGCGCCCACCTAAGCGTGCAAGGCTTTAGGACGTCTCAGTTATTGTATCTTATTCATCAAAGATGCTCATAAGCACCCCAATGCACATGTTATGCATCCCTCCCTTAAGTCTGCAGCAGATGACTATGTTCAAAATGGCATGATGTAGTGTGCTAGGGTTAACCCTAACCCTAGTTTCACATGGTTTAAATGGTGTAAAAATAATTCCAAGTGGACAATTAGAAATGAATTATAATTATATGTTTAAAATGGCAATTTAATCATTAATCCCCAGCATCTCAGCTCTCATATATTGTGTGTGTGCCATTTGGTTAGGAATTGTGTAAAGCATTATGTTAAGTCTGAAAGACATTGTTTTGTTTTAACATATGATCTTTTATATTGCATATTAATTATTCATTCATTCATTCATTATCTGTAACCCTTATCCAGTTCAGGGTCGCAGTGGGTCCAGAGCCTACCTGAAATCATTGGGCACAAGGCGGGAATACACCCTGGAGGGGACGCCAGTCCTTCACAGGGCAACACAGACACACACACATTCATTCACACACACACACCTACGAACACTTTTGAGTCACCAATCCACCTACCAACCTGTGTTTTTGGACTGTGGGAGGAAACCGGAGCACCCAGAGGAAACCAACGCAGACACAGGGAGAACACACCACACTCCTCACAGACAGTCACCCGGAGAAAATCCACACAGACACAGGGAGAACACACCACACTCCTCACAGACAGTCACCCAGAGGAAACCCACGCAGACACAGGGAGAACACACCACACTCCTCACAGACAGTCACCCGGAGGAAACCCACACAGACACAGGGAGAACACACCACACTCCTCACAGACAGTCACCCGGAGGAAACCCACGCAGACACAGGGAGAACACACCACACTCCTCACAGACAGTCACCCGGAGGAAACCCACGCAGACAAAGGGAGAACACACCACACTCCTCACAGACAGTCACCCGGAGGAAACCCACGCAGACACAGGCCAATCAATGTTTTGCATAACTGTTTTAACAGTACAGTATGATTAATAGATTAATATGCCATCTATGATTTTAAACAAAGTTAAATTATATTAGCACTTCAAAATAAGAATAAAAAAATAACAAAATATGAACATATACCTTTTAAAGGTAAAAATACCAGAGGAGCACTATCAGATGCAAAAAATGTATATTATAATAAACAGCCATTAATAATTTTGCACAGGTTATTCTGGCAACATGAAGTATGTCATTACTGACTCATGTGTAATTACATATTTGCCAGTAATAATTAAGTGCACAACATAATATTTTTCACTCCACTATGCTAAAAATAGAAACTCAAATTCTAAAAGCATGTGTATTATATATATATTATCACTCTATTATGCGGTAACTCAAAGTATTTATTTTAAATAAAAAAGCACCTTGTAAATTGTTTCCTAAACTCTGAATTGACATATCAAGAGATCATATGGTGTATGCTCACATGTGCTGGGAGGAATTTGAGAAAGCTGTGCTGTATTGAGGAGCTGCGTCTTCTGGTCCATGAGGAGCAACATGGCTCAGAACCATCATCACAGGCCGGTGGGGGTAGAGTCTCTTTGACATCCGAAAGTAGTTAATGCTGTCATTTGTGATAATGTCAGTGAGGTAGTCCTGTAATTTGAGATTAGACATGGATATTAGACCTTGGTGTTTTGGTTTATACAAAATTGGCAATTTTTTTCAAAAAACAAAAAACCTTCAACATTTAAATATTGTTGTTGTATAATCTTAAATTAAATATATAGCTTAAATTATTTGCACATCATTGCAACCCGTTCTTATTTACATTTACACAGAGTATCAACATTTTTTTTTAAATGGGGATTGTAGTTAAACATTTGTTTTTATTTTCTCTGGAAGTATTTCAGCTTTGTGGGGACAACCTCAAAAGAGAGGCACAGCAGTGATAGCATAAAAGAAACTAATGGTTAGGTCTCTGTTCACTCATTTTAAGAAATTATTGAGTGTTTTATCCATAAACGTAAATGCTTTAATTATATTCTGTAGAATATTTAAAGGACTTAGTGTAGAACCTTGGGGTACTCCATGCCATGCTTCTCCCGAACCCCATTCCTGCATAAAGTATAGTTGTAGAAGCGTGAGTTCTTCACAAGTGCTACCCATTCTTTCCAGCCAGGTGGCACATAAGAGCCATTGTACTCATTCAGATATTTTCCAAAGAAAGCTGTAAAAAAGAGTAATAATATTTGGGAGTAATTATCAAGGAAATGACAGGAAGCTAAGCACTGTGGGATTTAATTTAAATTATTTGTTTTGTGACTACATAATCTGTTAGTGTATAAAATACTGAAAACTGACCAGTTCTGTAGCCTGAATTGTTGAGGTGTACAGCAAAGCTGTGAGGCTCGTGGTGGGCCTGCCATGAAGGAGATGAACAGTTCTCATTGTTGGTGTAGGTGTGGTGGTTGTGCACATATTTTCCAGTCAGAATGGAGGACCGAGATGGGCAACACATAGGTGTTGTTGAAAATGCATTGGAGAAGTGAGTACCCTCCTGCATCATTATACGTTTAGTTTTGTTCATGGCTAGCATGGAGCCTGAAAGAGTTGGATACAGAGAAAGTGAGTGAGAGAGGGTAGAGTAAAATACAGGGAGACAGAGACAGAAATAGGTTTACAAAAAACAAGAGAACTATTTAAATTATTCCCTGAGTCTTGTCAGATTTCCCCATATGTAGGGGATGCTTGACAATAAATATCAACCCCAAAGAGTCTGAAAGAGTGAAAGAAGCTGGACAAAAACAAGAAGCATAGCCCTTACTTTGCAAGTCCAGTAATGTAAATGACCAAGGGTCTAACACTGAAGAAATACAACGAATTTTGGACATTAAACAAAGTCCACTGGATGTCTTACATCACTGAATGTAATTGGTATGGTGCAGTTTCCAAACTGGGCCAATTTTAGTGAATTTCATAATCTATCAAACCCCTTATATAGCTCACCAAGCTCTATGTCCTGGTCATCTGTAAGAAATAGAATGATGTTTGGGCGAATATCACGCCGGCTCTTCTGCAAACGTGATCTTTCTCGCTGGCCAGAAAGGTACATGGACCCATCAGAAACTAACAGAAAAAGGAGGAGGGTGACTGGTCTCCAACGTGACATTATTCTGCTAAAATGGCACCTCCACATTCCTTAACTTCAATACAGTGAAGGGATTGTTTTGTTGGCAGTGTATCTGTAAATAAAACATAGAATATCAGAAATTAATGATAGGGTATCTTTTGTTTTCAATTTGCCAATTTAAAAGCATCAGGTCACAGATAAAACATACTCATCTCAAATACATATTTACTGATCAAACAAACATCAAAATTTTGTGAAGCACTTTGATAGCTATATATAAAATATAAGAAGCTCTATATATTAAATATATGAATATACAAAATATGTGAATAAAGGACAAATATGCAATTAAAACTGCCAAATTTGGTTCATTCAGACTATTACACTGCCCTAAACAGAAAATAAATATATATATAACAAATGAATTTATAAATAAAGAAAATAAAAACAACCAAAACACTCAATCTTAAGCATGAATAAGGTAAAAGGGGGCTACCAAATATGCAGAACAATAGGTGGACTGTGTGACCTATGTGTACTTTTATGTAACTGGAGCTGGTAAAATGAACAATGAGTATAGAAACATTCATTCATTCATTGTCTGTAACCTCTTATCCAGCTCAGGGTGATGGTGGGTCCAGAGTATACCCAGAATCATTGGGCACAAGGCAGGAACAAACCCTGAAGGGGGCTGTCATTCACACCTATGGGCACTTTTGAGTCACCAGTCCACCTACCAACATGTGATTTTGAACTATGGGAGGAAACAGGAGCGGGAGAGGAAACCAATGCAGACACAGGGAGAACACACCAAACTCCTCACAGACAGTCACCCGGAGGAAACCCACGCAGACACAGGGAGAACACACCACACTCCTCACAGACAGTCACCCGGAGGAAACCCACGCAAACACAGGGAGTAAACACCACACTCCTCACAGACAGTCACCCGGAGGAAACCCACACAGACACAGGGAGAACACACCACACTTCTCACAGACAGTCACCCGGAGGAAACCCACGCAAACACAGGGAGTAAACACACTCCTCACAGACAGTCACCCGGAGGAAACCCACGCAGACACAGGGGGAACACACCAAACTCCTCACAGACAGTCACCCGGAGGAAACCCACGCAGACACAGGGAGAACACACCACACTCCTCACAGACAGTCACCCGGAGGAAACCCACGCAGACACAGGGAAAACACACCACACTCCTCACAGACAGTCACCTGGAGGAAACCCACGCAGACACAGGGAGAACACACCACACTTCTCACAGACAGTCACCAGGAGGAAACCCACGCAGACACAGGGAGAACACACCACACTCCTCACAGACAGTCACCCAGAGAAAACCCACGCAGACACAGGGAGAAAACACCACACTCCTCACAGACAGTCACCCGGAGGAAACCCACGCAGACACAGGGAGAACACACCACACTCCTCACAGACAGTCACCCAGAGAAAACCCACGCAGACACAGGGAGAAAACACCACACTCCTCACAGACAGTCACCCAGAGGAAACCCACGCAGACACAGGGAGAACACACCACACTCCTCACAGACAGTCACCCGGAGGAAATCCACACAGACACAGAGAGAACACACAACACTCCTCACAGACAGTCACCCGGAGGAAACCCATGCAGACACAGGGAGAACACACCACATTTCTCACAGACAGTCACCCGGAGGAAACCCACGCAGACACAGGGAGAACACACCATACTCCTCACAGACAGTCACCCGGAGGAAACCCACGCAGACACAGGGAGAACACACCACACTTCTCACAGACTGTCACCAGGAGGAAACCCATGCAGACACAGGGAGAAAACACACCACACTCCTCACAGACAGTCACCCGGAGAAAATCCACGCAGACACAGGGAGAACACACCAAACTCCTCACAGACAGTCACCTGGAGGAAACCCACGCAGACACAGAGAGAACACACCTCACAGACAGTCACCCGGAGCATGAATTGATCCCACAACACCAGGACCATGGAGCTGTGCAACTATGACATTACCTACTATGTCATCGTGCCCTGCATTATCTTGAGTAATGTTATATTTACTTATTCTTGCAACACTAAACAAAAAGAATAATTTAACTTGTTTACCTAATATTAACTTATACAAACAATGCAACTAATGCAAAGTCATAAAATATGCAAAGAAACAAAAACAAAAATCTATGAGTTTATAAATCTCTTAAATATTTAATTGAGAAAAAAGCTAAAGAAATTATTTGACCATGTGAGTAACTATGGGAAGAGTGTGTGTGAAAATATAGTTTTATACAAGGAGAAATCCAAAATCCAGAGCATGATACAAGTGAAAATACAGCAACACAGGAATACATGTTTAAACAAAGACTAAACTAAGGTTCAGAAAACTGGTCAAATACCAAGCAAAACCATAGAAACCATAGCAAAATGCAATACATGAAAGTAGCATTACTATGTAATGTGATCAAGGAAGAATGGGATTTAAATAGTGTCTCCAACAGGTGTAACACATTAGTGTAAACGTACCTTTACAATTACAACTGTGGTTTTAAATTCCAGTTTTTTGTTCACTAAAGGTACATTACATTCACTTCTCCAGAAGGAGAGGTTAATATATGTTATCTTCTCTTACAGATCTGTGTAATATAAAAGTAAATTATAAGTGCAGCAGAGAAAAGTGATATATAAAATCAACAAAACTTTAAAATGTACAATTATAACAGAATAAGTTACAGTTGTGTTCCCTAATTAAAGGTACAAAATATGCACCGTTGAGGGTGCCACCACAGTGAAGGTTTTTCTAAAAATGTATGTAAGGAGCACTTGCCAAAAGCTCAGATTTTATAACTTATTGCTTATCACTTCATGCCAAACTTTATAATAGAATTGTTGCATAGCTGAAGTTCAAAATTTTTAATTCAAGATTGAAAGAATTTATTATCTAATTTACATTATAATAAGAAATTATATCCACCATCCACGTACAGAAACAGGCTTTACCTCTCAGAATATTTACACCCCTACTGTCCTGCAAGAACCCTAATAGTCCTGCAAGTGTCCTCTAATAGTAGTTCCCAATTAATAGTAGTAGACTAATAGTAGTCAGTACCCAATTTCCAGCTACTGTTTTTGTAGATCACTGTCTCAGTCTCAACCTCTCTTTCTCTCTCTCTCTGTCTGTCTTCACAGGTAAAGCTATCTTGGGTATTAGAAATGTGCTATAAATGCAAATTATTATTATTATTATTATTATTATTATTATTATTATTACTATTATTGTTATGCCTTGCAAAAGACTGGCGCCTGGTACAGGGTGTGTTCCTGCCATGCACCCAGTGATTCCGGGTAGGCTTCAGACCCACCACCACCGAATAGCCTTTAATTATATCATTATCTGAGTACTCAACTATTACTTTGCAATTTATCTTCAAGTGTGCCTGGAGTTTATCATTTTTGAGGAAATCTAATCAATATTCAAGGAGGAGTTCAAATGAGTTTGCAAAAAACATGAAAAATGAACAAAATTCAATATGATTTGCTGTTGGGCAGAGATAATACACGCATGTGTGACATGTTCATAGCAATGTTCTGACAAAAATGTATGAAGATTTGATGAAGGTTTTGGCAACAGCTAAATAAACTGTTTAGGATAAAAACTCATTTAGCCACAAACCAGAAAAACATAAAAATATCTTTAATAGGTTGTAAGTCATTAATGTGTGTGGCACTCTGCAGTCCAGTGTTGTCCGGCATTCCAGAGTCAAACATGCATTAAAAGGTGACATTCATGATTATAATTAAAAAAAAACTTTTTTATAAAATGCAAATGTTGTTTCCTCGCCATTTGCTAGCTCTCCAGTGTCTTTGTGTGCTGGAAACTGGTGTAATGTGTTTACGAAACCCCAGTGCCTGTAAATTAGTGAAAAAAAAAAAACAGTCTCAGTCCAGTATGCTAGGCTTTCTCTCTCTCTGCTCATGAGATAGAAAGGGTATCTGTCAATTTTTAGACAACTGAGAGAACGCTAAACCTTCAATGAACCGAGGTGAGGATTTTGTGCTATTCCTGCTCCATAGGTGGCTAATCTCATACAAATCCATAACATAATTGATTGAGAAAACCATTATGCCTTCACAGTTTATCAGCAGCGTCTTAGAGTCTGTGGTTAGTGGTTAAACGTTTTTGGAGGGGTAATATTAATATGTATTCAACTACAGAATACAAGACATATGCCCTAAAACGTATTTTGTAACTCTTCCAAATACACCAGAATACTTCAACATTCTTGTTCTTCAATATTCAATATTCTTGCAAGGAATATTTAATTAAACTAAACTAATAACAAACAAGCATGGAGTCAAGAATAAAAACTAGAACTTAGTAGAACATAACTAGGAAAGGAACATAACGGTGAACTGGTGGCAATGTGTAAGAAAACGGACAAAGAAACACATTTACACACACAAGAACCGACCAGGGAACACTGAAACTAAGGGACTATATATACACAGAGCACTGACAAGGAACACCTGGGGACAATAACGAGAGGGCAGGACTACAAAGGAGACTCTGATGAGAAGGCGGAGTTAAGGCGGGACTAGGGCGGAGACAGGAAGAATAAACAGAGCCATGTGCTAAATGAACACATGGTGAGGAAAACAAAAACAGGACGTGACAATTCTCTTTTAAAACAATGCGCCATTAACACAGCATATTAAAAAGATGATCCTGTTTATTTCTTATACTGTAGCAACTTCCTGAATCTATATATTTACTCTAAATGAGTGAAGAATGTAAGAGCATTTACACACTCATTTTCAATTGGTTTGCCTGGTTAAATCAAAACACACACAAATACCCCATGACTATTTCCACAGTCAAAACTGTTTTATTTTTCAATTTTGCATAGTATTTACGGTTACTACACCAAATATTATTAGCACTTAATTTAGTTAAGTGCATATTGTGTGGCAACAAATCCTATAAATGCAGCACCAACCCGCATTTTCATTTCTATACATTATAAGAACCATGTTTATTTTCAATAGCCCCTAAAGCCCAAAGGATATGTGTTTGAACATAAAATATAGTTAAGTCCCTCTCTTATTCCCAGACATACAAATAGCTCCAGCACAGAAACCCCAAATAGCTCCAACACAGAAATCAGGAAATTGAGATCAAATCCCTGTATTTCTGTCACAGAGAAATCCCAGATGATATTGTTCGTGCTGCTCCACACTATGTAATGAACTACTTCTGCAAATCTTTGGAAAAACTTTGGGAAAATGGTGAAACTTTTTGTTGGGTAGGTTGATGAGGGGGGAGTGATGACGAATTGGTGGATTTTTGAAAGAATTAATATGCAAAGTAATTATTACTGAACCTTCCCACTTTGTGTGTGTGTGTGTTTTTGTCTGTCTCTGTAATGGGCTCTGTAATACTTCAGGCAAACATTGTCAATTAATACAGTCTCTTGCTACATCAAGAAACTCTGTAATACTAGGAGAAAGTCATACAGCAAAAACACTGCCAAAACCTCTTGGTTCAGTTTCATATCTGATGTTCTGACAGACAGTGGAAACATGATGTAGTCAGATTCAGAGAAAATAACAGCCCACTGATGAAAGATTGTCGGCTGGGTTCTCCTACGGTTCACAACAGACCAGCTGCTCACCTCCATCTAATTCTGCCAGCCTTGGACCCCTTGCCATTAACCACCACCATCTACACCATTACCCACCTCCATCTACTTCTGCCAACCTCTGGCCCCTCACCATTACCCACCACGCTCAATTACACAATTACAACACACTGACTGATGCTTCCAGCACTTTTATTGTGATCACAGATTGATGCCACTATAACCATTATTAACATTGTTATTAACTTTATTATTATTGTATTAATCCCCGTTACTTCCATCACACTTACATCAGTACTCTAATAACCACACTATAGCATAATGACAGACTGAACTGCTGATACTGTTCATTTCTATCAATAGTTTGATCAGAGGAGGATGGGTCACCCTTGTGCATCTTGATTCCTCCCAAGGTTTCTTCCTCCATCCTTGAGGGAAGCCACTTCGCCTTTGACCTGCTCGCATGGGGCTTTCTGATTTGCATTGATACCTGTTCTGATACTAATCCTGTAAAGCTGCTTTGTGACAATGTCATTTGTAAAAAAAAAAGCGCTATATAAATAAATTTTGATTTGATTTTATATGTCCATATATCAGACTGTTCTCACAAACATAGATGGTCACATCTGTCATGGCATGGGGTGTATGCCATGTGTACCCTGTTGTATAAGTGTACAACCGATATAGGGATTCTAGAGAATTATATGCTGCCACCAAGGTAACACCTGTTTCTGGGAAGTCCAAGGTTATTCTAGCAAGACTATTCCAGCCCTGATTGATGGTTTGAAGATACAAAGTGTGTGTGAATGATTGGCCTACACACAGCCTTTGAAACATCATGAGGAGAAGAATCAGACAATGCTGTTCATGGACTGTTGAGCAGCTGAAGTCTTATATCAAACAAGAATAGACAAAAATTCACTTGAAAAATCCTGAGTACCAATACAATTATCAAGCGTATGTAGAAAGATATATGATGTAACATAGTGGTAAATGTGCCTTGAAACTTGTCAGTTACAAAGGAATGTTTTTTCTTTGAACTTCCTCAAGAGAATTAACAAAGAAAATTCTTGTTTATATTCCAGTCTGTTCCTGTGATTCCGATTATGCTCCAGCCCCACTCTGACTCTGATCAGAAAAAATTAATGAACAAACCCTATTAAATCTATAAAACAAACTATTTCATTACATATTACAAAATACCAGTGTTTTTCACAAAATGGGTTTATAAATGATGTTCTGGATGTAAATACACTGCAGGATCCATCAGAGTGTAAAGAGATCAGGTGAAATGTGACTGAGAGGAGGCAGAGTGCAGAGTAAATAATGAACGAAACAGGCACAAATCTTACAATATTCACTACCTCTGCAATTACACAATGATAAACATTTCACACTCATTACATATTCACTTTTAGTGACCTACTTTACCCTTAAGATAATGCTGACCTCATGGGATTAAACACACACACACACACACACCCTGCTCTGAGTTCCGAATGACATGATGAACCTACGGTAAATAATTTCAACATGTTTTAAACTCTGACATCCAAGCACCACTAGCTACATATTAAAATAATGAGTAAATATAACTCTATTCAATCATGTGACCCATACTTTAAAGGGTATGCCCACAAAACAAACATATATATATATATATGACATGACATATGATACGACATATAAAATCTAAATAATATCTACATGATGTACAGTTACTACATTTTCAAAAGATTTAATTTTTAAATGTAGCAAATGAAATATATCAATGTTAATATTTTGAATGTATAAATAGTCTGCAAATTCTATATATTATAGAAATAAACATTCTTTATGGAATTGTTTTTATTAAGATATTTTATCCAATGAAATAAGATGTATCTAAATTGACCAGAGCAATGTTACAGGTTAATAGCTGTCAGACATAAATAGTCCAAAATTTATATTGTTTTGCAATGGTCACTGATTTGTTGCATCAGATATATTCAGTACAACATTCTAACACCACACCACATAATGATAAAGGAGTATGACATCAGTCCTTTGTGCTACTCACAAAACCATGTAGCGTAAAGTAGGGCAGATTTACCTACCACATATCTGGCATCCCTGGAACCTGAAGATCCTTTCTTAGAATCACAGCTGTAGTGGAGCCTGTCTCAGGCCTTGGTGTTCTCTCTGCTTGCCATGTGAGAGGGAACTCTTGCACAGCTCACTGATATAGACATAGGAGGCGTGGTTGCATAGAAGATAAATTAAATAGGCAGATAAAAAGGGAGGGTGGAAGAAGTCTCAATTTTTCACACCCTTTTCAGCTCTCTCTCTCTCTCTCTCTCTCTCTCTCTCTCTGAATCACACACACACACACACAGGTGACACACTTCCATACATATTAATTGAACATATTTTAATTTTTTGAATCCAATCCTAATCTGCTATGTTTAAAGGATATAGATCTGATGCTTTTCATTTTTAAAAAATACAGCAGAAGCTCATGTATAAATGCTTTAACATGAGCACTTCCCCTTTGTTTTCTGTTGTGTACGTCTAAAGACAATGGATTTACTGTTTCTTTCTAGTTCGACAGAAACTAAGAAATGACTGTATTAGCTGCAGTAATACCCCAAAACTGTAGTAAATACCTGCAACTATATTCATTTTATTCTTAGTGTTTCTTTAACATTAACTCACTCAAATTCCTTTTGCACTTTCTCAGATGTGCCCCCCACCCCCCCACCCCCAACGCTTTCTGGGCTATCTCTGTGCCTGCATTCATGTAGTGGCAATGTGACTGAATCAGGCCAGTTTTTGGCCATCTGTTGAAGCCTCTGTGCTTCACCCCATTCAAGAGGCTTCTAAAGCTCCTGGGCCAGGCAAAGAGGAAAGAAAGGAAGGGGTGGAGATGAGGGATCAATCTTAGAGCAGAAGGGTGGGAGAGCCTGAGCATTGGGCATAGAGGCTGTATTTATTGGGTTGGCACTTACCACACATTCTGGGAGCACAGGGCTGTTAACGGGAGATGTGACAACTACAAAGTTGAAACACTTCACAAAAAAAAGGAACGCTCAAATTTGTCAAGTAGCTACAAAATACAAACTACCCCCCCACCCCACCCCACTCAACCACCCACAAACACACACACACACACACATTGACAGATACACTTAAAGGGTATGTCTATCCTTGTTGGGAAACCCTGTTAGTTTTTGTGTCTTTTAAAGGTCTTCCTGTTGTCTAAAAAACTCCAGTTGCCTTTTCTTTGCCAGAGAGAGAAGGCCTAGTACATGTGAGCAAGATATTTTTTTGCCATTTACATTTAAACAGAGCTTGTTAAATGCTTCTTAAATGTTTATATTAAAATATATATTTTTTTAAAATGACATTCATTCATTATCTGTAACCCTTATCCAGTTCAGGGTCACTGTGGGTCCAGAGTCTACCTGGAATCATTGGGCGCAAGGCGGGAATACACTCTGGAGGGGGCGCCAGTCCTTCACAGGTCAAGACAGACACACACACACACATTCACTCACACACTCACACCTACGGACACTTTTGAGTCGCCAATCCTCCTACCAATGTGTGTTTTTGGACTGTGGGAGGAAACCGGAGCACAGGGAGAGCACACCACACTCCTCACAGACAGTCACTCAGAGGAAACCCATGCAGACACAGGGAGAACACACCACACTCCTCACAGACAGTCACCCGGAGGAAACCCACACAGACACAGGGAGAACACACCACACTCCTCACAGACAGTCACCCAGAGGAAACCCACACAGACACAGGGAGAACACACCACACTCCTCACAGACAGTCACCCGGAGGAAACCCACGCAGACACGGGGAGAACACACCACACTCCTCACAGACAGTCACCCGGAGGAAACCCACGCAGACACAGGGAGAACACACCACACTCCTCACAGACAGTCACCCGGAGGAAACCCACGCAGACACGGGGAGAACACACCACACTCCTCACAGACAGTCACCTGGAGGAAACCCACGCAGACACGGGGAGAACACACCACACTCCTCACAGACAGTCACCCGGAGGAAACCCACGCAGACACGGGGAGAACACACCACATTCCTCACAGACAGTCCCCCGGAGGAAACCCACGCAGACACAGGGAGAACACACCACACTCCTCACAGACAGTCACCCGGAGGAAACCCATACAGACACAGGGAGAACACACCACACTCCTCACAGACAGTCACCCGGAGGAAACCCACGCAGACACAGGGAGAACACACCACACTCCTCACAGACAGTCACCTGGAGGAAACCCACGCAGTCACAGGGAGAACACACCACACTCCTCACAGACAGTCACCCGAAGGAAACCCACGCAGACACAGGGAGAACACACCACACTCCTCACAGACAGTCACGCGGGGGAAAACCACGCAGACACAGGGAGAACACACCACACTCCTCACCGACAGTCACCCGGAGCGGGAATAGAACCCACAACCTCCAGGTCCCTGGAGCTGTGTGACTGTGACAACTACCTGCTGCTCCACCATGCCGGCCTTTTTAAATTGACAGAGAAATAAAATAATAATGTTTATTTAATTTAAAATAACATTTATTTTAAGTCTCTGTTCAGGGCTATGGAACAGGCAACAGTTGCACAGCCCTTTAACCCTTTGTCACCTTTTCTCTTGTTAATGTTTCGTTTGAAAACCTCAGCTCTTGCAACAGAAACACTTATGTTTATTTGTGTTAATATTTTAAACCTATAACATCATGTGGTGTCCTCTAGAATGAAGCTGTGACAAAATAATTTCTTCCTTTTTATGCAGTGATTTTTTTTACAATTGAGCAGCTGCATGGTCTACCATCTTTATATCTATATTTATTTCTTCAGCAGCCATCAAAAATGTAACCCAATATAGAAATAGAAAGATAGAAGATCTCTCTTTGTCTATCTCTGCTACTGAGGCACTGATTAGTTTGTGCCTTCTGATTGGATGACTGCTAAAAAACAATCTGATGTGAAAAAGTCTTCTGAGTGGGTGCAAGGTAATGAGCTATCTGACAGGAGGAAATAGAAGGGGGGGGGGGTACTCCACAAGCCTTGTGCACACAATTTGTCCAGTTTACTGTCTTGATTGAAAAGATAGCACACCTGAAAACATGTTCTCACTTATTGTCTCATTATTGAAGTTATGTGATAACATGGTTCTGGGAGTAGGACCGTGCCCAACCTCCTCCACTCACACCATTTCCATGTTGGACAAACTTTCCACTGGACAGACCTCGACTGCATCCCAATATTCATTTCTGATGATCCTCTTTTCAGGTGCTGCTGTGGACCTTCATCCCTTATTTCCTGCCTCTCTGTTGTCCTCCTTTTGGCAGCCAGTTTCTAACTTTCCAGCTAATGCCACTGTTCATATCTCTCATCTAGCCACCCAACCACATCCTGCCTCCTATGATATAGTTTGCACAGTCTCCTCCGGGTTCTATGGGCCTTTTGCAGCCACACTGCTCCCAGCCCCTAATTTCCAGCATTGCCTTGGATTAGCCCCCCTGCCTGTCACTTCCGGCACCCGACGCCACCTCTTTCATGGATGTCTTCCTCTAAATTGATTGGTGCCTCTTATCTGGCACCTAATTTTCGCCATCTAGACATCTCTGACATCTCCCTGTCTCACTGTTCCTGCGGTGCTGATCATCAGTTACAATTTTCAGGCTTCATGTTTTGCCTCACCTGTCATGCCTCTAGATTACCCATCCATTTCTCACTTTCTCTTTGTTTCCCTCTGTGACAGTGGAACGGCAACATCACAACATACCTGTCAACTAAGAACATCTCAGTTCATTAATGCTGCCCCTTTGTAGTATTCCATGACTTTCAGGGCAGCTACTAATCCACTAATCCACCGATGATCTTAGCTGTTTTATCAACTCTGATGACTATCGCATTGCACAAAACATGTATTAGGTTTTCATAGAATAACATATTATTACGTGAAAATGAATATATTTGTTTAAATTTACATAGTATATTTTTGTAAATCTGAATTTTATTAAAAAGGTATTAAAAAAATGTTGAAACGCCATTTGTGGATCAAGTTAATCGCCTGTTTTCATTCATTCATTATCTGTAAGCGCTAATCCAGTTCAGGGTCGCGGTGGGTCCAGAGCCTACCTGGAATCATTGGGCGCAAGGCGGGAACACACCCTGGAGGGGGCGCCAGTCCTTCGCAAGGCAACACAGACACACACACATTCACTCACACACACACTCAAGGACACTTTTGAGTTGCCAATCCACCTACCAACGTGTTTTTGGACTGTGGGAGGAAACCGGAGTACCCGGAGGAAACCCACGCAGACACAGGGAGAACACACCACACTCCTCACAGACAGTCACCCGGAGGAAACCCACACAGACACAGGGAGAACACACCACACTCCTCACAGACAGTCACCCGGAGGAAACCCACACAGACACAGGGAGAACACACCACACTCTTCACAGACAGTCACCCAGAGGAAACCCACACAGACACAGGGAGAACACACCACACTCCTCACAGACAGTCACCCGGAGGAAACCCACACAGACACAGGGAGAACACACCACACTCTTCACAGACAGTCACCCTGAGGAAACCCACACAGACACAGGGAGAACACACCACACTCCTCACAGACAGTCACCCAGAGGAAACACACACAGACACAGGGAGAACACACCACACTCCTCACAGACAGTCACCCAGAGGAAACCCACGCAGACACAGGGAGAACACACCACACTCCTCACAGACAGTCACCCAGAGGAAACCCACGCAGACACAGGGAGAACACACCACACTCCTCACAGACAGTCACCCAGAGGAAACCCACGCAGACACAGGGAGAACACACCACACTCTTCACAGACAGTCACCCTGAGGAAACCCACACAGACACAGGGAGAACACACCACACTCCTCACAGACAGTCACCCAGAGGAAACACACACAGACACAGGGAGAACACACCACACTCCTCACAGACAGTCACCCAGAGGAAACCCACGCAGACACAGGGAGAACACACCACACTCCTCACAGACAGTCACCCAGAGGAAACCCACGCAGACACAGGGAGAACACACCACACTCCTCACAGACAGTCACCCAGAGGAAACCCACGCAGACACAGGGAGAACACACCACACTCTTCACAGACAGTCACCCGGAGGAAACCCACACAGACACAGAGAGAACACACCACACTCCTCACAGACAGTCATCCAGAGGAAACCCACGCAGACACAGGGAGAACACACAACACTCCTCACAGACAGTCACCCGGAGGAAACCCACGCAGACACAGGGAGAACACACCACACTCTTCACAGACAGTCACCCAGAGGAAACCCACACAGACACAGAGAGAACACACCACATTCCTCACAGACAGTCACCCGGAGGAAACCCACGCAGACACAGGCAGAACACACCACACTCCTCACAGATAGTCACCCGGAGCGAGAATTGAACCCACAACCTCCAGGGCCCTGGAGCTGTGTGACTGCGCCACCGTGCTGCCCCACTTGCCTGTTATCCATGATGTATTTTTGTTTATTCCCTTTTGTGACTTTATGTCCGCATTTCACCCAATCCACATACAAATATATCCAATCACATCCATATCCTCATCAAATGTTACCAGCAGGTGAACAAGCTACCTCAGAGGGCACTGTTTTGAGACACTTGTTTCTGTGATAAGACACATAGGTGGTACTTTTGGTTTGGTAATGGGTGGTACTTGGTCTATAACGTTTGGGAATCACTGCTATACAGCTTAAAGATGCAAGAAAACCAGCAGCACTTGTTGACTGGATATATATATATATATATATATATATATATATATATATATATATATATATATATATATATATATATATATATAATAATTTTGTTATGTATTACATCAACACGTTTCAACATCTGGACATTCATCTGTGTTAAAAAGTCAAAAATAACACCATCCCATTTTATATACATGATGAAGCAGGAAAACAAACAATGATGCTGAAAGACTTTTGATGGAAAACTGCATGAAAGTAAACACTCAAGTTACAAAAATAACAGCTAGTTACAGATGGGTTTCTGTGGTAGTTCAGTGAATAAAAACTTACAGACAAGTTAACCTTCAGTCATATACAAAATAGTCAAACACACCAATCCAGCTTAAAAGATGTGGAGCTTCTTAATGCAAAGAAACCAGACAGAAAAGCGTTTCCCCACAATTTTTTCCTTAAAATCATTTCCAGTTTTCCAGAATTTTGCATGAGCTGTAGCTTTGGCAAAGGCCGCATTCCCTCCATGTCTGTTTTAGTAACGCTAACATCTTTATTAGCATCAGAATTAGCTGCTGTATGACATTATTTTTCTTTTACAACTTCTGCTAAAAAAATACTGATTAAAGGTCATAGCTTTATTTTATATATGGATCCCATACTGCTGCTTAGGTGACACATTCCTCTTTTGGAGAAATAATTGCAGAATGTAATTCAATTTTACAGCACAGTCCTGAAATTAAGGGGGAGGGCGGAACACGGAGGGATGGTTTCCTGCCTTATTCTCCCTATTACAGGTCAGGGGAACATAACAATCATTTAGAAGTTGTAATTTTATGGTAAAAATATTATCTCGTGTTCCTTTAACTGGCTGTGTGCTAGTTTTTTATGCTGTTTTTAATCAAACTTGTCAAATTCCTGCCTGCCATTTGCTTATTTTATAATAAAAAAATAATAATAATAATAAAAACATTGATTTGCAAAATCCTAACATGGAACCGGCATAATCCGTAAACATGGCATTGGCAAAATAGATAAGTGATAAATCGACTAGGTCCAGCGTAGGTTGGGCCTGGCTGAAGACGAAGTTGTTGTCTGAGTATTGCTCTTGTTGCTTGGCCTGCTTCAGAAGCTCAATATTTAGAATTCCGCCATTCACTTCCTTTGTGATGGGCTTTTCAAAGGTAGCCATGGTGACTGGATGGAGGTGGGGTTGGGGGTTGGTGGGAGCTGGGACACATCAACCAATACAGAAACACACTTTGAACAGTTTGGAAGAAAAAGAAAGACAGTGGGGGTGCAGTTTTGAGGAGGCAGTTCAGGATGATGGAGGGGGGATTCAAGTCTTGAACAAAATAAACCCAAGCAGGGAGAAAAGAGTGCTTTCAGAGATAGAGAGGGGTCAGTCTAATTTGCACAAAAGCCCTCTGCCTCTCAAACTGTGTCTGACAGCAGACGTATTTATAAGTGGAGAACACATTTTGGGCTGTGTGTGTTTGTGTGTGTGTGGGGGGGGGGGTTACGTTTTCATTTGAAATGCAAAATCCAAGCTAAGAACAATGGCGCAGCAGGATGGAACACAGGCGTCTTTTTGTCAATTCAGAATAAACATTGCTCTTCCTTATTTATTTGCAGAGTGAACAGTGCCCAAAGGAACTAAACACGAATCTGAGATGAACACCAGCAGAGATGCTTAATATAGGCACGACCAATTCTTCACAAGGTTCTTGACCTACTGTCTCTCAGTCACTTAAACAATTGAAACACCCTTGTTTTTCTATTGTTCTTATCTTTCCACCCATTAATTTTTTTTGCTGTGACACACATAAAAGTGATAAACTGATAAAAGTGGTAAGAGTTATTATTATTAATTAACATTATTTTTGACAGCTTTCTCAATCAGAACATTTATTTACAAATTTACATGAACGGCATAATAGGTGTCAGTCAGTCTTTAATATAGATATTGTAATATAACTCAAGCAGTGTTGTGGGTCGTGATATCAAGATTACAGCATACGTTACGCTACACTTTCATTTAACCAGTTGAGAGTTGTGTTACTGTATAAAAAACGTCTGTTTCTACATCATGAAGGGCCAGGAGCAGAGTACAAAAGAATAACTGCATAGTGAGTGTCCACTAATCTTGCAAATGTACAGGATGAACAGCATTCAAAGTGCAAGGTGCTAGTGTATTAGGAGGTGGGGTGTGGGGAGCGATGTGGTTAAGGGTGTAAGGGGCATGGAATGGGAATCAATGGGGTGTTATGGAGACCACAAACCTTTGGAAAGAGGCTGTTTCTCAGTCTGCAGATAGCCCTGTACCGCTTTCCAGATGGCAGCACATTGAAGAGGTAGTGACCAGGCTTCTACATCACGAGCTTCATTACTCAGGAATGAATTGTTCATTATTGTGTTATAATTGAAGCAAAAATGATCCAAAAACACACAGTGGTAGGTGAATTGGTTACTTCAAATTGTCCATAGGCGAGAGAGTGTGAGTGAATGTGTGGCACTCAGGGATTCCAATTTATAACGTGTATATAGTAATGTATATATATAAGTATATGGGAATACAATTGTAATACACTATGTATTGATACTGATTGTTTGCTAAAGCGTGTAATTGGCTACTTTCATGTGATTGTATGACATGTGAAGAACGCTTTTACTGTGGGTTGTGCCTATTTATATAATCATTATAAATACGTTCCATATCCCACAGCCATGAACGGAGAACAGGGGGCTGAACTGGATCAGATCAAACTTCTCCAGGGGTAGTCCCTCATTTAAAATATAGTATTCCTAAATTATTTCAACATAAGTGTATTCAAAATATAAAAAACACAAACCGCTGCAGGATACAGCGAATACAATTTACTGCAGATACTTCAATCTCTCTTAAAATCTCCGGTTCTCACTGTCAAACTTTTTTTTCTTGCAGCCATCACCAAACGTCATTCTGTGGTCCAGAGAAATGAATGGTGTTCATTAACACAGTGGTGCGATATCCTATACATTAGTGCACCAAGTGCCAGCGGGCCCCTAATGATGTATTCTTAAAAGTGAGGTCGTGAGCCAATTAAAATCTTACAGCGGGCCACAATTGGCCTGGGAGCCGGACTTTGGACACCACAAGTTTTAGAAACAGAACAGAGCAGGCAACTAAGCAGGCAACAGCTCTATGTCTTAGTGATTGAGAAATTTAATCCCTTAGCCTGAGACTGTGAGCTGCCAACATTCATTACTACAGTAATAATTACTGTTGCCAGAGAAAGCATCTCTCTCTTTCTCTCTTCTCCTCTTCACCCCTTACTTATTTCTGAAAAGCATATTTCCTGTTCATTGTAGCCAGGTTTGCACCGCTAATGAATCCCAAGTAAAATTCTGCAATAGATTTTCATGCATGACGATCAAACCCCTTGTTTTTTGCAGATAAAAAAAACCTTGTCACAAAACACACAGCCTGATATAATTTCTATTACAACAGAGCATCAACATTAGAAACAAATGTAAGTTTATTTCTGAGGCTGATGGAGGGCCCCCTGGTGGGGAGGCAGGTCCACCATTATCCATAGTCTTACACTCCAGCTGTGAATCCGACTGTGTGTTCGTGTGGAAGAGTTAGAAAGGAGTGTGCACTACGCGGGGCTGCGTGGGCAGGAAAGACGTGGATGATTTTGGTGGGAGTATTTGTGCCAAAATTGAAAGGCAATCACTGTCTAATCACAGTTCTCTACAGAATGTGGGGTGTGGTTCTTCAAGGGTTCTAGACTGTGGTTCATGGACGCCAGGGGCATATCTAATGTGATTTTATGTATAAAACATTACTTTGATTTTTAAAGTCAGCGAGCTTTATTGTCATCCCAGATGTGTTTAGGGAGAACGGAATTCTCCAGGACACGGTGCTAACATTAGTTCTGTTTCAAAGCATCCCTGGGTGGGGCTAGGCTATAACACACACAAATTCATGCAACAATTTTGGTCATGTTCTTAGGGTTTTGTTTGTTTGTAGGGTCTGACCTTTTTGTTTCTACCTCACACTGGGTACGAGACAAAGGGCTTTGTGTTTTGCAATGTCACCAATTAGACCAATCAGTGTCATTTTTGTTGCCCACCAAGATTCACCCAAACTACATCTACCCTCCAATTCTGGTGTCTACACACTCTACGGGCTCTTTCACATGACAAGTTTTCCATGAATCAAAACCATAAAAAAAGAAGGAAAAAAAGCCCTTACACACGCAATAGATGCACTGAATACTTTGTTTCCCTTGTTCTAAATGGAGCTCAGCTTACCAAATAATAACTAGAACTCATGTGCTTAAAGAATAAAAAAAAAGTGGACTGCTAGTCAAGAATACAACTGGGAAACACTGGTCTGTCTAATATATACAGTAAATAAAATAATTTGTGTTTACTTGATGCCAGCAGAAATAAAGCAACCATACTGACATTTCAAAGACACACTACTTCATTTACCTCTTTAGTAAAGGATATATTTTTTTTTAAATAAGTTGATTTACAAACAGAACATGAGGCTGAATACAACAATAAGGCATACTGCAGATGACCAGTGAAAAAAGTCAAGGGGTTTGAGCCTTTCTTTCTCTGTCAAAAGTCCACACTCGTGTTGCATTGGTGTATGCTCATTCACTCATTCAATGAGAGACCGTTTCACAGATGCTGAAGTGTAATTCTGGCACCCCTGGTGAGTTAATGGAATATTGAAAGGCCTCAAGGGTGATAGACCTCTCACTGGTATTGTCTGTAGTCCCCGAAGGAAGGAGCGGGCATGGGGGCAGGTTCCTCTGCAAACTGTGGACCTGAGGATAACAGTAGCATTCGTTAGAAAAATGACAGGTCATAGTTTTGGGAAGAAAAAAAAAAGTATTATTATTCTGCACACTCACCCGTGGGGAACTGTGAGGAAGCAAACCTTGTGAGAAGTATTCCAGCACCTTCTATTAAGGCTAAAAGTATGCCTCCCATAGCAGCAGAACCAACCATGGCTACAGGGCCATCTATAGACAGAAAATATGAATCAACACTGAACAGGCACCAATAAAAAATGTGGTCAACACATGAGAGCATTCTGTCTCAATCACACGTTACCACTAGATGGTATAGGATACAACTATAATGGAGAATGTAGGCAAGGTTGTGAAATGTGTTTGTAGTAAAAACTAAGATTATAACATAATTATCATATAGCTTTTTACCATGACTAAAATATACAATAATGACTACTAAACATAATGACAGTTAAAAAGTCACTCTTGGTGCAGTTCATTTGGGCAAGTGTGAAACAAACAATCACACAGAGATGCAGACAAAAAAAAAAAAAAAAGAATCAAGACAGCCGAGAAGTGGTGGTCTCGGTCTGGTCCTAAATGAACTCTGGTGCGGTTCATTTCTGTTGAGAATGGCTCTCGTAGCCAGGGCTGTTTTGTGTATTGCACAGAGCAGAGCAGGTAAACAGAGAACTGGTTTAGCTGCTTATCAGACAAACAGAACAGAAATGTGCATTAGTCCTGAACACAGGACCTACTTTCTTGCTCCCACTAGTGTTGCACACTATACCGATACTAGAAGATTATCTCAATACTTTGTCATTAAAAACGGTGCAATACCCCCCATATAATAAGTACCAGTACTTTAAAGGCTAAGCACCAGCTCTATGAAAGTGTCAAACAAATAAATACAGTGGAATTTGAGTTCCTAACTTGTGTTTATTGATAGTCAGAAAACATGTTATTTACTAATTCAAGGAATAAGGTTTAAAAGACTGTTGGTCCCCCCTGTGACGTAGATGGTGGACAACAACTCTAGAAGCTGCACTTAATTTAATGCAAAATGACGAAAAGGTATGTTGTTTTTGGCTGCAATCATTCAATGTACAGTGGGACATCTGTGCACAAATGGCCCAAAGATCCGAAAAAATACAGAAAATGGACTAAATTTGTCAACTTTAAACGGGCACTTTGGAAAGGACCATCCGCTCACTCCGTTATCTGTAGCTCATTTCACTGGCGCTTTTCCAACAATATGGGCATGTAAGGACACCAACGAAAGGTGTTCAAGAGCCTCTGTAACATGGAGGTAAACAGGGTAAGGACACTTACTTCGCCTGTTTTAGTTGGGTTTTAGTTAACGTTAGCTTGACTTGCTAAACTCGGTGGCTCAGATTATACTCGGCTACGTAGCTGCATTACGGAGGTTTATAGTGTCGGATGAATTTGAGTTCGACTTCGATCACATTTACAAGAATAACGGTACCTCTAAATATGAGTTTAGCTTATTGTTTTACTGCGGCGTTGTTCAGCTGTTGTCCACCAGTGACGTCACAGTTGCGTTCAAGAATTTCCGTAGCGAGCTCGGGTTTTTCCGTCAATTTAATAAAATTGTCAGTTTTAAAGCAAATTAAGCTGCTATTTTCATTTTAATTCATACTTATATATGTCAGTAACTAAAGTAATGTGAAATATTCATGGAGGTCCATTAAGTGGTGCTTAGCCTTTAAGAATAATATGATAAGAGCGTCAGGGGGGCAGTGTGTGCCCGTTGATCTTTGCCTCCTCTCCCTCTCTTCATGATTTTGCCACTAGTTTTAGCGACTTTTCAGACCTTCTATCGAGTTATTTATCTCCTAGCGATCTATTTAAGCAGCACATACAGTCCGTACAGCAGCTCACACAGATCAGAATGAGTTGCGAATGTGCAAAAAATGCTGCCAAAGACACGTTTGCTTCCTTCAATGTAGAAGTTATTCCTTTTTCTGAACTCCTGAACCGAGATCCCATAATTAATTGAGGCATTCAGTAAACAAGTCTTATTAATGTATGACACAGGGCCAAAGACACGATTGGACCCAGAAATGGCAAAACGTCACGTGTGGCATCACATTTAACAAAAAGCTACCAGCGATTTTGAGGAATGCACTGAGCTTGTACAGAAAGTACATTACTTTTCCTGATGCTTTAGGTTTTTGCGATGGTATCTGTATCGAAATATTTAGGCAGGTATTGTATCGAAAGTCGTAATTTTGGTATCGTGACAACAATAGCTCCCACCTGTCAGGTCTGACGAATCGACTGTAAGATTATTCTCAAATAGTTTTTGGTGACATGTTTTGGTGTGCTCAGATTTTTCCATGTGTGAAGTCCAACCAAACCAAGGGGAACATTCTCAAGATTGTGAACTCCATAAACAACAAACTACAGGTGTGAAGATGCCCCAAGTCTGAAACACTGATGCAACTCTTAACTCACTTCTCGCAGCAAGAATTGCGCCCGTCATGGCTCCGCTTGTTATTGAGTTCCAGGGATCCTCTTTACCCCGCAATTTCACTAGCCCACAGTCAATCATTGAGAAGAGTCCACCCCATACAGCAAAACTTCCTATAACATACAGAAATCTCTGTTAAGAAATTGAGTGGTGACTTCAAAAAATGTGCTTAAAAAGGATATATTCTAAACACAATGTGACATTGAATATTACTGTAAATATACACAATGCTTAAGGCAAGTAGAATATGTTCCACTCAATTTCATGTTTGTTGTCACTGTGGATAAAGCCTGTATGATGATACTAAAACTGTTAAATAGTTACCATTACAAATATGAATCATTATTACAATGATACATCTTGATAAAGCAGATTTATTAGCACATAGATAGACACATCCAATAGGATTTATGTGCATTTGTTGCTATGTAATTTTTTTAATCTTTCTTTTATTTTCCTCTGTATTTAAAAATTCAATTCAATTTCTAATAAATAAATAAAATAATTAAATGACGCAGACAGCCATATGATTCATAAATGCCATAATACTGCTCTGTGAAGCAATTTATGAAACACTTACCCCCCAACTGTGGGGCTCTGGTCCTAATAGCTGTCATACTCCCCCTCAGTCTGTGGTTCATTCCCTGAAGAGAAAAATGTGAATGTAAAACAAAATCATTATATAGTTTAATCAGCAAATAGAGAGCTTGATGAACAACAGCAAATACCAATATCATTTAATTCAGACGAATCACAAACTGTTCTCCAAACAAACACATTGGCATTCATGTTCACCTTAACTTAAAAGTACCTTCTGGAATTACTGAACCCTTGGTGAAAATGAGCTTTTATTGTCTGCCTTTGTTCTGTGTAACTTGAAAATATTAAAGAAATATGAATTCTAATTAAAGTCCATTTGTTCCAAATATAAAACAAATAATTACTGGCAGTGAACATTTAAGAAAATCGTATTGACATTTTAAAATTGTTATTGTAGTCTTGTAATTTATCTCTAATCACACTAGGAAATCTGATCCTGAAAAAGTAGTCTTCATTTTTAAAGAGTTGGTGTCTCACAAGAAGAGGTGAGAAATATGTCACACATCAGGGGAATCTATATTTACCGTCTTCATTCACACAACAAGTTACAATAATTTGAATTATTAAAGAATATGTCAGTAAGTATATTAATTACAGTAATGAAACTTCTACCAAAAAAAGCAGATGAACTTACAACAGGTGAATTTCTAAAGCCTTTGACAGCCTGGAATATCCCTCCACCTATTGCTCCCATTGTAAATGCACCGCCACAGTCGTCCACTATCCTCCATGGGCTGAAATAGAACAGTGAAGGTAAATTCAGGCAAAATAACCACAACCATCCATCCACCATTTATTTTACAATAGACAGGGAAGAAAAGAGTAGCCCAAACCCACGGGTATTTTATACACAACCACACAACAACATAACATACATTTAAAACCCATCTAAAACAACACAACTGTCCAGTCAGAAATTGTGCTGAGGAACGTATATAACTACAGTGTCTTAAATAATCTAGCATTCATGAACATAGAAGTGACAATGTTCAGGCTGTTTTCTTATCGAAACACATTTGGTCTATAATTAAACGTTCAAAGGTGTGATCAATAACAAATCTCAAAGTGTAGAAATGCTGCCACAATACAGTAACCATATGTTAATCAAATTTGAACACTTCAGGAAGCTTTCAGCTGAAACAGCAGTTTGTACTTGATTTATATGATTTGAGATCTCACCACAATAAATTACATTCTAATAACTGCACCTTTTACAAAAGGGTTCTGTGTGGCACCAAAAAGGGTTCTTGAATTATTAATATATCAAAATTGTTACAATAGAAGAACCCTTCTCTAAAAGGTGCTATATAGAACCATCTAAAATAGAGAATGCCTTCATGATGCAAAGAACTATTTAATCATGGAAAAGTCTCTTAGAGTCTTCAGGGTTCTATAGAGAAACTTTATTATTATTATTTTTACTAAATAACCATTGAAAATTATAATTTTTTAATATGTAGATTTGCATTTCCTGAAAGAAATACACAGTGCTTCAAAGAGCATGTGTGTGTGCATGTGTGTGAAGAGGTGTGTACGTGTGGTACGCATGTTTAAAAACCTTTTGGAAAGCCATAAAAAGATGAAGTTAAGAGAACATTTTGTGGAAAAAATCTAATTGCGATTTTTCTGACAGAAACTGTGAATGCGATTTATGTCAAGCTTCAGTTCACTATTTACTGTATAACAGATCATTCATTCACCATCTGTAAGTCTTATCCAGTTTAGGGTCGCGGTTGGTCCAGAGCCTACCTGGAATCATTGGGCGCAAGGGGAGAATACACCCTGGAGGGGGCGCCAGTCCTTCACAGGGTGACACACACTCACACATTCGCTCACACTCTCACACCTACGGACATTTTGAGTCGCCAATCCACCTACCAACATGTGTTTTTGGTGCGTGGGAGGATACCGAAGCACCCAGAAGAAACCCACGCAGACACAGGGAGAACACACCACACTCCTCACAGACAGTCACCCAGAGGAAACCCACACATACACAGGGAGAACACGCCACACTCCTCACAGACAGTCACCCAGAGGAAACCCACGCAGACACAGAGAGAACATACCACACTCCTCACAGACAGTCACCCGGAGCAGGACTCGAACCCACAACCTCAAGGACCCTGAAGCTGTGACAGAGACACTACCTGCTGCGTATACCAGATCATTGCTGTCCAATTAAAACGCATCTCCCACTTTTTTAATTTCAATGGAAGTGAGTGTAAAAATATTTTTTCCATGTTATTTTGGAGCATTTATATTGGTTCATTCATCGTGAAAACTTACATGATATAAAGCTAAGATGTTCACCATAACTTATTTTGTTGTATAACTGTTGTCTCAAACCCGTAGTATTTGCATATTACCAAGATGATTTTTTTTTTATTGTTTTGTTCTGTTTTTTTGGGACCTAACTGCCCAGTGTTCATATGGCTTAGTGGATGACACCAGCCACTCTGTTTGTGCAAGTTTGGGACTTTTATTTTAACTGTTTAAGTACTCTAATGAATATGTTATCACTTAGATTGACCAATAAGGGCCAAAGCTTTGAGACTGATCACACTTCTCCAGCAAAAGGACAAATTATATATATATATATATATATATATATATATATATATATATATATATATATATATATTCATGATCCATTCATTCAAATATCAAAACTACTAAAATGTACACGAGCTATTGTGTAACTGGTGCTACTCTTGGCATCTCTGGCCATTCCTGTAAAGAGGCCAATTCCTTTAACTTCCAGCCGCCAAAAAAAGGTTTTGGCCATATTCCTGAATCATGCTGTCAGTCATATATTTTTACTACTTAAATAAAATCACTGTAAATGAAACAATAATGAACAATGACAAAAATAAAAATGACCAACACAGTCACTGTTTTACTCAGAAGACAGACCCTAGTGAAAGGCATTGGTAAGTGTCACACAATAGGTTATCTATCGATGGCAAGTGCCTCCACATGTAATTCCTAGGTGTCATAGCTGCCACTTCCTGCTGCCAGTTGCCAAAAGGAATAAAAGCCTTCACTATATATTTCTGAAGTGTTTACATTTTCTACCACGTGAAACAGCAGATTAATTACATTCACATACTTCAATATCAATTGCATCTAAGTAATTAGAATTAGAAGTGTGGAAAAGACAATAAGCTTTCCAATAATACTTTATATATACTGTCAGAAAAGTAGTGGTACCTTCAACGGTTCATATTCTGTACTTTTAATTAGGAAACACAATTGTAATTCTGTCTTTACAATTTTTGAATTCTGTCTTTGACATTTTTGACTTTATTAATAACGTCCTTCCCGAATTATATTGCATGTTTTTATTTTACACAGTTATGGAAGACTACATACACGCGCGCGCACGCGCACGCGCACACACACACACACACACACACACATACATACATACATACATACATATATATATACACACACCTCTCCTTGTCGAGAAGAGAATATGATGTGCTTCTACGGAACAAACTGGCCTTTACTCCACAATTTACATTGTTTGAACCTTTAGTGACAATAATGTACCTGTCCAATACCTTTCTGTTCTAGCTGAGAGTGTACAGCGCAAACTGGCTACATGAGGTTTAGTCGGCATTTTAGACTAAACGAAATAAATTACACAAGTTTCATACATCTAAAACTGTCCCTAGGTATAAACATTACACACATAATTAGTCACAACAGACAAAACAGAGAAAACAGACCAAGGTCACCCAGCTTGTGTTAGTTAACGTTAGCAGCGCATCGTGGTAGAAATAACAAGCGTAATTCCACATGATACTGGTGTAAGATTAATTCACAAAACACCTCGTACTATCATCTATATTTCAGAGTGTGTGTGCTGTTGGTTAAAACGGAATTCTAAATTAAAAGACGTTATTTTATAGTTTAAACCGGCTTACCACGGCTCCCTCGCGTACTCCTCCATTTTGTTCTTTTCCTGCTCCGTGGGACGCAATCTGGACTGGAGGACTCAGCTGACCCGTTGCTGACTTTAGGATCAGTCTGTTTAATAATGCCATCTAGTGTACAAAGTGTAGAACTGCTGGACAAAGCGAAACTGCTACTGAAACGTTTTTGACTCTCTGGATCAGTCACTGAGCACACCCAAGCAATAATATGCCACGTAAATATGTAATATCTTAGTCATATTTATTCATTCAGAACTGATGAATTTAGTGTAACCAATTAAATGTTTACAGAGAAGGTTATCGACCAATAACGGTAGCTCTACAGTCAGACCGTCCAATCCGAAGATTTTAGGCTACTTCACCACTCCCCCTTCTCACTCAAGCGAACCAATCGGAGTAGAGGAGAGCAATTTTCTCGAAAATTCTATGTAAGCTCTAGAAAAACAAAATCCCGGACGTTTGTGAAATTCCGCCGGGACATTTATTTGTCTAAAAATGGGGACATGTCCGGGTAAAAGAGGACGTCTGGTCACCCTATGTCAATTATATGTAATAAGGTTACATATGTTGAACAAATGGTTATATTCCTCCTGTTTTTCTCTTATCCCACCAATACATATTTCAGGAGCTTCATTTCCATTTTTGAGGACTGAGGAGTGAATGTTTTAGTTTAGGCTATATCAACTCTGCACTGAATACAGTATAATACAGTTTATTGTAATTAGGTGTAGGATTATGTTGTTTTCAAGAATAAAATGGCAGCTGGAAACTATACTGTATATATCAAGAGGAATCTCCTCAAGAAGTAGACAATGCTCTCTCTCTCTCTCTCTCTTCCGTAAGTGAATGTATTTTTAACCAGCTAGGCAAGCACAATGATTCTAGCTTTCTCTCTCTCTCTCTCTCTCTCTCTCTCTCTCTCTCTCTCTCTCTCTCTCCCCCCCTCTCTCTCTCAGCTTAGATACTGGCAATCTTCCCTTTATTAGAAAGGAGAAAGGAATGAGTCTCCATTAAGAATAACCAAATATAGGCATTTCATGGATGCAGAGGGTGAGGCAAGGGCAAATGAAATACAAGCTGGTCTGCTGTTGTTAAAACTCCCACTTAAATTTCCAGCAGGTCTTTACTGATGAATAAAGTACTGATCACAACAAAGGGGATGTTACTTTCATGTTAGACCTGGCGTTGGTTTCCACAAGAATGGACCACCACTGGTTTGAGGGGCCCAGAGTTTATCTGGATGTGTGCTTTCGCTAATCAGAAGTTGGTAGACATTGTTTAAACTCAATAACTTGTGGGGGCCATATAATAATGAATGTGTTTTTTCTGTGGACCACTATGGATCATATGAGCAGACCAGCTGAGTATAGTTTTATCCACAGGCCGGAACAATGTATGGATGTCCTCCGTTGTGATGGGTTGGGATATTAAGCACAGCCCACATGAAAACAAAACATCTAAATTATGACAACCCACTTGCACTCATGGAGACATTACATTTATCCAAAATTGGCAGCCAACCTGGTTCTCACTAATAAAATATTTATCAGCTAATGAGCATTAAGTTCATAAGATGTTAAGTAATGGATTCCAGATTTTATCAGCGGTTAATTTTATAGATGTAAATATCTCATGGCATGTAAAAAAAAACAAAAACTATTCAGTGGATTTTCATTTGAGAAGTCTTTTAATATTAATTTGATTAGTTACACGTTTTCTGCCAGTAGCAGATCAAATCAATTGAAATATGAATTTGTATTCACACATCAGGATGAGCAAAGCACACCATTAAGGTGAAAGTTATGTGTGTGTAACCTGAAGCAAATATTGTCTGCACTGAGCATCCCAGCAAAGTGATTCATGAGCACATGGGATATTTTAGGCTTTATAGATTTAATATCCTATCAAAAGCTCATTTGTCTTTACAAAACTAGCATATACCTGTTCATTGTCATGTTATGACCAACCAAAGAGCATTTATATTTGTTTTGCTGGAATTTCCCCTGAATATCCTTTCTGTAAAAGACATGTGTATGTTAAGAGAATATTGCGTGATAACCAAGACATATAATGGAAATTTATATTTACTGTATATATCAATTAATCAAACCAATTATCATTATCGCGCCCCAGATAGCAGACACATTTGTGCATAATCTGTGCCACTTTTGGCACATGTGGGCCAGAGCTGAGCCAGATGTTGCTGTGGTCTACAACACATCTGACATACGGCTCTATAATATGGAACTGTGCCTAAGATGAAGTAGCCAGAATTACCCTGAGTCAGCATTGCCGTTTGGACCGTACATTTGGACCGAACATTCTGTGCTATCTTTGGAAAGCATTGCTACTCAAAAAACATTCATTCATTCATTATCTGTAACCCTTATCCAGTTCAGGATCGCGGTGGGTCCAGAGCCTACCTGGAATCATTGGGCGCAAAGCGGGAATACACCCTGGAGTAGTCCTTCACAGGGCAACACACACACACACACACACACACACACCCCTACAGACACTTTTTTTTGAGTCGCCAATCCACCTACCAACGTGTGTATTTGGACTGTAGGAGGAAACCGGAGCACCCGGAGGAAACCCACGCAGACACAGGGAGAACACCCCACACTCCTCACAGACAGTCACCCGGAGGAAACGCACGCATACACAGGGAGAACACACCACACTCCTCACAGACAGTCACCCGGAGGAAACCCACGCAGACACTGGGAGAACACACCACACTCCTCACAGACAGTCACCTGGAGGAAACCCACGCAGACACAGGGAGAACACACCAACTCCTCACAGACAGTCACCTGGAGGAAACCCACGCAGACACAGGGAGAACACACCAACTCCTCACAGACAGTCACCTGAAGGAAACCCACGCAGACACAGGGAGAACACACCAACTAGTCACAGAAAGTCACTCAGAGGAAACCCACGTAGACACAGGGAGAACACTCCAAGTCCTCACAGACAGTCACCCGGAGGAAACCCACGCAGACACAGGGAGAACAAACCCACACTCCTGGAGCTGTGTGACTGCGACACTACCTGCTGCGCCACCGTGCCGCCCACTCAAAAAACAGACTTAAGGAAAGTTTTAGTGAATTCTCCCAGTTAAGAAGCAACATTTCCTTAATATTCACTGACAGAGAACTTCTTTTGCAAAAATGACATATTGAACATAACATGAAACAAAAAGAAAAGACAGCTCTTGAATTGGTTCTGGGACCATACAAAGTAATGACTCTAAAATCTCAAAAAATGGAGTAACTTAAATATAAATATTTAACTCTTTTACTCACAAAAATGCGTAGACGTTTTAAGATTCATTCATTCATTCATTCATTATCTGTAAGTGCTTATGCAGTTCAAGGTCACGGTGGATCCGGAGCCTACCCAGAATCACTGGGTGCAAGGCAAAACTTTATAGACAAACATTATTATGATTTGGAAATGCTCAGGTAGGTATAAATTAATAAATGCTTTACTGAAGTAGATTTACTTCTCTAAATGTAACTAAAAATAATCTTCATATTTAAATAAAATGAAAAATTCAGGGTCTTATTCTTTGGTCTGTTAACAAAAGACAAATGACTGTGGTAATTTATGACAAACAAAAAGATAAGATCATTTGTTTTGCCTCAGCCAAGGAATGTATTCAATGTATATAATTTGTTTATGAGTGAACAAAAAAAAAAAACTAAAATTCAGCCCTTTTAATACAACAACTTACATGGGCCTAGGTCTGATCCTCAATTCGGTCACTGTCTGTGTGGAGTTCAGTGTGTTCTTACTGCATCTGCTACAAAGCCAATGGGTTTGCACTATTATGCTTTTAATGGCATTTTCAAACCTGTGTATAATGTTACGGTTGCATCCGGAAGGACATCTGATGTAAAAATTGCAACCAAATTGTATGTGTCAGTCATCAAAGTGACGGTGGGTGACCTGTACAGCAACATCTTGTGGTACCAGTCAAATGTGTCACAGAGAAATTTTAATGAGACCACTTGTGCCTTCATCAGAGATATTAATTAAATGACATGCTAACATTTTTCATATAATTATATGTCCACCTGCAAAGCTGATAACTAATGTGTAAGAATTGTGGCACACAAAAATGTGGCAGTACACAGTGTTGTTAATATTGGAAAGCATTCAGTTCTGCATAAAGTCTCATCTGGAAAGACTGTCATTCTCTAATTAACCCAAGGCAATGTGATTTTTGAGTTATGTAATATTATACATTTGTTGTCGTCACAAGGTCACACATTTGTAAAGAAATAATTTTCATCCTGAGTCATGTAAAAAGATTTGTCTTATGATTCTACAATGAAATATTGTACTATCCAAGCTACCATTGTCTTTATTTTACAGAAACGTTTGGACTCTAACATCAAAGAGATTCATTTTATTGTAGTTTCTTAAAATTAAAGGTCCTTAGTTTTAGAAGAAATCCTAAACTGGCATAAATTCTTAGTTTAGGTGGACTTTAAATATATATATTTCACTTTAAAATCTCATTTACTTTAAAGAACCATCTACTGAAAAGTTTATTAGAAAAAAAAAGTGGTTGTTTTAAGTCAATTCTCTGTTTAAAGTGTGAAAACTATAGCATAAACCAGACTTGTAATATTTCATTAAATTCCCCTTTCATTCCCTGATTATTTAGAAATGCATTAAACTGATAACAATTCCAAACAAATACAATTTCCTGTTTATCATCAGCAAAGTCAAATGTTGGGATATCATTCAAATGTACCTCCACTTTTCCAGGCGTCCATACAGACTCATACACACACACACACAAATACCACCACACACATTCGCCAACACACCAAATAAATTGTGCCCCTTAGTGCAAACAACAAGCAAGGCATCAATGAAGGCTTCAGCTTCTAAGTACTATAGCTTCACTAGGCTTCCATTCCTCTCCATTGTCCAATGTACTGAGAGCAATTAATACAATATTCAAACCCTTGTCTGCCTTTCACAGTACGGGGCAGTAGTACACTCTGTACACCGACGCCAAGTGCTGATCTCCTCATGGTCTTTGAGATGTCTGGTCTCTTTCTCTTTTCCTTCATTTTCATCTGTTTTCACTCTTTTATCTCTACTTACTGCAGTAGTTTCGGTAATGCAACCTTTGTGGGGAAAAGGAAAAACAAAACACAATGTCATTGATGCAAAGCTTTACCTCACATCTGCAAAAATCTATATTGAGATGTTTGTTTAAGCTAAAATGGAAGTCACCTGTACATAGTGTGAAGGTTCAAGGAAGATACTGGTTCCCCAAAGTTATGTTAATGTTCTCTCATTAGCTTTAATGACCCATTAGCCACATTAGCATTATATGGGTTCTTTTAGGCTTTAAATACCATTGCTCTCCAAAGACAATCACAAATCTGATTTGTCAAATTGTAATATACATTCATTCAAACACAGTCCTTCACATTGTGAATGGACCAATAGACATGCTCCTTAATTACTCAGGATGATTTCCTTTTCATTGATTTCCTTTGACAGTTTAGAAGATCTTTTCTCTTCTATTATAAAGTTACTATTTTGAGAAACATGTTTTTCTTTGGTGTAGATGTTTACTATTTTTACATCTATAACATCTGAGCAGAGCAGGAGGAGTATTAAGAGTTTTGGATGGATTGGTTTTACTTCCAAAGCAAGAATGAAACCCTAGCCATGTGGGTGTCATCAGTGTTGACCATGCTGTACTAGTGAAATGGTAGGATATATACTTCCTTGCCTTTTTGAGCTGTTTCTTGTTGGCATCCCTTATAGAAGCCAGAAGCTGGTCCCTAGAATTTAAACTTGAACCTCTGCCTCTGCTTTTGTCTTCAAGCTTTCTCTTAGACACGGGTGTCAGGGAGTTCTTCAGGAAGTCACCATCCAAATTTGGGGGTGGTGGTGGTGGTGGCGGTAAGCACCCAGGTGGTGGGGGTGGAGGCACTGAACCAACAATCCCCTTCCTGGGAGTGAGCTTTGGGGATGGTACAGGAGATGGAGTGGGAGATGGCTTTGGTGAGCTCCTTGGAGAACTTTTGCTGAAGCCAGGCTTTGGGACCTCGAGCGAGTCTTTCTTGTCTCGATTTCCTTGGGCTTGAGCCTGCTTCTGCTCTTGCAGCCGCTTCTGCCGCTGTCGGTCCATGTTGCGGCTGAGAATGTTGGTCATGGTCATACGTGGTCCAGCTAACTCAAAGTGGTAGCCCAGTTTTAGCAGGGTTGTGTTCTCTTTCAAAATCTTTGTCATTTCCATCTCTGTCTTGCCTCCACATATGTGCCGCTGATTGTGGAAACGGAGTTCTGTGAGGGTGGAGTTGTGCTGGAGGGCTTGGATCAGTGCCATGATGCCTTTGCTGGTGAGAAGGTTTGAATCCAGGTTGATGCTAGTGATGGATTTGTTGTTGCGTAAGGTTTCTGCTATAGCGAAAGCCACATGGTCATCTGCTCTGCAGTTAGCAAGGGCAAAGGTCTTAATCTGAGTGTTATTTTTAAGAGCTTCAGCAAACTGAATGAGGGTTTTGACTTTGATGACCTCAGAGTTGTTGACGTTGATTTCACTCATGCCAGGATCATTCCGACGAACCTTTTCCAGGTCTTCAGCAAACATGCTAGCAGATTCCTCATCGTCCTCCTCTTCTTTGCTCTTCATTTTCACATTTGTTTCTGCAACACAGTTTCCAGCTTCCTCAGTGGGCTCAGGAACTTCATTTTGCCTTTTAGCCTCCTTTTTTTCCTTGTCGACAGAACTTGTCTTTAGCTCCTCGTATGCATTAAGCAATTCTTTACCTTTCCTCTCTTTCTCTTTCTCTTTATTGGTAATTTCAGTGTCTTTTCGAACATCCTTTTCTGCTGACTCTTTATCATTTTCACTGGACTTCACAAACTCTGGCTGTTTGTTTATCTTCTCTTTCTCTCCTTTCTCTCCTTTCCTTCTTTCATTGCTTTTGCTTTCTGCAACCTGATTTTGTTTTTCTTCTAACTTGCCAAAAATGCCTTTTTTCTTACTCTCTTCCCTTTTCCTCACTTCTTCTCTTCTCTCTTGTTCCTTCCTGTCCTCCTTCTCTTGCAATTTGGAGATGAGGTTTTTCATCTTGCCATCCACCGATTCCTTCTTCCTGCTCTCCTCTCTTCTATCTTTCTCTTTAGTATCCTCCTTTCTTTCTTGAAGCTTTGATATCAACTCTTTCGTCTTGCTGCTGCCTTCTTTTGTGTCTCGTCTCTCTTTGAGTTTACAATCGTTGTTCATTTCTATCTCTTTAACCTCAGTTTTATTTGTGCTCTGTTCCTCCCTTCTGAATTGTCCCGCTCTGATATACTGGGATTCCTCTGAGGGCCTTGTGGTCATACTGTCTCTTTTCTTTTCTTGCATACAAGGTACACTGGGTGTGGAAACACTTGTTTGTCTCTGAAGTCCTCTGTCCCTGGTGTCAGTCCTGGGGTCATTCTTCTCCTGACTCAGTCCCATTTTCCTCAGATACTCCTGTTTCCGGCTTTCCCTTCTGTGTTCGCCCTGAAAGAGAACATAACAGCAGGCAATATTACAGATATGCAGCTGATCTTTGAGTGGAACTCTGTGGTCTATCAGGAAAAGTCCTAATAACTTTTGAGCTTTTCGTACTGGCCTAAATCATGCTCAAAATAAAACCTCCACACACTGTTATTCTCTGTGCTTAAACAGCCCTATACGCCGTTAATTACCTAACGTTACTTCATGTTTACATTATGCATGGCCTGCTATTTACAGAGAAGACATAAATCTACACAGTGGCTGAGTGTTTGATTTGTGAGCCACAGTGTTTGGCTGTGCAAAGCCTCCAGCCTTGGCAGACATATCCTTAAAAGGCAGTGCGCAAAGGAGTAATCAACCAAGAAATCCCATCAGGCCTGGCCTTCACAACCAGCACATACTTGAAAGACTTCACATATCCCATAAAGTTTATTCCACCATCTGCTGTAAATTCAGCTTGTTCTCTGTCAGAATTATTTGTGAATTTCTTATTAAAGATCACATGCATCAGTTTGGAAAAAGCGTACATAGTGTCTTTACAAAGTCAACACACAAAAGTGACCAAAATGAAGAACAAACCAAGCTGTGTTTCCCTTAAATGACTTAGGAATAGTACATGAAGGTGCACCGTCTTCAAACGTTTACATGACACTTGAAAAGACGGTTGTTTTCAAGAGGTTAGTAGTTGTTTAGAGGTTGTAGTTATTGAACATTGATATTATTTTCATACCTCAGTTGACAGGTTCCTTTGAAGACGCGCAGTGGTCTCATCATCACGACTGCTCAAACTGGACTCCTTTCTTTTAGCCGTGCCTTGTTTTAAGTCCGTTTGGTCCACGATAATTATTTCGCTCGGATCGGGGTCTGGTACAGTGGAAACCTCCTTCTGCAGCTCCTCCATCTCTTCAGGTGACAGGTTTGACAGCAGGTTGTCAAGATCCGGGTCCTCGCTTACCTGCCGCCCAGTTCGTGTCAGTCCTCTTACCTTTCTCCTGGACATGACTGCACACCTGTGTACAAGATGAACTAACAAAAACAACTGTGTGTGTATGACAGTGGTTATTTCAGTCCCTTGTATACTCCCATAAAGCAAAAGTGAGATGTTTAAGAGAGGCTGTAAAGTCCGTTCAGAGGTGCACTACCAGCGGCTTCATGACTGCTCTGGTCTGCTTGGACATTCCTTGAAATCCATCGCAACTACAAGCCCATATTTAGCCGGTGGTGCAAACTCCTTTAAAGGCAATAGGGGCTGTGGTTTACTAAATCTCCAAAGTATCCTAGATACTAACTTCCTATTGGTTATGCTGATGTCTGAATATATCCCTTATGTACACTCTTCATGTTAATTCTATAGATTTTTACAGTGTTACAACCACCCCAATACAGTTTAAAACACTTCAAATCTCTGTAAACATCAGTCATATCTCATTGTTATTCAGAACAGATCAGCAGACTAATAGTTATTGAAATGATAATAAAATTACTGCTCAGACCTTTTCAGAAACAGATGCAGATATATTAGCAAAACACTAATAAGGAATTTCTCACATGCCATACGTTGCTTGACTGATCATACGACTAAACTGGGTTCTGTGTATGTGTGTGTGTGTCTGGACTGACTGGACAGAGCTATTTGAACTGTTGTATCTTCACCAAAGAGAAGTGAGAGATCTTGTTGAATCTGGAGGCAACAGGAATCCTGTGCCCTGAACAATGTCCAATAACTCTCAGGTATTTGTCTAACTCTGAGCTTCTTCACTGACCTAGTCTTATACATTCTTGTACACAACAAAATTAAGGAGGCATGTAAGTACAAGACCATTTTATTGTAAAAAGTGAATTATACAATATAGTACTTCCAGTTAATATTTAGATTACAACTCTTTTATAATGCGTAGGGTTTAATTTCTAACTCAAGTTTTGCATTCTGTCGTGAAAACATTATGTTATGTAAAAAGTACACAGTTTTTTTCTATTGTAGCTATATAGAATCAGTTTTCACTTCACATTCCAACGGGATAAATAAACATTAACTTAACAATTAGACAAAAAAACACTGTTGACATTGTGCCATGTAATATTTGCATTTAAGTGTAATTAATTTAAAATCTCAAACCCACACAAATAAATCCCATTGTTATACACTGTTTGACAGAAGCTAAATCCAATGGAACACTACAAATGAGCTCCAGTTTAGTTGGTATTTATGGCATTAATGTGTGGAGGTAGAAACCTTTACTTAAACCACAGCTGATATAAATGCTTTTTAAAATATTTCTGGTGAAGTTTCCGCTTTCCGCAAACTCTCAGTGATCTCAGTAAACACTTCCTCCAATATATTACTATGTTTTTACTAGAAATCGTATCCCCAGCCTCTATCTATCGTTTTATAATGGACAATGGAAAGTTGTATTTATCGTAAGATGAACTCACTGGTCACGTTATTATTTACACCAACACTACATGGCCAAATGTATTTGGACACCATTTATTTATTTAAATTCAGGTGTTTCAGGCTGCTATTAGCTTTAAAAAACCAAGCACAAAGCCATACAACCTTCACAGACAACATTTCTGAAGAATGCTAAAGCTCAGAGACTATACTGTGGCACTGCCATAGACGGCTGCTTTTGCCACAAGTCAGTTTTTCACAGTTCCTAGTTGATGGTTCTAGAATGGAAGGTCCAATGGCTGTATGTTAGATGGCTGTATTGGTCAAATCCACACACCATTTGCCATCAATTGTAGTTCCTATTTAAACTTATGGTCTAGTCTGAGCTTTAAAAAAACTGCTATATGTGATTCAGGGTATACAATGTGTGCCCACACATCCACAAACGAATCTAACTGTCGAGTGGACCTGTTAAAATGGACCTGTTAAATGTGTAAAAACAAGATTGTGCCTTATAAAGTGAGTATGTATAAAGATCTGTGGTTAAAACCAACAAACAAATGTAATATGGGCTTTGGTGAGCTGCATGGTAACACTATTATGATGAAATTGAAAATCTGTGAGTTTTACATAACATATTTTTATATTTATATTTGATTTGTATATGATATATATATTTGAAGAGGTTGATATTATTACTACCTGTGTAAGTCAAAACAGCTTGATAAGGAAGCACAAACTACAACTTAACCAAAGGTTTGAAGCCTGGACAGAATTTATATTTCAAAACTGACATTAATAAATATGACTCAAACATGAATAAACAAAACCAATGTAAAAAAATAATAATAATAATAACTGGGTGGTAAAATGGTACACAAATGTAAATGCTGTCTGACGTATGTAACGTAGACTACAGTGTAATAATGTATAATAAATACATAGATGAGACACTGATTAAGGATTCGAAACAAATATCCCAGCAGCATATGAAACAGACGCTGTCCATCAAACTTCCGCACTGATCGATCACTGGATTAGGAAAATCTACCTTGTAACAACACGCATTGTCCATTTTATCAGCTACAATTACAGACTGTAGTCCACATGTTTATTATTTTTATGCCCATTTCACTCTGCTTTTCACTGTGTTCACCAGTGTGTTTGTGGACTGAATGTTGTACAGTGTTGATTGTAAAGTGTCCTTGAAAGGTGCTGTATAAGTGTAACATTAAATGGTTAGGATCCCCACAGGACCCCCACAGAGCAGATGTGATGTGGTGGTGGATCATTCTCAATGCTGCAGTGACACTGACGTGGTGGTGGTGTGGATCAGACACAGCAGTGCTGCTCGAGTTTTAAAGTTTGTGTCCACTCACTGACCACTCTGTCAGGCGCACCTACCTCATTGGTCCACCTTGTAGAAGTCAGAGACCGGTGCTGATTTGTTCCTGCACAGTGTGTGTCAATAGTCCTCTAGCCCTTCTTTAGTGGACACAAGACGCCGCCATAATTGTAGAACTACAAATCAGTGGAGCTGATAATATGGACAATGAGTGTAGCCATAAATATAACACTGGAACTATGAATGTCCTTTCGGTGAAGGTTTAGTAGAAATTAATGTGCCAGGATTATAGCCAGGAAATAAAAGAAAAGTTCTGCATGATTAGATGTCAGAGCATCTGTCAATTGGTGGGTGAATTATGTGCTTCAGGGAAAGCAGTCAGTGAAATGGGATTCACTCCAGTACCAGACAAAATCAGGCCATTCATGCTGCACTCCCAAAGACGTTTCAGAAAGGACAAAAAATTATTTTTTCAAAAAGTGCCACAGTCTAATCAAAGAACTCCCTAAGAGCAGAGTCTGTGTTGTGCTGTCTTCAGTGGAGGATTCCCAGTTTCTCAGTGGCCAGGATACTGTGGAGGGGTGTAAGGAGGAGGAGCTGAAAAACAGAACCACAAAAGATAAGTTCACCAAATTGTAGAGTTACCAAATTTTTACAATGCATACAAAGCATTTTCCAATTAAAAAATGTCTTTATAACAGTTAAAAAGGTACACTTTCACTCTGGATGCTTAAAATTATGAATAGGAGGTCTAATTTACACAGATACTATAAAGTAATTGGATATAATTCCTTATTTTCCATCTCTGAATTTTGTGACCCATAATGAAAATACAAATAAAAATTCTAAAAATTACTAACAAACTTGCTCTGTGGATTTTTAAAATGTTACTTGCCTCCTTGAGAGTACCCTGGATCAACAGGGGGATATGGTGGGTAAGGCCCCTGTGGCATCATGGGATAATGAGGAGGCATACCAGGGTAATGTGGAGCCAAAGGATAGCCAGGATTCTCTGGGTTTCCAATGGGTTTGCCATAAGCATCATACATGGGTTCAACAGGATAGCTGGACATTGGAATCTGCTGAGCTGAAAGTTAAGATTCATGTAACTAATGCACACAAGTATCCACACTGACAGCAGGTCAAAACGATATAATTTTGTGACCTTAACTTTAACATTTTAACCCATAAGAGCCCAGGCTCAGTTCACCAGGAAGCCAAATTATGAGTAAAATAAAACGAACCAAAAAACAACATGGAACACTTTTTTAACATTTCGTGCTGCATTCTGTAATTTTTTTATTTTTTGCTAATATCCCAATGTAACACAAACATCACAATAATTTTGTAACTTGGATTTCAATATTTTTTTAATATTCTTTAAATGTAATATGCAACACAGGACGGTTTACTACTGCATTGGAATGGTTAAAAAAGTTGGAACACACCTTTTAGAAACAAAAATTTGGTTTTAAAATAAACATTTTTATGGCCACTATGTCCACACCATCATCCTGTAACTGAGGTCACACACACATTCACACGTTGTCATCTGACTGCATCCAGGACGTTCAGTAAATGTCACTTAGGGACGTCATGATTGAAAATGAAAAATAAAAGTGTGTGTGGAACTTTCCAGACCTTACGGGTCACCATGTCCACCATGGGTTCTTAAGGGGTAATAAAGAATAACAGTTATGTAAATAGCCCTTAGTAACCAGCCCTTTTAAGGAGTTGAACGAGGTGGAGTCTCTGAAAATACTGTTGAAATAGCATTAGAAAATATAAATAAAAAAACAACAACACAAGAAGTGTGGTTGGCACTTTCTCTGTGCAGATCATCATATACACTATATTGCCAAAAGTAGTTACTAACCCATACAAATCATTAAATTCAGGTGTTCCGGTCACTTCCATGGCCACAGGTGAATAAAACCCAGCCCAGGCATGCAGACTTGTGAAAGAATGGGTCCCTCTCAGGAGCTCAGTGAAGTGGGATTGTAAAAGTCCAGTTTTGACATTTCCATGCAACTAAATGTTCCACAGTTAACTGTCAGTGGTGTCATAACAAAGTGGAGGTGATAGCGACTCTGCCACGAAGTGGTAGGCCTCATAAAATATCAGAGCGGTGTCAGTGGATGCTAAGGTGCATAGTTCACAGAGGTCACTAAATTTTCTGCATCGCTACAGACCTCCAACCAACAGTGCATAGAGAGCTTCCATGTCCGAGCAGCTGCACCCAAGCTTTACATCACCAAGCAATACAAAGTGTTGGATGCAAAGAACGGTACTTGTCTGATGGTATAAAGTTTGGTGGAGGGGGGGTTATGATGTTGGGTTGTTTTTCAGGAGTTGGGCTTGGCCCCTTAGTTCCAGTGAAAGAAACTCTTAATGCTTCAGCACATCAAGAGATTTCGGACAATTTCATGCTCCCAACTTTGTGGGAACAGTTTGGGGACGGCCCCTTCCTGTTCCACCACGACTGTGCACCTGTGCACAAAGCAAGGTCCGTAAATGGATGAGCAAGTTTGGTGTGGAAGGACTTGACTGACATGCAAGAAAAGTCCAAAATTCCCGTAAACACACACTCCTAAACCTTGTGGAAAGCCTTCCCAGAAGAGTCATAGCTGCAAAGGGTGGGCAGACATTATATTAAACCCTATGGATTAGGAATGGGATGTCACTCAATTCATATGTGTGTGAATACAGATGAGCAAAACTTTTGACGATATAGTGTACAATAATGACACTGTTCCAGGGCCTCTGCAATACCAAGACATTAAAATTCAGGTATGTACACTGAAATAAATGACTGGATACTTTGCATCTAGACTCATTGTCCACCATTATATCAGCTCCACTGACCATACAGGACCTCTTTGGAGTTTTAGACTATAGTCCATCTGTTTCTGTGCATACTTTCCTGACCATTGAAGAGTAGTGTGAAATAGGGATAAGAAAGTATGCAGAGAAACAGATGGACTACATTCTTTGAATTACAAAGTGCTCCTGTGTGGTCAGTGGAGCTGATAAAATGGAAACTCGTCTCATTTGCCTCATATACATTTTTATTTGCTCTTCATTTTCCAGAGGAGGTCTAGTAATTAGTAATTAAGTGATAGGACATACAAACTGAAGTCTTTACGCTAACTTACCCAGCAGAGCATGAGTTAAAACCTCGTAGCCTTGAGATTAATTTCAGTTTAAAGAGTTAAATTGGCAGATTGTAAATACTTTGCTACAAAATTAAAATCACAAAACCTGTTAATGACCAATCAGATTACAGCACCTTCCCAGGTAAAATTAATCAGACTCTAAAACAAGATTTAGAATGTCTCTGTGTATAGTGGGTTGTACCTTCATAACTTGTCCTCCCTCGTTGTTGGTGGCGCTGGTAAAGATAGCAGCAAGAGCACATGAAGCAACAGACCATGGTGGCAATGGCAGCCACGAAAAGCAGAATAGATGAAGCAATGCCTGCTATGGTGGAAGGACTGAAATAAAAAACATTGATCATTCAAATTTCCAGTACATTCCTGAACCATGTAGGTTACAAAGAAAAAAACACAACCCTCTGCCCCATATGTGAAACATTAAGATGTTGGCTAATTTACATTATACCAGGTCACAGCTCAAGAATTTAATTAAAAGAAACGTTAATGTAACACAGTAGTCAACATGCCACTGTGTAAAATATTTGAATTGTGAAGCAGGCGTCACATTCTTAATGTGTGTTTATTTACATAGTACAATCAGTGAAAACATTGGAATATTTTTTCTTTTCTTTGTGTTTTTGTCAGTTACATAAACCTGCAAAAGAAATGAGCAAATCATAATGTTTTTACTGCATTTTACAAAATTTATCAACTTTTCCATAAATATTGTTTGTAGATCATCGTTGTAAACCATTTCAAGCGGAAATGAGTATGAATGACTAAGATGAATCTAGGTTTTTCACAATCTACAGTCCACAATATCATGAAAAGATTTATGGCGTCATGAGAGATGTCTGTGCAAAAAGGTCAAGTTGCTCAATACAGTCCGCTGTTGCATCAAGAAATGCAACCTGAATTATCCAATACACTTTAGAAAGGTGTTCTGAGTCAACATTTCAGAATTTTTTTTTTTTTTACAGCATTTATAAAATGTAAAATACTATTTTAAGGCAATACTTGCGAATTTCTTAAGATATTTGGAGAACATTCCTATGAACCTCTTAGCGTTTATCTTAAGATACTTCATTGGCTTTTTCTTAGGAAAGCTTTAGTGAATCAGACTTGCTTCCTATTGAAAACGTATGGCGCATCTTTGAGAGAAGAATCAGAAAATGGCCACCACAGATGGTTGAGTCTTGTATACAGCAAGAACCGACAAAAATTAGTTTTGCAAATATGCAACAATTACTACCTTTAATTCTCCAACAAGTTAGAGGTACAAATAAATGAAAATGTAATGTGACCCACTGGTAAACATCACTGTCACAAATATATTTATTTTAGTGTTTTCAGACATCAATTTCAAAATTTGTTAATGCTTAAAATAATTATGAAGACGAATTATGGTCATCACTGAAAACAATTTTCAAAAACATTTTTTTATATTTTTTTTTGGTTAAATATGTGTTCCATTTTTATTTCATTTTTAAAAAGTAGCCACTTTCCTAGAAATGGGGTTTTTACATTCATGCCTTTAAACTGTGTTCTAGATATTCTTTAAAAAAAACACTCCTCTCAAAACCTTATGACACTAGGTGATTGTCTGTGAGGAGTGTGGTGTGTTCTCCCTGTGTCTGCGTGGGTTTCCGCCGGGTGACTGTCTGTGAGGAGTGTGGTGTGTTCTCCCTGTGTCTGCATGGGTTTCCTCCGGGTGACTGTCTGTGAGGAGTGTGGTGTGTTCTCCCTGTGTCTGCATGGGTTTCCTCCGGGTGACTGTCTGTGAGGAGTGTGGTGTGTTCTCTCTGTGTCTGCGTGGGTTTCCTCTGGGTGACTGTCTGTGAGGAGTGTGGTGTGTTCTCTCTGTGTCTGCGTGGGTTTCCTCTGGGTGACTGTCTGTGAGGAGTGTGGTGTGTTCTCCCTGAGTCTGCGTGGGTTTTCTCCGGGTGCTCTGGTTTCCTCCTACAGTCCAAAAACACACGTTGGTAGGTGGATTGGCGACTCAAAAGTGTCCGTAGGTGTGAGTGTGTGAGTGAATGTGTGTGTGTGTGTGTGTGTGTATGTGTCTGTGTTGCCCTGTGAAGGACTGGCGCCCCCTCCAGGGTGTATTCCCACCTTGCGCCCACCACGACCCTGAAATGGATAAGCGGTTACAGATAATGATAATGAAAAAAGTTAATTTAATTTTTAAAAAGTGGCCAGACGTTTCTGGAAATGGGGTTTTTACATTCCTGCCTTTAAACAGTGTTCTAGATATTCTTTAAAAAAAAAAACACTCCTCTCAAAACCTTATGACACTATATTAGTGATACATGTGCTGTACCTGAGATGAAAGACCATACAGCGTTTCTGGCCCCCCTCTGTGATCATCTTGAAGCCATCCAAGCAGCAGTAACGTCGGTGGCAGTTCCCACAGCAGAAGGAGAGGAGTGGGCAGTCAAAGCCATTGTGCCAGGTGCCATTCTTGTCCACATACCACAGACAGTCCTCATTTGCACTCACTGTATGCAACAAAGCAATACACAGCTAATTTCAAAAATTCAAAAAAAGTGTGAAGAAAAATGTTTTATCTTATATTTATTTTACATTTTCTTACAGGTTGAGTAGGAACTCTTCTGCCATGGAGCCATCTCTATGTAATTTTCAATGTTAACTTACACCACTATACTTTCTTTACATGGGTTCTAACTAACTCTTATAACATGTCATGATATAAATTCAAACAGTGGTCATAGGCTATCAGTGACTCTGTTCATATTCTGACTCTGACAGGTTTCGTATCGTTGGGTGATGTCTACAGTTCTGCACTTTTTAAGCTTTATTTCATTCTATGTTTACTACTTATGTTCTGACCCGTTTCTCTGCATACTTTCTCATCCCCATTTCACTGCTCTTCAAAGGTCAGGACCTCAGACAGCAGGTGTGGTTTGGGGGGGTGGATCTTGGTGCTACTGTGACTCTGAAGTGGATGTGCTGGATCAGACACAGCAGTGCTGCTGGAGATTTTAAACACCTCAGGGTCTGGACTGAGAACAGTCCACCGACCAAAAACATCCAGCCGACAGAGTCCTGTGTCACTGATGGAGGACTAGAGGACGACCGACACACACTGTGCAGCGACAGATGAGCTACTGTCTCTGACTCTACATCTACAAGGTGGACCAACGAGGGAGGAGTGTCTCACAGAGTGGACAGAGAGTGGACACAGGGTTTAAAAACTCCAGCAGCACTGCTGTGTCTGATCCACTCTACACCAGCACAACACACTAACACATTCATGATGAAGGACTAGAGGACGACCGACACACACTGTGCAGCGACAGATGAGCTACTGTTTCTGAGATAAATTGAGTGATATCTCCCTCTATTTCAGCTGGAAAAATATGCAGTTAATTGAAATAAAAGAATCTGAGGTATTTCTCACAAATGAGAATCAGAATGTTCCGTATTTAATGTGAATGTTTGGGTCACACCTGTGATCAGTTTATTTACAAATAATAAATCTCGAGCGGTTCCGTTGTTTGTCGGTGTAGGAGAGAGATGTAGCCCAGATTAACGCAGAGGGATAGAAACAGTACTACAGGACTAGCATTGACAGATGAAAAGACTCTACAGGCAAAATATTTATAGAGACTTAATATTTATATTATATTTACGAGATTTAATCTGTTATAAAAATGAATACATTCCCTCTGAACATATACAATCACCGAGAACCACCACATTATTTTAAGACGGTAGTAACGGGCGTGGCCATGATGTAGCCTTATTTATCACATTCACGTGATGAGTGTTGTCTCGTGCCTCACGGTGAGGCCTGTGCAGAGAGAGCCGTCAGCGCCTTACCGTCACACGCAGACAACACAGCACACATCACCGCTACAGCCAACGCGGACAGCGCCATCTCCACTCCGGCGAGGTAACGGGGTCCTTTAAGCTGAAACAGTGAGGAAACGTGGAAGAGCTCACATTAACACAGAATGGAGTGCCGCTTTAAACGCAGAAAAGCAGCATCGCCAGCGCCGTCGCGAGAGCACCATCAGCAGCCCGCACTTGTGTAGTTTCACACACAGCGCGTGACGCTGCGGCGGACAGCAACGTCGCCGAGAACTCAACACCTCCACCCTCCGTTCGAGGCTGATCTTTCCGCTAGAGCTACGACAAATAACCACAAATGTCGCATATGGAGCCCGTTGTAGCATTTAAGCCACCATTTTGGTGTATTAAAAATATATAAATTAATTAAAATATGAAAATAGGACACCGAGTCAAAATTCAGTTATGGCAGAAAATTTTAAAGACATTTATTTTCCATCTTACTGATTTATCCCAAAGACCCTAAAACATTCATGTGTGTGTTATGTGGTTGAATTGACAATAGAGGAATTTTAAACAGAAGTCCTTTAAAGGCCAATCACCACTTACTGACATATATGAGTATGAATTAAAATGAAAATAGCAGCTTAATTTACTTTAAAACTGACAATTTTATTAAATTGACGGAAAAACCCGAGCTCGCTACGGAAATTCTTGAACGCAACCGTGACGTCACTGGTGGACAACAGCTGAACAACGCCGCGGTAAAACACCGTTATGACTGACTGTTATGACAGTATCTAGCTAAATAACCAACATTATTCATGACAATAGCCTAGCAATAAGCTAAACTCAAATTTAGAGGTACCGTTATTCTGTAAATGTGATCGAAGTCGAACTCGAAGGGGGGACGGTCTTTTAAACCTTATTCCTTGAATTAGTAAGAAATAACATGTTTTCTGACTATCAATAAACACAAGTTAGGAACTCATATTCCACTGTATTTATCTGTTTGACACTTTCATAGAGCTGCTGCTTAGCCTTTAAAGTGTGCAGGAAGATGCTGGTGATCTACCAGTCTGTTGTTGGACGTGTGGAATTGCTGCAGTCTGCTGAGGAAGCAGCCTCCAAATATGGGATGCAAACAAGCTCAACAAACTGATTCAGAAAACGGTCCGAGTCTTGAGCTACTCTCTGGAAGGCTTTGAGGTGGTGGAGGAAAAGAAAACTCTGAAACGTTGAAAACAGCAGTGAGGTTATTCACTCCCTCTATGAGCTACTGGTCAGTCAGACAAAAAAGAGGTTCTTTTAGACCCTTTATACACCTTTATAAGTGTTGTCTTACACCAGTCCAGGAGGCAGATACTCAACATGTCATTGACGCTGTAAACAGATTGGTTATTGCTTTGTGACCTTCACTGTAACACAGTTACACTAAGTTACATTAACTACATCATAGTGTGTGTGCTCCCAACACTGTCTCAGTTCTTAGACCCCATAAATATACTGCCTACTGAGGTACCTTAATCTGCCCAGATATTGGGAGCAAATTGTTCCTTAGACATCAAGGCAATCCCATGATGTGACAAAAGCACAACTCCCGTCTATTTCTCAAACGGGAAGAACAGAAGGCACCATGCTGACATGCCAAGGTGACACTAGCAGCTTAGGAAAGTAAACCCCATCACCTGCAGTGTGCGGAAACAAGCTGTGACACAATCTCAATAACCTGCCTCATAAGGAAAGAATGGGTTAGAACACAGCTCACTAGGATTAATATCAAGCTCATATTTGGCAGTAGGGCATCCCATTTCTCTTTGATAAAAAGGCACTCACTAGCACCCTCTAGGAGTACTGCAATGATGCACAGGACATGGTCCAATCTGAATGCAGTTTAAACAACTGTGACGTGCTTGGTAGTGAAAAAGATCTCTATGAGCATAACAAAACAAATAAAGAAAAACATATATTACACTGTGCTGGTAAACTAATAATGCAACATACAACACACATATTAAAAATAACCTACTTATAAATATTGCCCAGTTGATTTTCCACTATTAAGAATGTCGTTTTAACAGCCAGACAAGAAAAAAAAAATCACTTCCATTGGGCCTTTTATTTTGAAATATCATCTGGATCTCTAATGGGTACAAGAACATTAGTAGACTGTGTATCACCATAGCAACATTGTGACTCTCTCATTCCAATCACACTGTGCAGCCACAGGGACGAGGCTCACAAGAGGGTTTTGTGACAATTTAATAAGGCTGCCAATAACTTGTCAAAGTTCATTTGTCAAAATATGCCTTCCTTTACAGAAAGATTTTAGACCACCATGAGTTGGTACAGTGAGAAGATTACAAATGGACAACAGTTAATATTTCTTAACCATTTGTTTTCTGACGTCAGTCCCTTTGCAGAGAACACAGCGACTGTCCCCATTCAAAGGCCCAAAGCTACACTTAGTCCATTGGGCTATATCCTTAACCCTCCCAGTCCACTCTGGAGTTGATACAGGGTTATGTTTCTTCTTAAGCCTTTCTCCATGGTAACAATCAACAGACCTTCAGGCAGGGCACTGTCAGCAAGTGCACTGTCTTTTGAAAAAAGAAAACAGTCCTTAGTTGTGCTTGGAGTTTGCAAGTTCCCAGATAAAATGACTTTCCAAGGCCACACCAGCCCAAGTTTGGAAATGTGTCAGCAAGTGGAAAAGAAAACAAGGACAGCTGATAGGGACTGTGCAGATTAGATCCCGATGGACTGCAGGACCCTTCTCTCAGAATCATTAAGATGGCTAGAAAACATGCTGTAGCAAGGCTGCTGGGCAAACTGAGTCAGGAAATCTGTCAGATATGCCTGGGGAAAAAAGACATGTAAACATCAGGCTCTATAACAAAATGATTATATAAGAACAATAATCATTTATGAGCAAGATACCTGAAGGTCAATTCGATATATAGGATCCGTCAAGGCATCTGGGTCATCCTCATCATCCTCATAATAATCGTCATCTAAAGGGGGGGGGAGATACCTTAGTGTTAACATGGAAGCCTCTTAAGACTTTTTGTTGTTACTGTTACACTAAAATGACTGCATCACCTTAGTAATGGAGCTTTTCTGTTGCATAGTACCTACTCGGTTTGGCTCTTCTGCGTTCCCATTAGTCTAACAGTCGACCTGCTACATGGATCCAGGCTCTTTTTTTAGACCGTTAGCTTGTAGTTTCAAGTAAGCTGTATAAGGACTGACTGGTCGAAGAGACTCATCAATTATTATAAAACGCAGACATCCAGCACAAACAAGACGTTTGTAATATCTTCATGCTGGAGTAGTGATCGCGTTTGTTTTATCTGACAATAGCAGCTCATAAAAATTACAATGGCTGCCATCTGAAGTGGTAAAAATCGACTGGTACTTCCCATTTAAGATTGGTATTTGCAACGTCACTGGCTTCATTTCCGGGGCGCTGATAGTGGAAAAGCTACCAGGGTCCTAAAAGCTAGCACAGCAAGATTATACACCAATCAGCCAAAACACCACTGTTTTTCTACACACACTTATCAGCGTCATTTCGCATACAGCTGCTTTGTTCTGTTCTCTGATTAGTTTCTGTTGCTCTGCATACAGTTAACCCACTTTAATCTTGTTAAATTAACCTGATAAAACAACTACTTTGAGAAGCAAGGAGATGCTTTTAATGATGTGACTGACTGGTTTATATTTAACAGTTTCACTAATTTACTAGTGTTAAAATGCCTTCCTGTGGCAATATGCTTGGAATGTTTTGCAGGTCAAATTAAAGTTCTGAATGACTGTGTATTTATTAATAATTAGCATCCACTACTGCTCCACGGAAGACATAATATATATATATATATATATATATATATATATATATATATATATATATATATATATATATATATGTTTCAGTGACAAAGAAAGGCATAGTTAAAGTCTTTGAATTTGCCTATGCATTTATTGATGTATGTACTTCTGAATTCATTTATTCCACATGAACTATGTTTCTACAGTTTATTATTCATTATTGTTATTCTTTACCGCTGTATTTCAGTGATTGTATGTCAATTGGATTCCTAATACACGATTGGTTAAAGAGGTGTGAGAGGAGTTTTGATGACACCTTGTGGCAAGCATTAACAAGTAGCAGTCACTGAATGGCTTTAAACCAGTAGATAAAAGACATCAACTGTTCAAAAATAAAAGACATCAACATTAAACAGTAACCATTATTACTGACCACACAACTACAGACACAAGCTCCTTAAATTAATATTTTCCCTGTCACTGTTCCCAAGGCTGTAAACTAATGATCAGAGATTAGTCTACGATTATTTGTGTTTTCCTTTTAATACATAATTATTTACAATTTTTCAAATTTCACAGGTGTGTTCTCCCTGTGTCTGCGTGGGTTTCCTTCGGGTGACTGTCTGTGAGGAGTGTGGTGTGTTCTCTCTGTTTCTGCGTGGGTTTCCTCCGGGTGACTGACTGTGAGGAGTGTGGTGTGTTCTCCCTGTGTCTGCATGGGTTTCCTCCGGGTGAATGTCTGTGAGGAGTGTGGTGTGTTCTTGTGCCTTGCGCCCAATGATTCCAGGTAGGCTCTGGACCCACCGCGATCCTGAACTGGATAAGCACTTACAGATAATGAATGAAAAGTTCTGGCCAAATTTGGTAAATAAGAAAAAAAATATATAGTAATGTCCATGTGCGTTGATGTGATGTGTTAATTTTGATAGCACTAGCCAGAGGGGGCTGATACACTTAAATCTTGTTCTGTTTATAATATTCACACTATTGCTATCACGTCTCCCAGAACTTATTAGAATTCACTTTATATAAGTGAAGTCTCACCATATTTATTAGACGATATGAGGTCAGAGAGAAGCTGCCCTTCTGATCCTTCATCATCATCATCATCCTCCTCCTCTGCTTCCTCATCTTGATCCTCCCACATTCCACCGGAATCTGAAAAGGACATCCATTTGAGAAGCATTATTTTCTCCATTAAGATTTGGATTTTTATTGACACTGCTGCTAAGAAACACCACTAGAAAGCTAAAGGCCGTGTTATGCTTCTGTGTTGAATAAATGTCTTGAAAACAGAGTCAGTCAGTCAGGCTGTGGCATATGGTTTGGCGCAATCAGGTGTCTTTGTGGGAGGATTTTTTGACGCATATATGCTACACAGAAGCATAAGTTGGCCTGAAGTGCTCAGATCTGCTACGCCAGCTAACGTACACCCAGTGTATGACTGTAGTACCTTGACTCCAATCTGCAGGATTTGATCTATTTGTGTTAGCCTCTACTACAGATGACAGTTCATTGACAATAAGTTTAAAGATCTTCACCAGCAAGGGAATGTTGGTCCAACGCTCTGGGTCTGAAACATTAAGTATCAACAGATTTCTTAAAACAGAAATGGTAAATAACATGCATTAATGGCTGCTAAAAAGGTACAGTCTTACTTTTGGCAGATTTGGATCGTGTGCGTATTCCTTCATCAGAGTTAAAGATTTCCTCCCCTTTGACTACTATGTCTTGTAGTCTCTTGTCATTGGCATTAAGACCATGTTGAAGTATTTTACATAAAGCTATAGCACTGCAGACGAAGGAAATATGATCAGAGAACTTTTATTCTATAATGCATTTTTTCATCATTTTGAAAAAAAGCAGGAAGGTGTCACGAGTCCCCACCTGACTTTACCCTCATACTGCCCATAGAACAGATGTTGACGGCTCATCCATTCCGTCATGACAAACTCCAGAGCGGGTTTTCCTGTGGGTCCAGGAAGACTGGACAGGAACTCCAAAAGAGGTTCCAGCTGGGAATGGACCAGATGGGCAAACACCATAATCAGAGACTGCAATAAAAGAGAAAAGGACAGGAGAAAATGTCACATGAATATAAAAATATAACATTGAAGCAGTTGTTGTAAACTTGTCTTCTGGTGGTTTCAAAGTGAAGAGAGGAGACCAGTTGATATAATGCTGTTCATTGAGCGCTCTAATTGAACCTCAGACTGATCTACTGGTCTGAGAGGCACACATCTTTACCCTCCATTTTGCGACCTTCCACATGGATGGATCATTAACTAAACAGGATCTGAAAACAGGAGGAAACTGTCGTAACACACTGTCGTAAACAAGTCATAAACATCATCTGAGTTCCTGGTGCACTGTGGTAAAGTTAACCATGTTTATCTAACAGACTGAGCTTATCAGATGAGGTGTGTGATCTCTAAACCAGTCCAAATGCCAAATTCAAATAAAGGAAAAACAACTCAACACAGTCTTTGAGTAGTCTACCAGATTATTATGCAGAGGGTTTAACTGCACATGAAATTCTGTTTAAAAGGTTACATTTTAAAATGCAGAGGGAATTTAAAAAAATAAAATAAAATAAAAAATAATTAAAAAGCTGAATGGCAATTACAATTCTTGATGCATATATTTACATTTTCCAACAGAGATGTTCTAATCTATAAATATTCTGTTTTATGTTTTAAAGTTCACAAAAAATAAAACTAAATATGATTGGCTATTAGGAGCCCATAATGATGGCATGAATAGGCATCAGCCAGCCATATTTTTACAATGACTTCCTTGTTTCTACATACACTGCCCATTTGTTTAGCTCCACTTACGATACAGGTGCCGTACCTAATTCTACAATAACAGACTGCATTTCTTCTCTTTCACTGTATAATTTTTGCCCCATTCCAGTTTCACTTTCACTGCAGGTACTATTTGGGTGGTGCACCATCCACAACACTACAGAGACACTGATGTGGTGGTGTTGGTGCTAAACCCAACAAATTGCAGTCTGCTGCAGGAATCTTTAGATGGCCATTCTATTATACACACACCCACCTGTAGATTTAAATTCACTCATGTTACCGCAAAATTTGTAAGAATCCTCTATTCCTGAGATAACCTACTACAAAGTTCACCTGCATGGTAAGTGGAGCTGATAAAACGTACGATTCCAGAAAAAGGTGGTAATTTTAATGCTGTGGCTGATCAGTGTGTAAGACTGGATTATTAAAAATGTCTTGATTATGCACTGTTCTTTCCTGTTGTGTGGAAATTTATAAATGGATACCTGCATCACACTCAGTGTCTCTGCTTGTTGCATCTTGCTAAGAATGGCACGCAGTACTTGGTCCAGCTGCTCCCCTAGCTGTGTGCCAGCACGGGCGATCAGGGTGGAAACAAGACGGCCTACAAAGGCAGCAGTAAACTCAGACGTCCGCGGATCCAGGAGCTGACTGACCACCTGCATGACGTACCACAGGCCACTGTGGCCCTGCTCATCCTGCCACTGTCCCACCTGTTCCAGAGCCACAGAGACGTAGGCCCGCAGACACTCACCACCGTTCTGCAAGTTTTAAGACTAAATGTTTGTATGCAAAATTTCATCAAGCCATTCAATACACTCTTGTCTAATACAATTATTACTAAACATACGGATGCCTGGTATGTTAATAAGTATGTTTATAAATAGCTATTTACCTGCATTGTTGTATTATCATCAGTGCGAAGTGTGCACTGAGCCACAGCAGGGAAAGCCTGGCACACAAGCATCTCAGACAAAGGAGGTTTGGTGTTCCGAACAACTGTTGTCAATATATCTATAGCAGTCTGTGCAGTCAGGACAGTGATTAGTGATTAATGAAAGTGCTGAAACAACATTTAATATGAGATTAAATCTAAAATGAGAAATATACCCACAGCACAAAGCCCAGCAGGGATCTTATCCGGTGGGGCCTGCATGATGCTGACAAGTGTAGGGATGAGTCGCATCTGCATGGGGCCCTGGCAGGCTTCGATTTGGGCCAACTCTTTAAAGATGTCTTGGGCTAAGGATGCCACCACAGGATCTAATGTAATGAAGACAAAAATGCATATTAAATGTGAGAAATCCTGAACTGGAAATTGGTTCAATAATCAACTAGAGGAACATTAAATACTGTAGGTATACCATTGCTGTATTTCAGGAAGATGGCGATAGTGAGTGGGCAGATCTTGTTCTCTGCACTAGTGGTAAAAGCTGGATCCACTGTACATACGATGCAAAGAGTCTCCATGACTAAGGTAAGCACCTCTGAGCTAAACTGAGCAGCCAGTTGCACTAGACCCTCCAAAATACTGGGCAGGTATGGCTGCAAGATGTGAGTGCTTTCCGACAACTTCAGCTGATCACAATACCTGGTACACACACACACACACACACACAACATGGTTCAATCCAAGAGCATGAAAGAGTAACATCTTCAGCTGTCAAAAGACGTAACCTGAAGCTTGTCATAAAATAAGGAAACAATTTGTCAAAACTCAACACAAATTTCAGAGGTCCCTCATATGCTGGGGTTCTCAATTTTGCAACAAGGGACCCTTAACAGTGTGAAGAAAAAACAGAGAAAGGAATTGATCTTAAGAATACAGAACAATGATTCAGTTAATATGCACGTCAGAATGTATACACCACTTTTATTCCTCCTCATGCCTTAAATAAATTATTATTTTTTAAATTATATTAAGTGTTCCCTTACCGTTTGCTTTTCTTTAGTCAGTTGGTGCTCTAAACTGGTCTAACGTGTTTACAAAGCCCCAGTGTCAGTACACGAATAAATAAACAAGCTGTCTCTGTCCGGTCTTTCTCTCTATTTTAGACAATGTAGAGAACCCCAAACACTGAAATGCATGAACCCAGATGAGGATATTGCTCTATTCCTGCTCCATAGGTGGGCAATATTCACTTCTTTTGCTGTTTCAGATCCCTTAATGTAGGAATGTCTCCAAACTCGGGAGATAGATGCATTAGTGAAAGTGCTACAAAACTAAACAACTCGAGTTACAAATGAGTTTCTGTAGGATTTCTAAAAGTGAATAAAAACTTACAAGTTACAGACACTTTTAAACAGTTTTTCTTCTCAAACATACTGTTCCACCTTAAAAGACATGGAGCTTCAGAACGTAAAAACAATCGTAGATGTCCCCTTTAAAGTGACAGCTCCCTACTTATGAGTGACAATTGAAAATATCTTTAGAGAGGTGCTTAGAGGAGCCCATGTTTACTACATCGTAGCACAAATAAAGATGTGCTAATCAACATCTGCGGCACCGTGGCGCAGCAAGTAGTGTCGCAGTCACACAGCTCCAGGGACCTGGAGGTTGTGGGTTCGATTCGTGACTGTCTGTGAGGAGTTGGTGTGTTCTCCCCGTGTCTGCGTGGGTTTCCTCCGGGTGCTCTGGTTTCCTCCCACAGTCCAAAAATACACATTGCAGGTGGATTGGCGACTCAAAAGTGTCCGTAGGTGTGAGTGTGTGAGTGAATGTGTGTGTGTGTCTGTGTTGCCCTGTGAAGGACTGGCGCCCCTTCCTGCCTTGCGCCCAATGATTCCAGGTAGGCTCTGGACCCACCGCGACCCTGAATTGGATAGCTGAGCCTTAGGTAGACTTTTGCACAGGCCATATTGATTTTTTTTTAAATGCTTGTCAAGAAAGACAGAATAACTATGCATTATGGTTTTGTAGCTGAAAATCTGATTAGCTACAGACTGGAGGGGCAGGGGAATTAAAAAAAAAAATTAATAAATCACACAAAACGTCTTCTTCAAACACAACCAAACCCAGTTCAAATGTCTTTTCAAAATAAAAAAAAAATAAAACTCTTACCCCCAGATAGCACGCACAGCAGAGATACGGACCGACGGTGGCTGGCTGTCATGTAAACCACTCACTGTAGCCTGTAAGAACTGCTGGATTAATTCTGGGCACATGGCTGCAGTAAAGCGACTAGCTGCCCAAAGAGCTCGGCCCAGTAGGAATGGAGATGCAGCTGAGGAAAGACAAGGCATTCAAAAATGTAATAACTACCACAACTTATTTTCCTAAAAGAGGAAGTTGGGACCGCAATTAATAAAAGAGTATAAAGAGCTCAATTCTATGTTAAATTATAGAGATTTTCAGATGGATTGATATTTACTTGCTAGATTAAGATCAGCGAGAATAACATTGGCAAGAAAGCCGTGCATGTCAAACTGCACACGACCATTCTTAACATTCTCTGTGATGATGGTCTTAACTGAGCCAAGAGCCAGCATGCAAGCTTCATGGATTTTCCACCTGCATAACAGAAATATACAAACAAAAACAATTCAACGTGATTAGCCATGTTAATGTTTTTATGACTTAACTTTCAGTTTCAAACTGTTTCATCAATTAATCCATTTGAAAGCTGTGCTGAAAGCCTTCTAAACCTCTATACAATTCTTTTTTGGCGTCTTATCATCACCCACACTGACAATTAACATAAATCATCAATAAAAATCAGACTCAATCAAACAAAACCAGATTTGCAAATGCAATAAAAACCATAATCTGCCATTTGTTAATTTTTTTTAATTCAAACAAGAGAATTCCATTATTTTCACTGAACAATGTGAATGTATTTTGTAAATATAAACACATTTAGATTTTGATGCCTGCAACACATTTCAAAAATGTTGTGACAGAAGTTTACCAATGTGTAACATCACTTTTGCTTATACTGTTAAATCATTTTGGGACTGAGGAAGTTTTGCTCATTCTGATATGTATCAACCACAGTAACCACTGCCTTATTTTCTTTTTCACAGTGTGCCATAGGAGACAGGTCTGGACCACAGGCAGGTCATTGAAGCACTGCAGCCATGTTGTTGTAGTTATGCATAGAATGAGGCTTGGTATTGTATTACTGGAATATCCATGGACGTCTCAGAAAAAGACACTGTCTAGATGGCAGCATGTCTCTCTAAAAACCCAATGTTTGCATCCATATTAATGGACGTTTTTTTTACATTTGCGAGTCACCTGTCGTGCTGTCACCAGTGCACTATAGGTTACAACAGTCTGGACGGTCCCTAGCGACATTAACACGGAAAAAAAAAACATTCCTTTTTCAAGAAAACATGCTGAAACATTCCCACTGTCTTTTGGATCATTGGAGAAGAGCTTGGGCTTCTATGGTTTTGAGGTATGGCCTTCAGCTTGCATTTGACGCATTTGCTGACTGACTCAGTAAAATGGCAAGAGTTTTTTTCCCCCTATAATAAGCCAAAGTAGCTATATTTATCAGTGTAGCAAGAGTGTTTCTTATTCAGTGAGGGTTTGACAACCCTGGTGTAATGAGCAAAGACTGAGCCTATGGTGATTGTTCAATTTATAATCATCTGCTTATTATAATGCTTTAAAACAGTGTGGCATGGGGTTTAAATATATTTATTTCACCCATTTTACCCCTGTCCCAACAGTTCTTTGCAGTGTGTTGCAGGCAGTTATTGCCGTGTATTTCAGTTGTACAGCACATTTCAACAAAACCTGAATATGCACTCTTTTTTCATCTCCAGTTTTTTTGAAATCTGCTGTAAAATATAGTTGCTGAAAATTACACAAATGACAACTATTCTACCTATTTTTTTTTTTTATTTCTGCTCTCCACGCAAAGTAACATTTTAAGTGTTTTTTGAACATTTCAAATTATTAACACAAATCAACTCACTGACGTCAGCAGCTCATCTTCAACCTACCAGTGTTCACTGCCAGAATTCCTGGCCTGCTCTGCCTCTTGGAGGTGCTTAGTGGCTGCTGCTGCTAAAGCTGCAGCACTCTCATTCTGGAACTCGGCTGCCACAACCTGATAAATGACGTTTGATAAAATAAATCACAGGTTTAAATCAAAGGCTAAACAGTTATTACAAACAGACAAGATTTCACCCTTCCAGTTTTATATGTGCACTTTTCTTGTAGCCGTTTTCATTCTGGTCAAATTAACATACACATTTATTGTTTGTGGTCTTTTAAAGGTGAACACAAAATTCTTTTACCAGCAATAAGTCTTGAGCAGATATTCTGACTGAATAAGAAAATGTGTCATCATCTTCATCCTCAACAAACTGCTGTGGATTGGCAGTCCAAACTTTGATCTATAGAAAAACATGTTAGTTATAAATAACACATCGCTGAAGACTATAAACAGGCAGAGATGCAAAAAAAAAAATAAATAAAATAAAAGTCAGATAATGGTAAATGTACCTGATCTTCCGTAATCTGCATGTAAAGGATAATGTAATAGATGAGTTCCGGGAGAGCTTTCTTAACTGTGCTCTTAAACTTGTTGTTATCCAGCAATGTGTGGACAAATTCAAAGATACTGAAAACCAAGTTTTCAAAGCCAAGAACCTCCCCTAAACACAGGATTCAAGAAAAATGTATCGTGGTCAGTAAGTGCAGTCATTTTCCTCATGGTCCAACTGATAATAATGGCAAGGTTTATGTGGATAGCAATTTTAAGACGCAAAATTTCAAGTACACAACTTCTTAAAGATGATTTCAGTTTAATGTTATATTTTACTGATAAATAACTGTCACACATCTTAGACTCAAACATCTATTAGTGATCTTTTTAAATCAGCATTTACAGGTGCTGCTCATGAAATTAGAATATCATGACAAAGTTGATTTATTTCAGTAATTCTGTTCAAAAAGTGAAACTTGTATATTATACTCATTCATTACACACAGACTGATGTATCTCAAGTGTTTATTTCTTTTATAACAACTATTGAAAACCCCAAATTCATTCATTCATTATCTGTAACCGCTTATCGAGTTCAGGGTCGCGGTGGGTCCAGAGCCTACCTGGAATCATTGGGCGCAAGGCAGGAATACATCCTGGAGGGGCACCAGTCCTTCACAGGGCAACACACACACAATTCACACCTACGGACACTTTTGAGTCGCCAACGTGTGTTTTTGGACTGTGGGAGAAAACCGGAGCACCCAGAGGAAACCCACGCGGACACGGGGAGAACACACCAACTCCTCACAGACAGTCACTCAGAGCAGGAATCGAACCCACAACCTCCAGGCACCTGGAGCTGTGTGACTGCGACACTACCTGCTGCGCCACCGTGCCGCCACCCCAAATTCAGTATCTCAGAAAATTTGAATATTGTGAAAAGTTTCAATAATAAAGACATGTGGTGCCATACTTTAATCAGCAAATTAACTCAGACCATTTTAAAGGCCTTTGTAGGTGTTTTCTCAGTCTAGTTCTGTAGGTTCCACAATCATGGGCAAGACTGCTGACTTGACAGTTGTCCAAAAGACGACCATTGACACCTTACACAAGCAGAGCAAGACACAAAAAGGTCATTGCTAAAGAGGCCGGCTGTTCACAGAGCTGTGTTCAAGCTCATTTATAGAGAGGTGAAGGGAAGGAAAAGATGTGGTAGAAAAAGTGTACAAGCGATAGGGATATTTGCACCCTGGAGAGGACTGTGAAACAATTTCCTTTGGAAATCAAGGTCTCAGAGTCTGGAGGAAGAGAGGAGAGGCACAGAATCCACGTTGCTTGAGGTTGTAAAGTTTCCACAGTCAGTGATGGTTTGGGTTGCCATGTAATCTGCTGGTGTTGGTCCACTGTGTTTTCTGAGGTCAAAGGTCAATGCAGCCGTCTACCAGGAAGTTTTAGAGCATTTCATGCTTCTTGCTGCTGACTAACTTTAAGAAGATGCAGGACGTGCCAAAGCTACCAGTACCTGGTTCAAGGACCATGGTATCCCTGTTCTTAATTGGCCAACAAACTCGCCTGACCTTAACCCCATATTGCAGGAAGATGCAATATGCCAGACCCCACAATGCAGAAGAGCTGAAGGCCACTATCAGAGCAACCTGGGCTCTCATATAACACCTGAGCAGTGTCACAGACTGATCGACTCCATGCCACACCGCACTGCTGCAGTAAATCAGACAAAAGGAGCCCCAACTAAGTACTGAGTGCTGTACATGTTCATACTTTTCAGTTGGCCAGCGTTTCTAAAAATCCTTTTTTTGTCTTGATCTTAAGTAATATTCAAATTTTTTTGAGATACTGAATTTGGGGTTTTCATTAGTTGCCAGTTATAATCATCAAATTAAAAGAAATAAACACTTGAAATATATCAGTCTGTGTGTAATGAATGAGTATAATATCCAAGTTTCACGTTTTTCTTGGAATTACTAAAACAAATCAACTTTTTCATGACATTCTAATTTTATGACCAGCACCTGTGTGTGTAACAATGTTAATATCATGCCAAAGTTTTGATCATTTTTTGGGGTTAATTTAATTTACTCAAGTGTCAAATGTACAAACTGTCTGCATTTACAAACACATTATACAGTCATAGTAGGTTTCCCAGTGGTACAAGCATTTGAGTTTTTCTTACTATGCCCTAGGTTTGAACTTTGGCAAAGACACAATGAAGAAAAAAAAAAGGTTGTCTTCCTCCAATAACATATCAGTGTGCTCAAATTTTTTACAGGTGTGACCTGGGAAACAATTAAAATTCTGCTAAAACTTAACATACCATCTGAGTCAACAGGATCATCCACTTCTTCTGTGTAGTTGACTTCTGTTCTCACATAAGTAAACAAATGGTTAAGAAAAATGCATTTAATAAACAGTTTCGTGGTAGGGTTCGCACATAATCGCAATGGCCATACAACAACCAACTTATCAAAACTTAAATAACTGAACTGCAAATACAATGCCTTTTAAAAAGAGTGCATAAACATGACAAATATATAAAAGGATATAAAGAAGCACTTTCTGTCAATGTGTTCCACACAATGGGAAGTATTTGTTGCATGGAGGAAACCATAGATTTGGGGAAATTCTTCACCAAGGCAGTCACAGCCTTTGAGGAGAAAGAACCCAAAAGCAGTTAAAACAAAACGACAAATAATGTATACACACTACGGCAGCCACAATTCATTACTACAACCATTACCAGAGCCTGTCCAGACTTTCCTTGGGCCCCAGGAACTCTGAGACAAATGTGACCATTTTTTTGACAGTTGCACCTGACTCTCCACTAGTGTTCTACCTCCATTTTTGGCTTGAGAATAAACAGCCACACTCAGAACAAAATGAGGTATAAATTAACATTTATAAAGTATTACAAAAAAAAAATTATATACATGTCTCATAATTAACTTTGTGATTAGCCCTCCATCATCCAAGTCAGCATCTATCAGAAACTCCAAGACCTCAATTTAGCACATTTTTTAATGTGGAATGGAATAGTAAGGGACTTGGACTGTACCAGTGTGTTTGGGGAAGTTTAAACGAGTACCAGACATTATAAAAGCATCTGTATGTTTTCACTTTTCAGCTTCAAATTTGGTTCATAGTTTTGTGGCCCTGCGAGACTTTTAAGGTCATGGAGAGCAGCTGTGCGGTGCACGCCCTCTAAATATATTCCCGCTGCTATGTTCATAGAATATTATTTATTAACAATCCCATCTCGAGAAGAACAGTCACAGGTTTACCTCACTGCTGTTCCCGCAGCTCAGTCTCGAGGTATTTCTTTCCTTATTTGGTTTCCCGAAGGACAGATTCGCTTCATCATCTGATGATACAGTGGTTGGGTTTCCATTCAAAACGTTCGCAAATGTTTTGCGTAATAAAGAAATATCGGCAAAAAATGAATCGTGTTTCCATCCACTGCACTTTTTTTGCGAATAAACTTCAGATGATGTAGGCTCCGTGATCAGGGAAAGCATCGAAACGAGGGAGAGGGAGGGATCTGAGCGGGTTGTTTATATAAAAAACACACTCTATATCAAAAGGCTTGATTTATTTGTGGAGCATCTGTGGTATAGAGCTTTTTCTTAATGTTTTCATAGGAAAGTGAATTGCTGCCTCTGATTTTGCATGCTTTAAAAGGATGTGTCAGATCAGTTTTTTTGAGACTTTGAACACTTTTTTTTTTTTTTTAAATCAGGTCTGCACAGACATAACAAGCCCTTACCTTGAGGACTTCCATCTTAAGGCCACTGTCTGAAGTGTGACCATCAGGCATCTGCAGGGCTTGCACAAATGCCTCTGTGAACTGCTGTACCACAGGAAATATCAGAGCTTTTGCAGCACCCTTGGAGAGAGAGAGAAAGACACACGTTATTCTAAATTATATCCAAAATAGTAGCTATAATTGTAGCTGTTTTATCGTTGTTCACATTTAAAGCTCACCTTTTCGAATACCTCAATAGCACAGATAAGGTTGGCACAAGTGGTAAAAATCTCAACCGCTCTGGAACGTGTGCGAATACTGTATACCTTCAATAAGACAAAATGACAGGCCTTTAGTGCATTATTTTACAATATACATTACAAAGCCATTAATAAAACACAACTTAACATACCTCTGCCATGGTGAAGATTTTGTACATCTCTGGCAAAATGACAGGAGCAACCAGTGGCATCTGTGTGTCTGTCACTTCTCTGGTAAACTCTATAAAGCAGATTGTGTGTGTAAATTTATATTTTCAATATATGCTTTTATAAACTGTGTTTAGTTTAGAAAGCAGGTTTATACTGTACAGTTTAAGAGGTGGTTAGAAATTAAATAAACAGAGCAGGTAGTTTAAATAAAAGATGATGTACTCCACAAAGCAGTAAAAATAAATAAATAAATAATACAAAGGCTTTCATAAGATTGGGGGCTGGTTTTAATTAGGGATGCACTTTTTCCCTTCTGATAGCGATACCAATATTTCATGTTCAAGTATCTGCTGATACAGAGTACCGATACCAACTCTATCTTAACGCCTTTGAATCCAGATATTTATATTGCTACACTTACAGATTTTATTTTGTTAAAGCAGTGTTTTGTATGGCTAATAAAATATAATAAGCTTGAATGAACAACATTTACTTTTTATTCACTGCACATAAAAAAAACAAAAATAGCAACACAGGTCAGCAGCAGCCCTTAAAGTGCATTTCACAGTCGTGACAAATATACACATGAAAGTGTAAAAAGCTGTTCAATCCGGCTAGACTGTGTTAACATGCTCCTTTGTGGTTGCTTCAATTAAGTCAGTGTTCTTTGTAGTTTTTCATAGTTTTACTGTTAAATGCATGCCAATGTATTAAATAGTGCTGTATGCACATGTCTCCATATAATATGTATCACCTGTAGGAGAGCCACAAAACAGTTACAGCCTTTATTCCAACTGTATTCTAAATTTCCATTCCACCTTAAATGATGAAACACTGGCTCCCACTAGTGTAATTTCTGAACCTAGCCACAACTATGTGCTATTCTCCTAATCTCCAGCTCCTGCTACAGTGTGTAGTCATGCTGACAGAGTTTTCCCATCCATTTACATGTTTTTTCTTTGTGAATCTATACAAATAGCTGCGTAAACAATAACCAGAGACTTGTACGTCCGTATTTATCTGTGTCTCCTAGGAGTTGTGTTTGGTTGTGGAGTTTGGGGTCGTGTAGTGTGTTAAAATCGACAAAAACTGCTAAAATTCGTGCTGCATCTAGTGGCGTGTATGTGCATCAGTATCTGCTTCATGGAGTGTATCCTGAAAAGTGCCATGTAAGTGTTTAACTGCCAATATTGGTGGCGATACGGAATCGGTGGAACACGACTTTTTATTATTATTATTAGTAGTAGTAGTAGTAGGTGAATCCACATGAATATTCTCTAGTAAGAAAACAACATGCACATTCAAATACACCTTGCTGTGTTCTCCCTGTATCTGCGTGGGTTTCCTCCGGGTGACTGTATGTGAGGAGTGTGCTGTGTTCTCCGTGTCCGCGTGGGGTTCCTCCGGGTGACTGTCTGTGAGGAGTGTGGTGTGTTCGCACTGTGTCCGCGTGGGTTTCCTCCGGGTGACTGTCTGTGAGGAGTTGGTGTGTTCTCCCCGTGTCCACGTGGGTTTCCTCCGGGTGCTCCAATTTGTTCCCACAGTCCAAAAACACACACTGTTAGGTGGATTGGTGACTCAAAAGTGTCCGTAGGTGTGAGTGTGTGAGTGAATCTGTTTGTGCAAGTGTGTGTCTGTGTTGCCGTGTGAAGGACTGGCACCCCCTCCAGGGTGTATACCTTGCGCCCCATGAAGCCAGGTAGGCTCTGTACCCACGCGACCCTGAACTGGATAAGGGTTAAAGACAATGAATGAATGAATGAATGATGGAATGAATGAATGTTTCTTGAAGAGAAAGCGGAACTTGGAAAAACAACAGAAGACATAATTTGTGTCCTGGGGAGTCCATGCTGTTCACAGCTTAAGAACAAACATGTTTCAACACCTCTGGTGATACAATGTGTTTAAAAAATTAAATGTAACTGTATAAGTGTGTAAGGTGATATTAATAGGACCAGATGTGCAACTCTGAAAGACTCAATACCTGTGAGGACTCTCATGGCGCCATGCACAGCATTGACATCTCCACTGACCAACATGTCCATAAGGAGTGTGAACAGCTGAGGCCAGGCCTCTGGCCAGTCCCAGTGAGCAATTGCTGACACTGCATAGGCCACACTGGAACGCACCTTACTAATGGCCTCCCGCAAGCCGCCCGGAAGGAGCTCACGGATTGCTGCCTTGGCCTTGACAGGAAAGAAATTTTAAAAACAAAAATGTTACAAACATACAGAAAGTTAAACATGTAATATTCTGAATTTACAGCTGTGACAATCCTGATGATACCTTTAACAATGAAAACATTAATGCTTATTATCATTGTTTTATTATTCATGTCCCATCACAGTCATGTGACTGAAAGAGGAAAACAGACAGTGGAGAATGTAGTGCACACAAAGCAAAAATCCATAAAGTATTAAAACACATTAATGCACTGGCTGCGTAACTTTACCAATGAAAATTTTCAGGCAAGAGAGAGAATAAACACTGCATCCAAGGCAAAAACCTGGCAAGATGAGAATGTGTCTGTGTTCACGTAGTTAAATAGTTTAATAGTAGTTTAATAAGCACCCCTGGCTGAAGTACAGCATCACTGTCGCTGTTAATTTACAGTAATAATACCCTAAACCCCAAGAGTAGTAGTGAAAAGAGTAGCTCGGTTTCCATCCCAACGTTCTGCGTAAAAAAGAAATATAGGCAGGGAAAAAAAAGCGCAGAATGTTCCTATAAAGTCAAGTTTCTATCCACTACACTTTTGCAAATAAGCTCCAAATGACATCAGCGCCGTGATCAGAGACGGGTTCAGCACGAGGGAGAGATCTGAGCGTGTCGTCTATATCAAAAACACACTTTATATCAATGCAAGGGAGGAGCAGAATAGTGCAAACAACAGCAACAACAAAATGTGTCTGTTTCTAATGCATCTCTCAACTTTCAAACAAGCTGCAGCTTTAACATCTGAGCACTAACACTGATCTCATGGCCATGTAATAATTTAAAAAGACAATGAAACAAAGAAATTAAGTTTGGTTTGTTTTACATAAAGCTTTGGAGACAAACAGTGCTGTACGTTGGTGCACAGAGAGCCAATCAGAACGCAACGGGCAGGATCCTGACTGTGAGGCCACATTAACGCACTGAATGCACTGTGTAGCTGGGGGCAGAGCGTCTGTGGCTGTTGAAGCAGTAACCGTAGCTCTGCTTAGGTTATATCACCAACTTACCCTTTCAGTAGTTTCTGGAGGTCTGAACTTCTCTGACTGGGCACACCAGTGAGTCTCAACGTACTGCTTCAGAATGACCGAGGCAAGCTGCACAGAAGTAACACAGATGTTTAGTGGGTTATTAAAAAGAAAACAAAAACCCCACACCACCAAATATGCATTACAACTTGACAAAGATTTGTCAGCGGTCAAACTCTACTCACCTGTCGTATAGCTAGCGCCCCCTGGGGGTCAACCGTGAGCTCAGCAAGGTGAACGCCAAACTCTAACGCACATGTAAAAGAAACAGTTGTTACAGTGTTAATCAAACCACTGACTTATCTGTCTTCAGTTCTGTTTTAAAAAGTAAAAACAATTGACTATCAAATGTCAAATAGGAATTTAAACGGCTGACAACAACAGCATCGTTTCATGTTGTAATTACATTTTAAGAATCACCACTAACCTATTATTAAGAGGGCCCCTGGCTGGCACAGTGAATGCTAAGAGCCAGTGACACGTGCCATGCCTCTCTGTGCCAGGATTTAGCTCAAAGAGACTGTGGAGGCCAGGAGACAATGTTACTGCTGACAACCAGCTCACCACAGTCCCCTCAGTGAGGAACAGAGGCCTGCTGCTTACTATAGCAAATCCTGCCTTCTGCAAAATCAGCCTTGTGTCACACACTGATGTTGATTTTAGTCTAAGTTCTTATTACTGATTCACCAAGCTACAGTAGAGCAACTCAGTACAGACAATTCTCAATAGAGATGTCCCAGGTAAGGAATAATGGTCCAAAACAGATATTTAAAATGTTGCTTGTATATATCTGTCACTATTGATGCTGATACATAGATATTAATTACATGTAGATATTAGACTACACTTAGTATTATAGTAATATATAAGTATTACAGACTATCATAATATTTATATTCTAAATTCTATGTTCTTTCACTGTACAAAAAATACAAAAATGGTTTGAAAATCTACATAAAGCCTATAGGTTCCTACGGGAAATACTGAAGTGCGTTTTTAAAAGTACAAAAAGAGGAGTCCCCCGTGCAGAACAGGTCCTTCCCTTAAAATAAAATCTAAGCTGGACTGGTCCAGGGTCATTTCATGCTGCAAAAGTAGCTGAGTATTAGTGACTAAAAAACTGAAATTCAATATAACTTAATTAAGTGGGCTTTAACGTCCATGGACCAGAAAATAACTAATTAATAACAAAAAGAATAACCAAAGAGAAAAGATCCCATCCCACACAACCACACAAAGCCTTATTTATGTTGGAAGAGACAAACGAGAAGCCCCTCGCTGAGTACGGGTTTCTCCCTCTGACAGATTCACTTCATTCCTCAAGATCTCAAGTTCAAACTTCCACAGGGACATACAAGGCCTTTATCTGAGCAGCGCCAGTCGTTTCATCTCAGGAAAAAAGCCATGCCTTAAACTCAAGGAGAGAAATACTGGCTTTAATTCTGTTTATAGGTCGAACTGACTGAGTTTCTGAAAAAGAGACAGAGACAGTAACTGAAAACATGTAACTGGGCTTTATCCACAAACATGTAGAAACGGTGGCACGGTGGCGCAGCAGGTAGTGTCGCAGTCACACAGCTCCAGGGGCCTGGAGGTTGTGAGTTCGATTCCCGCTCCGGGTGACTGACACCACACTGAGGAGTGTGGTGTGTTCTCTCTGTGTCCGCGTGGGTTTCCTCCGGGTGATTGTCTGTGAGGAGTGTGGTGTGTTCTCCCTGTGTCCGCGTGGGTTTCCTCGGGGTGATTGTCTGTGAGGAGTGTGGTGTTCTCCCTGTGTCTGTGTGGGTTTCCTCCGGGTGACTGTCTGTGAGGAGTGTGGTGTGTTCTCTCTCTGTCTTCGTGGGTTTCCTCCGGTTGAATGAATGAATGTATTATACCAGTTGTATAATACAATTTAAAAATAATATGTTATAAATATGAATCTAACTAAGTTTTCTTACAGGATGTGACTTTTCTCTGGTTTACATGGTTAAATTGCCCATGGATCTGAAAGCCCTTAACTGGTCTGGAATATCAGCTTCTTATTTTTCTGATACTGTGTTCGAATCCTCAGTGTGTAGACCTTACCAGTAGTTATGAGGTATGAAATCATATTAGACCAGTTTCAAACTAGGTTTTATTTACAGTGAGGGATTTGTTTACTTTAAGGAATTTTTATCTGCAAAGGAACAACAATATGGTGCTTAATATTCCTCTGAAATGTCCCAACACAAACAAGGCCTTCAGTATGCTTCTGATATTCCATCTGGAATGTTCTACTGTTCATTACTGCTCAGTGTAAAATGCTGTTAGTTTATTTACAGGTATGAAATCACCTTGGGTCTGAACCCAGGTGTTCCTAACAGAGAAGGGTCAGGTTTTTACAAAGGAACTTATTTTTTTGGACCAGATCTGAATAAAATCTCCAGTAGGCCTCCTGTTTTTATTCAAAATTCCTGAGACTGCTGAGAATGTTTCAACTCACTGGAGAAACAGGGTCATAGGCGAAATTAAAATTTAAAAGTAAATACAAAAGTGCGAAGTGTATGACAGCTGCTCTCATTTCGGTTTAGAGTCGTTCGCTGAATAAGAAGCTACAAATTAAGAAGAAAAACTTTAAAAAATTAAGAAAAACGAATAAGAAATAGTAAGTAACTTCAGAATCACAGAGAAGGGCTACATCTGACGGACACTTCAGAACGGAACAAGGCGGGAAACAGGAGGCTGTCCGAGAGCCAACAGAATGATTTTATTCTCGGATGAAATTCAGCTAAAACTCCACAACAACTGAGAGATGTGGTGTTGAACCCTTCAGAAACACAACGCTGTATTTGACAAAAGTGGACGTGTTTTCTGTGAGCTTTGTTACAGAAAGGAATCGTGGTCAACGGCACACTGACGTTCCGTTTCAACGTATTCATTACACAACTGTTAACGCTCAAGTTTTGAAGCTAAAACACAAATTCACGTTTTTGTTTAATATTTGCTTTTCCAGACCCGGAATAACAGGCCAATAAAGTTTGTTCCACACTGCATCCTGCCCTATAGGAGCCAGTTAGCCAGCCCGCTAACCCCAGTGCTGTATGAATTACAGCGTGGCCAAGAAGCGCTAAAAGGAGTTATCTTTCAAGAGCAACAAAAACAAGAAAGGCTAACACACTGAGGAAATGTCCGGGTGTTCAGTGTTTTCCCCGCACGCGCGCACACAGCGGCTCTGGATACACACAGATAAACGCAGCACACTAAGCACCAATGTAAACCTAGTTTACCGGACTGGCTAATGTTAACCTGCCAATGCTAAAGCGCTTACCTTCGGTCACTTCTAACACTTTAACTTGCTCCTCCGCAGCAGCTCGTAGTTCTTGAACCGGCGACAGGATTGCGGTCAGTGTCTCAATTAAAGCCTCCTTCAGTCCTTGCTGAACGGGTCCCGCTGTGGACCCCGCACCGGGAGCTGAAGCGCTCATGCCCGCCATGTTCTCCCCAGTTTCTCCGAGGCTACGGAGGAAGAGCCGCGGCGACGCTGCGCTGAGCACTGCGCGCCAATGCCCTCAGAGGAGGGGCTTTAACGATTAACTGTTTCCATCCTGTTTTTTATTTTTTAAAGATATTTCAGCTCCATCTTCTGGACCGAAGTGTGAATAACGTCAACAACTTTGGAAAAAAAAATATCACATGAAATATATTGATAATTACTAAAAGCCATCTGTTCTCACAAATGTGAAATATATTTGTTAAATTACTATTTAGTATATAGTGGAGTTAAATTATGTTAAAGTGGCTATGTTTATGGACAGCACGATGGTGCAGCAGATAGCTCCAGGGACCTGGAGGTTGTGGGTTCGAGCCCCGTGGGAGACTGTCTGTGAGGAGTGTGGTGTGTTCTCGCTGAGTCTGCGTGGGTTTCCTCCGGGTGACTGTCTGTGAGGAGTGTGGTGTGTTCGCCGTGGGTTTCATCCAGGTGACTGTCTGTGAGGAGTGTGGTGTGTCCTCCCTGTGTCTGCGTGGGTTTCCTCCAGGTGACTGTCTGTGAGGAGTGTGGTGTGTTCTCCCCGTGTCTCCTTGTGTCTGCGTGGGTTTCCTCCGGGTGACTGTCTGTGAGGAGTGTGGCGTGTCCTCCGGGTCACTGTCTGTGAGGAGTGTGGTGTGTTCTCCCTGTGTCTGCGTGGGTTTCCTCCGGGTCACTGTCTGTGAGGAGTGTGGTGTGTTCTCCCTGTGTCTGCGTGGGTTTCCTCCGGGTGACTGTCTGTGAGGAGTGTGGTGTGTTCTCCCTGTGTCTGCGTGGGTTTCCTTAGTGTGACTGTCTGTGAGGAGTGTAGTGTGTTCTCCCTGTGTCTGCGTGGGTTTCATCCAGGTGACTGTCTGTGAGGAGTGTGGTGTGTTCTCCCCGTGTCTCCTTGTGTCTGCGTGGGTTTCCTCTGGCTGACTGTCTGTGAGGAGTGTGGTGTGTTCTCCCTGTGTCTGCGTGGATTTCCTCCGGGTGCTCTGGTTTCCTCCCACGTACCAAAAAACACATTGATAGGTCGATTGGAGACTCAAACACGTCTGTAGGTGTGAGTGTGTGTACCTAGCCACTGGAATGCATGCCAGCTAAACAGGAAGTGTTGTGTCAGGAAAGGCAGCCAGCATAAAACTGGTGCCAGATCAATGGATCCCAGTTGAGGGAGGGATCAGACGAAAGAAGATGAGGAAAAGGTTTGCATGTATAAGATACAGAAGTAATTGGCAGAAGGAAAATATGAACCAGATATCAGATACAGTATTTTCACTTTTCATAAAAAAGACATACAGACTACTGCTTGAAAGAAAACTATTTGTAGTGACCTTTTCCCAAATAACTAGCAATTCTAAACAACTAATTAAGACCTTAATTACCAAACTTGTGTATCATTGCCTGCATGTTGTCATTGATGCAAAGCGCTGAACAGTGCCCTCTAGTGGTGCACTTCCTAAAAGTGTGTTACAAGCCGGTTTTCACATCTAAAAACAACTCTTGTAATCCTGATTTGTGGTACTCTTGTCGGTGAGAACAACTCATTTTATTCCACAGCTGTATTAACATCTGATATTGTTTAAACAACAAAGTCATAAAGAATAATTCACACTTTTTTCTGTCTGCTACATCACTCATTTAACCCACATCAGGATTCTGTACAAACATTTGCTAATGCAATAAGCTACAGATCAAAGCAAATATTACGCTATTAATATATTAAAAAAAAAAACAAGAAACAAACAAACAAAAAAAAAACAAATAGGGCAACCAGCGTAAATGTTGCTGGCATAAATAAATAAAGTGAGAAACAGGTACCAAAGCAGAGCTCCAGAAATAAACTCAGAACATTTTGGTAAGTTCAGTTAATACAGTTTGGTGAAAAAAGCCCCAAAGCAAAATATTCTGATTATTTTAGATGTTTAAAGAAACATGGCTTCTGAAAACGGAATCCAGTTTTACATTTTTATCAAGCTGATATCCCCCTCTCGTGTTTCAGGGGACGAACACCCCTGAGGTACATCCGTGTCATATTTTCTAGACAAGAGAAAAAGTTAATAGGAGGAAAAAGCTTAAAAAACACAGAAAAAAGGCAACAAGTTTTAAAGTTAACAGTCCTATCAGAAACAGGGGGTAGACTGGTACTTCTGAAGGCAAAAGGGATCTGGGATATGGTGCTATTACTCATTTGCAAAAACTCAAAAAGTCTTCAAAGCAAAACCGTTTGCTTTTGGTCCTCATTGGGTCAAACCATGTACTGAGCAGTTAATGCAGACGTAGTCCTCGTTCTCAGCCTGCTCAGCAGACACACCCACACAAATCTGGTGGAACCACTGGTTACAACTGCCGTCGCACTGGACCCAGTTTACCTGTGTGGAAATGGAAGTGAGGATATCAGAACCTAGGACAGTCTGTGAGCATAAGATATTCATAAATGATGCACACTCATGTTACCTAGTATGTGCCAAATATAAAAATATAAGAATGCCTGAGAGAACTAACCTCGTTGCCCTCTGGCTGCAGACATCGCTTTGCAGAGCACACAGACCAGTCCTCTTCTGAATCCTCTGAATTGGATGGGTCCGAAAGCGATTTGGAAGGGGAGATTGTTCTTTTCTCGTCAAGTCGCCGCTCCTTTTTTGTCTTCGGCTTCTTATTCTTGGGTTTCTTGATCTTGTCCCTCTCCTGCATATCAGAGTTCTCCTTCTCCAAACGCCTCTTGGGATTCTTCTCCAGCTTCTCGGTTTCTCTCGGCAACTCCAGGAGAAAATCCTAAAATAAAATGATGATTTGTTTTTAATCAAACTTGTCCCCTCTGAATTACAACGTACAGACACTGAAAAAAATCCTGAAAGAACACTGCAGTCTAACCTGTCCTTTACTGTGTTGTGGGCTTTTGTGGGGTGGGCTCCTGTGCGGCGGACTCCTGTAAGCCGGGCTCCGGTGGGGTGGGCTTCTGTAAGGTGGGCTCCTGTCCTGAGCAATGTGGTACTGATGATCATGCTCACTGCTCTGGAGGGAGTAATGAGATGGGGAGAACTGGTTGAGCAGGCATTGGTAGAGTTGTTGCAGCTCAGGTAAAGTCACCTGCAGCAGGAGGCCCTCAACCAGCAGCTCTTCAAGCTCAGGACTAAGAACTGGGACACAAACACCCACCACATAAAACACTTCAGATATAACAGCACAGTTCAGATTTGTTAACACCAGTCACATTAAAATGTTTACATTTCTTAGCTCACCAGTGAGAGTAATGCAGGGATGCTGCATGTAGAAGGAGCTGTTACTTCCTTCCAAGGCAAAAGTGGATGCCATTCCAGAGAAAGGTCTCATCTACAGGTTATAAATCATAATTAGAAAATAAAGTAAACATATATGCACCTTATAAGTCACTTTAAAACATAAATGAATACCATCAATACTGTTTATAACATGTCCTCACTGACATTGGTAAACAGTCACAATCAGAACAGTGACCGTAGGTGTGAGTGAATGTGTGAGTGTGTGTTGCCCTGTGAAGGACTGGTGCCCCCTCCAGGGTATGTTTCTACCTTGCACCCAATAATAACAATTCCATTTCTGTGTGTGGACCTTGTTCTTAATGTTTTGGGAAGAAACTAAAATGCTGTGTGGTCGCTGACTTTTGTTCAGTGCTGTGTCTGCAATATACCACACATGATCTAAAACAAGAAGCTCGGGCGCTGGTGTGAGAACAGAGTGGTAAAGAGAGGAGAGGAGTGAAGAGGAAGGAGAGTCGGGGGGAGTCTGTTAAAACCCTGTGGTTGCTGGGTCGGTACGGTGCTGCATGTGTAGCGTGTATAAACCAGCTGAAATATCATCAAATGTTTTTCCAAAAGACCATTTTTCAATCACCCTGTTGCAAATGTATGCTTTAGTCTTATTCTACCTAACAGCCAATCAGATCCCTTCATAAAATGGGCCATGGTACAATGACTGGAAAACAGCCACTTCATGGTTTCCACTTGAACAGATCGTAAGGCAACTGTGCTTCAAGTGTTCTCTTCAGTTTACTTTATCTCTTTTGAGCTAAGGCTCAGCTAATGTTTACATCCATGAAGATACCATTAATAGCAGACTTTTTTTTTTTTTTTTAGAAGTGTCCAATCCCGTGAAATCCGCTAATAGTTGAACAGGTGCATGTGGAGGAGACCATGTCAGTTTGAGATGACTGGCATTAGGGATTACAAACCAAGTAACCTCCACGACCAAGTTCAGAAGGACATGTCAGAATCACTACTGAAATAGAGAGAGACGCTTTCTTACTTTTCCATTGAACTGCGGAGGAAAAGGTGAGACCTGTTGCACCTTATGTTGCCAACGCACCGTCCTCTCGATCACATAACGCAACGCATCACCCTCTGGGAGCCGGACCCGGATACGCTGAAGAGAAGCCAGTAAGGGCAGCACTTTGTCCAAGGGGGGCTTCTCAGATCGACTGCAGAGGGGGCATAACCACGGCTGCCCTTTTTGGGTCTCCTTGAAACCCAGCACACAGCCACTATGGTAAGCGTCACGGCAGAGTTCACACTGGAGCATGGGGCCAGCTGGCACTGTGTGGCACAAGCACACCGTAGTAGCCGAGCTGCTGGACAATGGCTGAAACTTTGCCTCATTCATGGACCTCAAGACAGAAATACTCTCCAACTCCTTCAGACGTACCTCACAGAGAGTGGCCATCTGTCGACAGACGAGTAATTATAAAACTGATAAATCATATCACTGCAATGATCCAACTTCTAATATGTACGTTCCATATTTTTATACTGAAAAAATGTAAATTATAATAAAAGGAAAAAAAAAAAAAAAAAAAAAAAAAAAAAAAAAAAAGCACATACAGCAGAAGTTGTCTCTTTGCTTTCGGAAAGGGCTCGTTCAACGTCACTGAGACAATCCAGTTTTACGCCTGTTTTTTTACCAGGCGGTGAAATATCTTTCAATTTTTTCGATTTTGATTTTAGACACCCGCTCTCACACCTGGGACAAAGGACCTTAAAAGACACAAAGCAAAAGGTTAAACCTTTCATGCAATTTTTTCCTCACAGACATAAGCTGATCTTCAATAGTTTGCTAAAATTTACCTCCAAAAGTGACAGGGATGAGTTCTTTAACAAAAACATTTTCGCTGCACTTTCCTTCCAGGACTGCACCTCGGACACCAGGCTCTCCAGCCGTGCCAGAGGTTCCAGCATGACTGGGATGCCCTTAGCTTTTGAGACCAGATCAGACAGAGTGGCAAGGACAGGGACGCGCCCTCCGAGCTGCAGACACAGAAACATTTAGACATATGGAACATAACTGACACAAGGTCATACCACTGACACATTATGAATTGCACACTTTTTCAGTGCATGTGCACATTAATCTGTGGATCTGGAGAATCTACCAAACCACAAACTGTGAAAGAAGACAACCCAAACAGTTTTTTTGATGTTTGCCTATGTCAGTGATGCGGGATAACATGAGCAGTTCTGATTTTAGTGCTGCTCCTTACGAAGTGCATCCCCAGTGTCGAAACCATAAGAAAAAGTTAAATAATCTAAATACATAAAACAGAACCAAACAAGAATGGGGGGAAATTAAGAAGAAGGTTGGGGGGCGGGGGGGTCACAGAGTGTCTGCATGCCCTGCTTGACACAAATGCTGTGAGCCCTGGGCGTGAAGGATCAGGGCATTTTTAACAGGTTTGTTCAGATAGTGTAACGCCTATGAAAATGTATCACAAGGCTCCAACACCATTTCCAGCCTAAGAGCCCAGGGAACTGTGGAAACCTAACTTATGGAAAGGGGGTTTAATATGTCCTCTAAGTGCTTTAGTAGGTGATAGAACCTTCACCTGTATGGCATCTGCCTCACGAATCCACTCTCTGGCTCTGCTGAGAGAATCCTTGAGCTGGAGACAGTTGGGAAGGTAAGCATGAATGCTTTTAATTTCTAACAGGGCTGCTTCCAGTGTCTCCAGATCATGAGGAGGCCTAAAGAAAAACATGTTAAGACTTATAATTAAAAATGAATAATAATAATACAAGTTCACTAAACACTGGTACAGTTTAATTATTCATTTCTACTGCAAAGCTTTTTATTACTGTAAAAACCCTGAGGCAAAATGGAGAAAGCTTCTCACGCAGAGGACACAGCTTTCATAATGGTGCACGCTTTCAATAAACAGACAGTGGCACAGACAAACTGTGCAAGGTTACAATACAATGATGCAGTTAATCTGTCAGGAAGCAGCTTCGCACTCAAAAGGCTAACACAGCACGTTTCACCCCATTAGGGATACATATGTTTTTCCAACATTTTGTGCGTGTTTTAAACTTCACTAAAACACACACTGTAAAACCTGTGAAAATAAGTCTGGCCCAATAGCCAAACCGAGGTCGGGATTTTGTTACATTGTCTTCATTTGGTCCGATCAGTTTTGCTTTCACACTGCAATAGAGTGAGCAGACTGAAGGCCTCACCACATCCTGTCATCAACACAGGCTTCTTATCACTGATTGGTTTGTAGAGGGCCATGACTTTGAATGAACATGTCCATTTCCCTTATGAGGTACTGCTATTTATTTGTGGCTCAGATCAGGACATATCTTATGTAACACACACACAGCTGCTTATGGTGGTTACATTGCAGCTATTTATTCACATTTTTGGTTCCATCTTAAATGGTTAAACCCTGGCTGAATATTGCTGTCCCAAACCACACCAACCTTAATTTTACCTTCTAAGTGCCCTACTGACTGTAACACTGACATAGAAACCAGAGTGGAGAGACAAGTTATACATTTCCCCCACTTGTGTATTCAACTCTGAATATTAAAAATGTGCTGAACTCCAGAAAAAACTTTATATTGAAAGTTGTTCACTGAAGGTTATGGAACCAGTGATTAATTCACAGTTAAATTAAAGCTTTGTACATGTTTCTTATGTGAAGGGATTGAGTAATTCACAGGGTCACGTTCAGCTCATATTTACACTGCCTCAACTTCCTGTAATTGGTTGGAAAGTCTGAACCATCGAAAAACGTGGTTTCACGCTGCACACGGACTGGACCTTGGTTCAGTTTGACCCAGACCGAGACCACCTCTTTGGGTCAGCCAACATCCTGGTCCAGACCACGGTCCGAGGCACTTCTCACATGTGCTATTATGGGTTCAGACCAAACTGAACAACCAAATAAGGCCTGATTGAAAGCACCGTACTGCTTTACCGTAATTCTGCTTGTACTTTATGCAAACCTGCGTCCACCTTGTAATGAGCATCCATGAAAAATCTCATGCGTTTCAGCACTCAAACATCTCATGTAAATCAAGAGATGCAAATCCTACCCAACAATGTCTGCTAAAATTAACGTACTGACCTGGATGTCAGCATATTTTGTGCCTTCTCTTCCCAGTGCTCGCACACTGTGAGCAGCTCCTGCAACTGGGCCATAGTTTTCTCCACACAAGCATGGGGTGCCAGGCCCACGCCCTGGTCAATTAGCCTCCTCATACAGTCCAGGGTCAGGCAATCCGGCTGCTCTGTGGCCTGCTGCACAGTCTCCACCCACCGTGCCTGTTCCAGCCTCTGCCTGAGCACAGTCAGCTCAGGCAAGTCCACATCCAGAGCAGTGCCTTCGTCTAGCAAGCCCTGCAGAGCCAAGGAGCAAGGCATGTCTTCACTCAGGAGGTCCAAACTTCGCTGCTGGAATTGCTCGATGCGGTTCAGCAGAGCCTAAGAAAGCAGGGGGTCAAATACATTTACATGAATGCCAAAACATTTCTATGTAAACATCATATTTCAACTTTTACAGTCTAACAAAAGGTTCAGTCTTACTGAGGTTACAAATATTGATTCAGTTAACTTTTCAAAGTATAAACACTCTCTGCATAATTTGTCCCCATCTCATTCTGCTCTTCAAAGGGAACCCACACAGAGCAGGTGTGACCTCGGTTGTGGATCATTCTCAGCTCTGCAGTGACCAGATGGATGCATGGTAGTTGTTCCTAATCCAGTGATCATTCAGTGTAAATAGAGTAGACAATTATACAATCCTTGTAAAAGGTCTCGTTTTGGTTCTGTTCCCTAAACTCTCTCATAGCAACATGCGGAATATATACTAAAATAATAATCAAAATATCCATGTCTTTATATATAGCTTTCTACTGTACATCAGGCACTTTCATATTTTGGCCTGAAAACATGATCTGTGTTTTTTTTGTGAATCCCTTCCTCTGTGCAGGCTGTGCATGCTCAACAGTGAGAAAGCACCTAGGCACACTCTGTACACACTACAACAGCACGGCTGATTAATATTCCTACGCATGTTAAACAAAGCATCAGGAAAACCAAATCTGTCTCCTACTGAAAATATGCAAAATATCACACTTCAAACACTTTAAAGTTATGCAACAGAAGATAAAAATAAGCCAAACCATGCTTTCAAACTAGATCAACTGGTATCTTCAGTTCTCAAATTCAGAATGCCATTAAAAACAAGAAGTTGCTACTGTCGCAACATCTGGGCAGCATTCACGTACTGTACAGTTGTTTTGAAACTTGACTCAACCCTTCAACTCAAAACTTACAGATAGCAGAAGCCAAAAGGTAGAAGTTAAGGCAAGCTTCTATCTGCTTTTACACGAGTGTTGAATCAAAGCTTTTATTGTGAACAGGGAATATAAAGTTATCAGACAAAAGATTTAATTTGTGTGAAAAATAGAAAAACTCAGCTTCACTGACTGTTTTTAATATAAGGCTACACTAAGTGTTATAAATGGTTTAGTCTATTTATTAAATGGTTACTAATTAGGTTGTAAACACACCAATAGTTATAAATATTTTATAAAACTAATAGAAAAGGCAACAGTGAGATGTTATTTGCCAAACAGTAAACTCCCATCCATCTACACAGCTGTGCTGCACACAGAGAAATTTGTTCTCTGCATTTAATCCAATCCGTGCAGTGAAACACACACACACACACACACAAGTGCCCGGAGAGGTGGGCAGCCCTAGACACTACGCCCAGGGAGCACTTGGGGGTTAGGTGCTTTGCTCAAGGGCACTTCAGTCATGCCCATGCCCCTGCCCCATTAGTCTTTGCCTTCTACATCAGTCGACATCAAGTCTCATTTTCAACACATGTGGTAATAAAGTGTAAACATGTAAACACTATATTAATTAATTTACCACAGACAGAATGCACATATGAACTGACTCAATCTGGTATTACACAAAAGAGGTCAATGTTGCCCATTCTACATCTGTGTTAAAAATGATTATTAATGACCATTAAGGTGTTTACACACTAATTAGGAATCATGTGGATTTTTAAACCATTTATGAACGCATATAACCATATAGTCAAAGCTTACTGCATTATGAAGGACGTGGACCATCCTACCCACACAGAGAGTGAGGCCGACTGTGCTCTCGTTAGCCCTAGGGCTCCAATAGTTGAGGCTTCATAGGGGATCAAATGTCAATCTCCCAAAAGTGTTTATTCAGAATGGTGTGGATGAACAATTATACTAGCTGTTACTGATTGAAAACTGCATAAAACAACACTTAACTATTATCACAATTAACAGCAATTTACAAATCAACTCTACATTATGGATATAGATCCTGACTGCTTTGTCTCAAACTGTGCCACTGCATAAAACTGACAGTTAAACTGTTTGCCTACTCAGGATCAGGCTGATGTCCAGTACCTTGAGAAAAGGAGCCTGTCTGATTGTGCAGGGCAGGTCATAGAGCTGTTGAATAAATGATCGCAGCTCCTCTACAGTGAGCTGGTTCTGAGATTTCCCTCCACCGGCACGATACCTAAACAAATCGAGTTCAGTAATTAGTGATGTTCTCTTCTAATTATCAGTACAGAAAAGTCTGTGTTGCATGTCTTTACACAACGTAAAACTAGGGGGTGGTTTCCCAGAGAGGGATTAAGTGTAGTCCAAGACTACACAGCATTTTATACTGTGATTTCCCATTAAAAGGAGGACATAATACAGGACTAAGCTTAATCCCTGTCTGGGAAATCACCCATTTGTGCTACTATTTATATTAGATCAAGGATGTACCATGTGCAGTATATTTTGGTGAATACAAAATAAAAGTGAGAAGCTACCTGGTTTGTCTCTTGCCATTAAGTAACTGCTGGGCCATTGAGGCGTTCTTTTCTGCCTCCTGGATAATCTGACGCAAGTTTCGTAATAGGTCTGTCTCAGGGTACATCTTCTTCTCTGCCTCCACAACCAAAGCACGAAGATCCTCCAAATCTGACAGCAGATAAAATTAATTAAAAAATAAAAAAATAAATACATAACATTTATTAGAATATAAGACTGCCACTATCATATAAAGAGTATAAACATGTAAACTATGTGATAACTTACCACATTTATTACGGTCAGCCTTTAAAACCTCATTAATTTTAGAAGCCCAGTCGTCATACGACTCAGCCCGAGTCCCAACAGCTTTAAACATTTTGTTTAATGTGTCCAAGGTGTATTTATAACTGCAAAGACACAGAAAGAAAAGATATTAATATAGAGCAGTCGTATTTTTCGGAAATCAAACTACCATTTCAATGTTTGGAACATAATGTAGAATTAAATACTTTAACAATATTTTAAGCATTATTACTTGATTAATATACTAGATTTCAGGCCATTCATCTGATTCCATGTTATGCAAATTTCTCAGTCATTTTAGAGACACGTACAGCTCTGTTGATCATTCTGAACACATATAAAACATCTATATGTTTTCAGCATCATCCTACATTGGAGTCATTTATCTGTAACAGTCTGATTTAATAAAAAGTAACTCCAAAACATGAATAATGAATCTGAAATTTACTTTTTTCCCAATGTAGCAATGAAAAATGATCTGTAGAAAAACCAACAGGGAATGTTCATTAAAACACACAGCTAAAAATAAGATCCAGCGGCCATCTACTCACTTAAGCATATAGTTGGTGGGAGCACAGGAGCACAGGTCATGGAGATGATGTACACAGACCAGCTGGCCAGGACTGCAGGGACATGTGATAGCAGACAGGTAGCAGGTGGTCCTGCACTTAGCACACTGCCTCTCTTCATCTGGCTGCTCTTCATAATCCACCTGCTGTGAGCGCCACACACCCTGGGGAAAAGAGCATGCACACAGCAGGATCAATTAAAGACAGAAGAGAAGAATTTCACACGCTAACAGAAAAGGGACAAATGTGGATGAATTATACACAATTACAAAAACACTCAAAATACAAAATGTGAATAACAAAATGATCTGTAAATCTCATTGACCCATAGTTTAATAATAATAATAATACATTTTATTTGTAATGCACCTTACATTTCAAGGAATCATAGTTTGTTCACAGTAGAAACATGAAACACATATCCCATGATGAAAGTAACTATTTACAAACTTGATGGGAGCTACATAAAGGCTGGAAAAGTAAGTGGTTCTAATTAAAAATAAATAAATAAAAAACCTGAGCAATGTGCAGATAGGTCACATGACCAAGAAAGAGCATCTTAGAGAGGTAGTCTCTCTCAGAAACAAAGTTAGGCAGAGATTCACCAATCTAAAAAAACTGCATTTAAACATTGCGTAAAATTGTAAAGACCTTGATGACCTCTCCATCTACATATTATCTGCAAAAGAGAATCTGGAGAATCCCTGTGCTCAAGGGACAAAGCAGAAGGTCAAAATTGGATGCTCATGATCTTCAGGCCCTCAGTCTGCATTAAGGCTCTGCATTAAACACAGGCCTGATTCTGTACAGGAAATCATGGCTTGGGTTCAGGAACACTTCCAGAAATCAAAATGCAAATGCAAGTTAAAACGGTATCATGAAAAGAAAAAACCTTATGTCAATATGATCCTGAAACACCACCGTCTTCTCTGGACCAAAGCTCACTAAAAAAAGTGGATTGAGGCAAAATAGGATACACTTCCATGATCAAATTAATCAAAATTTGAAATGTTTTGGAAAGATAGGCGTCACGTCCGAGAGGAGAGGGACCATCCAGCTTGTTACCAGCATATACTTAGAGCCCATATCAAGGGCAGCTACACATCTGGAAAAGCATGATCAATCCTGAACACTATATAGAGGTTTAACCCTAACCCTTGCGTGCTACCGACGATTCTCTTCTATAAAAAGTAGTAGCTAAACCTTGTACATAAAGTCGCTGGTGCTAGTTTGTATTTTTAAATAACTCGCTAGAAGATCTGAAAAGTCACTAAAACTAGCAGCAAAATTAGGGGAGGGAGAGGAAGCAAAGTGCTGCAGGCGCTGCCCCCCTGTGGCACTCATTGAAAATACCACTCTTACTTTAAAAACACTCCTTCAAATACCGTTACTAATTCTATTGGGTACTGTACTGTTTTTGGATGTAGTTTCATGCATAAGTTCATTTGCCTCAAAGTTACATCTCACCATCTTATGTGCTTTCTCTCGCAGTTCCTTCTCCTCCTGAATCATAGCGCTTAAATCCTTCTGCATGGCAGAGGCCAATTCCAGGTCCAGGCTGTCTGCCTTGGCCACAATATTACACACCATCTCATCGTGTGAAAAGACACAGTATCTGTTCAGAGAACGGTAATGCTCCACACACTGTCGACCAAGAGGCATCTGAAACCAAAAAAATACCACTTTCATGATTTCTTTATTAAAATATATATATTCTGATGAAATTAAAGACAGCATTATTTATATAAAATGCAGTTATTCACAACAAAATGTTTTACCCAGTCCACTGTGCAGAAGTTGACAGCCTCTGCAAAGTTGAAGCCCTGATTGAACCCACTGTGGTAAGCTCTGGGGAAGGTGATGACAAACTCTCCAGCACACTGGTTAGTGCGGTAAATCTAAAAGGACAAGAAGTTCAAATGAGAAAACTAAATTCCTCATGTTAAAGCACAGCAAGAATCAGGTAATAATCCTAAGCTTGGTTTAAATTGCAATATCAATGATGAATCAAAACTGACTCTACAGCTTCTTTCACACATGAACTCTGGAGAATCTCTAGAGAAACTCAGGAGTGTCGGGTCCAGAGATGTCCCGGAGCGGTCATTCACACGGCGGGAGATTTTCTGCGTGAGACCCGCTCTGTCAGCGGGAAATGAAACACGTGCTTTAGGCATGGGGGCGGAGACTGTCCAGCGTGTGCAGGAGAAACTCCAGAACATTTCTCACATGCGTTGACTCTGACTTCACCTGGAGTCTTTAACAGGGCGCGAGGAGGATAAAGTCCAGGACGAATATTGTGGATCGTTTTCTCACACACACACAGCTCCTCCAGGAAAACTCCGGAACATTTCTGGATCACCGTGCAGGTGTGAAAGGGGCATACGTAACATGACTTACCTGCCCTGTCTACAGATATTTCTTCAGTGCTGAAACTATAGTACATATATTGTATAGAATATTGTGCATGAGCACTTACAGGGACTCCATGGTCCATTAAGAGATTGGGGTTCATGATGGTAACCAGCTGGTGAAGCAGATCAGGCTGGGACTCAAAAAGCTCAGGAGCCAGTTTTTTCATCACCTTTTCCAACTGCTCAGCTGCATATCCAGGAGCACCATACCATGTCTTTGGCTCTCCCCTACACAAACATACAGGACCACAAATTGATGCCAAATTCATAGGACTCTGAATGCCACTGATCAAACAGTTAAAAGCATTTGTTTTGTGTTATTTGTATTTGAAGCGTTTGCATCAAAGAACAACAATCAATATAATACCAGTGCAAATAATTAACAGAGTAGCTCCAGTGGTCCTCTATGTGCCAACAGAAGGCGGAGAAACACATGCCAACATAGAGCCAGGGCAGCTTCATCCCACATATATCAGCCGTGATATGAGCAAGCACAGATGCGTCCAGCACAGGCATATTGTTCAGGTTCCAACCACTAGTAACATAATGCTAAAGGAACAGAAGGAAAAAGTGACTGAGTTTAGCAAAGAGTACAGTTGACATTTGTTAATGTTAAATGTTTACTACAATAAAATAACATTCCTTGACCTTTAATGGTTTTTCCAGCATTCCAAGTTATCACCCAGATATATGTAATAATTTTACATTTACCTGAGTGATATAAAACACTTAAATTATCGACCTTGCCTCCCCCTTTTTTTTTTTTCCAACTAAAGAATAAAAAGGCGCAGGGGTCCTTTAGTCAGCCATCACATTTAGATACATCATGGACTCTTCCAGCAATACAAAAATCAAAAGCACACCTCAAATTCAACACAAATACTTAAAGGAACAGAGAATCCCCCAGAACAGACAGTCCCCAGACCTAAACCACAAACTTTTAGGATGATATGAAAAGAGTCGAGAAGCCTAGAGTCTGGAATTTGAAGAAGGACATAGGGAGATTATTTAGAATCACTTTTTGCCACTGCGCTGCACACAGAGGGATTTGTTCTCCACATTTCTCACACACACACTAGTGAACACTAGGGGGCAGTGAGCACACATGCCTGGAGAAGTGGGCAGCCCTAGCCACGGCACTGGGGAGCATGACCTGCTGGCTCTGGGGAGCAAACAGGCAACTGTCAGGTTACAAGCTCAGTTCCTTAATCATCAGGTCATGGCTATTTCTGGAGAAAATGTCTGTTTTTATTTCTTTTCCATTCTCATTAAGAATCAGCGTAGAAGTCTCAGATGTTTTTATCTGTGCCAAGTAATGAATAGGAAGTTGCAGACAACTGTGACACATACATTAAGATTTCAAAAGGTTACATTTTTAATATTCTAAATGAAACATTAAAACATTGAACAATAAAGAATGGTTTAAAAGCTCATTTTGCTTATTCTGCCCAGGGCAAGTACAAGTATTTATGGACAGCACTGTACCTCTTCATCAGGTGTGACTTTGAAGGAGCCGTTCTTAACAGGGAAACCACTGCCAAAGTCTTTAGATGCAATGTCTGCCCCATATTCTACAGTTACATCCTCCTCGATGGTGCTGACCAGACGCCAGAACTCTTTCTCAACCAGCTCTGTAGGGACCATCTATGAAGAAACATAAAAATCTTAGTCGATTTATAGACAGCACTAAACTTATGTAATCCAAAAGAACTGATGTCTTTAACCTACATGAACAGGCATGTTAAAGTAGTCTGACTTAAAGGAATCCGCCATGTCTCCAAAGGAACGAAGAGTGTAGTGCCGGGAAGCTTGCTCAAAACCAAATGCAACCTGAGGCTTGCCACACTCCTATGGAAAAGAGAAGCATATGCAAACTGGATAAATTTGTTATTACAACACGCACAGACCTTGATGGAAACGTTAAAACAAAGGTGTTCTTCAGTCAGGCATGTAGCCTGTAAAAAATAAAATATGGCTCATGATAATTCAGAGTTTGGATGGTTTGGGTTCAGCAGAGTTACAAAAGGCAAATGCTAAATTATACTCTGCAAAACTCTGCTTCCGAATTTATTTTATTTATTGTTTTTTTTTACATTAATGTTCAAATAAATGAAAACCTATTTTTGAAGTGCAACCAATAAACTTAAAAAGTGACAAGTTTTCTTTGTACTATTAAATATCAAAATAAAATCATTTGCACATCTTTTTATTCATTTCCATTCTCTATAGTGGTTAGTAGTGTAAAGGCTCACCTGGGCCAGGCACCTGGGGCATCTCCAGTCTCCTTTGGGAACATCATGGAGGGGTGGAATCAGACAGAATGTGTGATAACTGTCATCACAGCCATCACACAGCAACAACCTGTCTTCATCTCCCCCTTCACCACACATCAAACACATGTACTGTTCGACCTGTGCAGTCACACACACACAAAGCTAATTCACTGACAGCTGAAAATATACATTATGACAAATAACATTTTAATGATCTAGGGAGTTTCAAAGATTTGTGAAATGTCTGCTAAGGAAATATTGCAGGAGTGTAGATTAGTAGAAGTAGAGTGTAGATTAGTAGAAGTAGAATGTAGAAGTGTAGACTAGTAGTAGTAGATAGTAGACTAGTAGAAGTAGAGCGTAGGATTGTAGACTTGCCCTTGTATCTCACCTTCGATTTCCCCAATTCAGGTGCTGATTCACCAGGCTCAACAACTTCTTGTTTTATCTGGACTGTGATCATGTTCACTGAAGAAGAAAAAAAGTCAGCTCTATTTAGAAACATTATGACGGAAATGGGGGAAAATATAAAAATATTTTCTGTGAAATATAGATAAAAATAGCTGGGCAGTAAATTAAAATATTTCTTCATTAATCACAATCAAGGTAAAGTGTTAAATGATTTCTGATATTTATTTGCAGTCATATCGCCCAGCACTATATGCAAAGATTGAAAAACCTATAAGGGGGTAACCTGAGTCAGGTTTGGCCACATACGAGCCCATTCTCCTCCTCAAATTGGGTCTGTTCTCACACTGCTCACCCTGCTCACTTTTGAAGCAGCGGCCCTGGAAAAGATAAACGGACAATCTTAAAAACATAGAACTTGAGCGGCCAATGCATATCTCTCAGGGCAAAACATACTTATAGTAAGGAAGGATACAAACACACACATCGCCAGCCCCTACAGTTTGCCCATAAGGAAATTTACCTCTGTGCGTTTGGCTCTGCGAGCAATGGTCGCCGTCTCTGCGGGCTGCATCGACTGCCTCTGGGGTAAATCATGTGATTTATACTCCTTATCTTTGGTGTCATTGGTAAGCATGGGCTTTTGCGAGTTCTTAAGAGATAACAAAAAACAGAAAAATCATTAATATTAAACATATCTGAACAGTTTCAATGACCTCTAGTTTTCATTCACAAAAGGTAATATAACTAATTATTTTGACGTGATCTTTAGAATGTTTATTAATTCACATGGAACCTTGACCATTTATATATATTCACAAAGTGCTTTATTTACAAAGAGCCTGCAGTTCTACAGCACAAAGCCAGATGCAATATAGCTTTAATGGTGTCTGCATGTCCTCCAAAGTTCTGGAAAAACTTCAAATAAATACATTTTTACACTGACTTCCACTAAAATTAAGGATGTTTTTTTTCCCTTTTGCCATTTTGGCCAGAAATGTTTTTCACTGGACAGCAATGATATTATAGTGCTGTCAATGTTAATGCGTTAACGCTTGTGAATAATCTGGGAATTTTAACCCCTTTTTTTCTCTTATATAAGTTAATCGTTTTGCCAAATTTGGCAACAACTTTCTCCCATAATTCAATGCATCTAGTGACATATTCACCAAGCCGTGAGCACGCTGTAGTTTTCTGAATAAAGATTGTGTCTGAGCGTTGTGGTGTTTGAAGTAACTCTCTCTGAAACTTCTATTCAACATTATTGAAAATTTATGAAAAAAAGACTCTGAAAAGCAAAAATAATGTAAAAAGATTGTTTTTCTCTAATCATATTTTCATGCATACCATTGCACACTCATCTCCCCCCAAAAAAAGAAATACTAGCATTTTAAATTGTGATTAATCATGATTACTCAAAGAATATATATATTAGAGAGAGAGAGAGAGAGAGAAAGAGAGAGAGAATGTCATGGTGTGGGGAGGGAGTGTGAGAGTGGGAAGAGGACTCAATTGTCTCATTTGTTATTAAGGAGACTCGAACCACAAAAACATTAAGAACACTAGAGCACTCACACAAAGAAATATTACAAAGTACAAAAACAAACCCACAAAGTAAAAACATGGAGGACACCCACCTCGTATATTACACACATTTTTGTTCAGTTAAAAAGTACTTTACGCTGCAAATATATAAAAATGGCCTGTTCCTGAAAGAAGCAACCACGCACTGTATCATCTGTTGATACTGAAAGTGAGTGCAGAATAGCACCAGCATTTAAATAAACTCAGGCAGCTTTTCTGCTCTAACGCTCAGACGACAGGTGGGTCTTAGTCAGAAAAACAGAAGAAAACGGTTGCCTCCAAACAGAATCAATTACAAACTACACGCATATGATTCTCCTCCAACAAACTAAATAAAAACATATCATTATGGGATGTACCAAATGTAAGGACACAGAACTGCTGGGTCTTCTTCCGAGAGTATCTCTTGCACTGAGAGTCTTTCTTTAATGCACTTAATACTTCCTGGCATATTGCACTCAATGTAAGGTAATTTGTATAATTTGTGCTGTAGTTTGAATGTTAGATCCTCTTTTGTAAGTCGCCTTGGATAAAAGCGTCTGCCAAATGCATAAATGTAAATGTAAGTGATGTGTGTTTAGTGTGGAACTGTTTCCTGAACCCATTTTCTTTTCTACAAAGGAATCCATTCAAAATGCTGTGTTTTTCAACTCTAAAAAAGACACCTGTTCAAATTCACCTATTCGACAGGGGTTTCTTTTCCAAAATTAAATATGTGTTAGTGTTGACACTGTTTTGGACAGATGGTGTACAAGAGTGTGAGAAATGCGAGAGACATGTAAAGGGTAAAGAAACTCAGTGAGAAAATAAGAGAGAAAAAGAGGAAGGTCTGTAACCGCCTCACCAGAAGGTTAGCTCCTGTCTGGAACAGGTAATAAGGGTACAGAACCCTTTCATAATGGGCACGAAGGTGAGAGCCAACAGCTTTGCCAGGGGCAAAGCCCATCTTTAGAGAGATCTGGGTCCATTTCCGCTCTCTGCACACACACTCGAAGCCACCCTCCTCAGTCACCAACTACAGGGGAGGACAGATATAACCAGTTTCACTTAGGCAAATACAGATTTGGATGGGTACACAAGACCGTCCAGAATTAACGCTCTGGGGATCCTCTAACGATTTACCTTGTACAGCTGGTACAGGTCAAGAGACTTGCGTTCCACATGAGGTATTTTCAGTGTGCAGCCCTGCAGTTCCCAAAACTTAGCAATCTGGTCAAGAAAGTTCAGCTTCACTCTGGTCTGAGCCTAAAAACACGACAGACAAAATGAACAAACACAAAATAAGCAAAAACACGTTGATCAAATTGGTCAATCACATATTTGTGAAATGATCTTTACACTCATTCAACTTCCTCTTCTTAATTTCTATTCCCATTAGACTATGGGAAACAGACTATATCAAACATCTCATTTAATGGAACATTACAAATTTATGTTCAACATTATCTTACATCATGGGATAAATGTGCCATTCGGGGCAAAGTTTTAAGCAATTTAAACGTGAGCGCTTTAGGATAAGGACAATAAATACAGTACGAAGACATTCAATTTAATTATCAAACTGTATTATACCAGTTGTTCAACAGTAAAATTATTTAAAAACATTGATGTGTTCGTGCAGTTGTCTACATGCACACATCTTGCATTAAACTTTTTCAAATGAAAAGTCAATTACACTTTCCCAACAATTTTCAGCACAGTTCCCAGTGAGGTCATGTGATTAGCCAACATCCAGGATTTTTTACAATGACATAATGGCAATGAAACTGTCTTCAAGGCTTACAATAAAACAAACAACATCCTGCATATGAATTCAGACTATGTATTTCATATTCACTTGCAGTCTCCATAAAGTGCATCTTGCTGAATATGAAACAGTTTACAAAGAGAAGGTTGTTAAAACACAAACCTCCAACTCATTGAGCCTCTGTATGCGGGGGGTGAAATGCAGTCTGTCCACATCGCAGGCAAATGGTGGCTGCCACCCCTACAGTTACAAACCAAGACATTAGACGAAATGAATGATGTTTCCTTAACAGCATGGAATTAAAACAAGAATGGCCTTTAATCCACAAGGTTAAATATTAAACATTTTATTCATTAATTCCTTCTTTCATTTCTCTGTAACAATTTTACCCTCTTCAGGATCGAGGTGGGTCTGGAGACTACACTTCTGCAAAACCAATCCCACTACAGACGTGTTTCTGGATCATGGGAGTAAACAAACACCTGGAGGAAACAAAGCCAACTGTCCCCAGACCAGATAATGACCTTAGGTGGTGTTCGCACCAACGCCCCCCAGAACCCCGGAGATGTGTGAGAGCACCACAACAACCACACACTGTAGTCTTTTTTGTTGTTGTTTTCAATGAAGTTTGAAGTTGTGCTTTCAAAACCAAACCTAACAATTTGTAAGACCAAGTCATTAGTTAGGGATATTTTATTTCCAAAACACATACGTTTTTTACTCCTTCTCCCTGAAGCATAAACACAGAACCAAAGTATCAAACCCATAACTGTTGACACCTTTGAACCAGGTGAATGAATGTATGAGTAAAAGAGAGCACAACGACCCAAACGCGTAAAGATTCATGAAATAAACTGCACCATTTTAGTTACTAAATACGACACAACTGCTACAAATAAATAAATAAATGATTTTGACAATTAAACATATTCATTAAGGTCGCTTTGTCATTTCTAAATGTGATAACCTCATTCTGAGGTCTGCAAATTATAAATGTGCGGTTTTTAAAACTCAAATTCGGTTTAAGGTTGTAGCTCAGAGCAGTCCGGTGTGAAGCAGCGCTCTACACAACATGGAGGACAACACCTTTCTAAGAAATAACGTTAACTTAACGTTAGCGTCCAGGGAACATCTTACACACGGTCAAATCTAAATCATATCCTTCTTTAACACCATAGGAATCGTACTGTTGATGTGCTTTTCTCCTTATAAAGAAATTAAGAAACATAAGAAAATGTTTAGTGGCGCTGTTATGAAAAAAGGTGGCCGTTAAATCAACTGCACTCCCATGGCGAGACTAATGAGATTAAATTATATCGCTAACACTAACAATTGTTAATTGTTAACAATAACAATAGTTAATAAGGATTTATTTTTGTGTGTTTTTAACGGTATGTATTTCATTAATTTCAAAAAAGTTTTATTTCTTTTTGTAAGCTAGCATATCTTGCCATTTTAGGAGGATGGAACCTAAAATGTAGAAAAAAAAATTAAGTTTAGAAATAATATATTACGTCTCTACAACATACGGTTTACACGGTTTTATTATGGGATGGCCTTCTACTTCAAAAAGTATCAGAGCTTGGCTTGTTCCTGTTTGGGTGGATGCCCTGAGCGCTATGAAGACAATAACAGTTACTGTTTACTGTAGAGAACACATTCAGCCATCGAAATGCTGGTGAAAATACGAAACTGCTTCCTTAAACACCACGTTAATCTCGGACTGTACGTGAGCCTAAAAGCTAAAAATGTAGCGAATGGACCCTTACAGCTCGCTAATCTGCGGACACTGTTACTGTTGGCCATCTCAACTAAAGCCGCAATCCGCCATGTTGAAACCTGTCTTTACAAAGTGTTTCGGACTTAAACTGTGAGGGACATTCGCCGAGGAACACGCACTATAGTGATGTCTGATTAATAACACACCGGCAAAACTTACCGGTGGAGGTCTGATTTTGCAGATTCCAGTGTTTTCTGCGATGGAACGTATTTTGTTGATAAACCCGAAAGGGTCGGCGAATTCTTCCCAACTGGGCTCAAAAACAGGGCACTCCGGCGGTGGAATAAACTCGCTGGGTCGAGGTTGGGTCATTCTGGGGAACTGCATCCAAAAGATGGCATGAAGAAACCTGTTTAAAGTTAAAAATAACCGATCAGTTACTCCGGCAACTCCTTCATATCAAACGATTACACCTGAACTCCGACAATTATCATCCTCATCCAGTTTGTAAACGTACACACGGACTGTTGACGTTTGAGCCTAGTCTCGTCGTGTTCCGCTTAAAAAAGTAGAGACGGCATTACTCCAAACCACCTTTTAACAGCTTTCACTTCACAAGAACTTATATATCTTGTGTGAAAATAAACCGTACAATGATGGAATTATTAACGTATAATTACAAACAACCACGTAAACACACAGTAATAATTTGCACATATGTTAAAGGATTGCGGCCACAGACCCACACACGACACAGGAAATTATCGTTTTAGGGGGAAAGGCAATCAGAATTTATAACAATTCTCAATACGAGTAGCACATGAACGCATAGAATAAATTCCCATTTTTCAGCGAATTAAAATGAATTAAGGAAATATATAGCCGTAAAAAGGAATGATGAAAATGTCACGTCAACGATTAATTCACATTAACTCCATTTTTACTGCTGAAAAACCTTGGGGCTGCTACAACTGTCTTATTTTATTGGCGATGATATCTGATGATATTGTTAAAACCGTTGGCTTTACTAATAAGGCAGTAGTTTTATCACCTACATAACGTGTTTGACAACCAACTCTACATGATTTTGAACCATTTCGGTCAAGAACGATTAAAATCAGATTATTACATAGAGCCAAGAGAAGTGACTTTCGCGGATGAACGTAACACAACTGAGAGCTACATGGCGACCGGAACTACTTCTTTAAATGGACTCTTTTAAGTTGCCTACGGAAGTGGATGTTGTGTTCAATTCTGTGGCCAGCTTTGCCACAAACCAACGCTTTGAAGCAACAATATTATAACAACATCATGAATTCTTAGTAATGATTAAATACATGTAATAAAAAACGTTCATCGTTTTCCAGAAAATATCGTAAACACAGCTCATTGTGCCGTGATATTGTCGCACTGGTAAACTACGACACAAATTTAGGAGCAAGAAACAGATGGGCTTTTGAAAACAGAGACATGAACATTCATTAACTGTGATATCTTACCGGAGTCGTAGGACCGCTTAAGTTACGGCCTAGCAACGGCTCGCGCCGCTTGTTTCTGACGGAGGAACCGCCATCACTGTATCAGTCCGAGTCCGAGAGCACGTAGCGCACGTCTGCGCATGGGTCTGACCGCTGTTACTGCTCCGACCTATCACAGCAAAGCCCCCAAATCCCAAACAAAGTCGAATATGCCCACCAACTCCACTTTACACTCTGACTGTTAAGGTGCTGATGGTGAATAAAATCTTGTCCAATATACACTTGAATGGCTTCAACTAAGTGCAACAATGTGTTATGTAATATGGGTCACATACGTCATGCGCCCTGAAAACGAGTTCATACCATTTTTAAAAATTAATTTGCAGCCTTCAAAAAAACTAAATAATTTTTGTTAATTTGGTTAAATAACTGAACCAAGCCACATGTTTGTAAACAAACGTCAACCATCCTTTTCTTATTATTTTCTGCATTCGTTGTCTGTTTTATAAGCTACTACTGTGTCCTTTGAACAGTGATCAAGCAACTATTTCTATGCTAACTCCTCACATGCATAACAAAACCAACCTTTGTGGGGGTGTGTGTGTGTGTCAGAACAGAACTATTTGACCTGTATTTTTTTCACCAAATTTATTCTCTCAAACTGAATCACATGCCTGGCGGAACTGTCCATGAGCTGTCTCTATTTGGGGCAACAGGAGAAGTGCCCAGAGGCATCAGATTTGAGGAAACTCATTAACTAAATTTACTGCTAAGTATGTATTTACTCTCAGAAAAGGTTTATAAATGTCTGTGCTCCTGTGATTCACCGGGCCGCCCAGGAGCCTGATATTTTACCCTCTGCACCAGAACAGCCATCGGAAAACTGTTCACTACTGTTTTCAGTTCCAAAACACAACAACTTCACCATTTGAGACAAAGACCTGCATGTAATTAATGGTGCTGTATGTCCACTGCAATGACACTTCTATACATTTGTTGGATCTAGCAAATTAGCTGTATATTTCCCTTAAAATATATAGCTTTATAATTCCCTTTCATCAGAAAAAAACAACTTTCTGTGGAAAAATTCTTTAAATTTGGAATCAGGTAAAATCCCTCTTTTCTGAGTTGGGGCTGTAGGGTTAGGATGGACAACCAAAATCACTCAGAACACTGTGCTCAATTTTCATGGTAATTGCAGCACAACTAACCCAGTAAACAAGGAACATCCCTGGATGTTCAAAATAGGTCTAAAAGTAGTCTGTCCGTCAAGGACATATTTTAAACGTCAATGGACGTCCAAATTCCATCTTAATAAGTTAGTTAAGTGGTGGCCAATTGATAACGTCAGTGGACGTCCAAAACGCGTTTTATACAAGTCATTTATTTCGGGACCAATTAATAACGTCAATGGACGTCCAAAATACGTCTAATAGTTGTCTTTTCAACTTTCATTTTCAACCTTAAGAGAACGTCGATTAGACGGCAGTCATTATGTTATTTCAACGTTGAATCTACGGCTAATTGTTTACTGGGAATGATATTCTTAAACAAACGAAACATTTCAACCTTCTTTCATCAGTTTATTCATTTAAGGTCAAGACTGCAGATCTGCAAATTACAATACATAAGTATTACTCCATTTCTGTTCATAAATTTGAGAAGTCTGACTATAGAAAACATACAGTAAGAAAACTAAAGGAGATAAATAAAAGCATACTACATTGAGACTACACACAGCATTTTTTAATAACGATCTTCCTGAAGCAGTTAAAGGTCAGAGAGACAGTTACAGATGTGTCTAGATAAAAGCCATGTTAGTTAAGTGTAGAATTGATAAAGATATTTATGCAGCAAGCAGGTTTTTACGATTGGAAATGTTAAAAGGCATTTTTCTGAACTCATATACATAAGTATTCACTAAACTATTTTAGTTAATGCCTTGTTCTTGGACACGGACCACTGTCAATGAATTTCATCTAAATAATTAATTCAGACAAATAGACAACAAAAGGCATCTCAAAAAAGGTAAGAAAAAACTTTGAAACTGTAGTTTCAGCGTGCTGATGGTCAAAAAGGGGTGTCCATATCCTAAAAGGTGTTCTGAGAAAGCTCAGATGTTCTCTATTCATGATTAACTCTGTCCAGTGCCACATAGAAACTCTTTTTATCATCAAGGTTGTGCCATCCGATCGGTCCGATTTCACAGTCAGCACAGATAAGATACTTCACCTTCCCCACATCTTTGGTGAAGCCCACATTCTCAAAGGTGTACATATCATCTACGAGCCAGTGAGCCGTTAATGTGTCCCCATCTAAAGTTCCATCAGACTGGTTAATGGTGTTCTTCTTTCGCATCGAAGGCAGAAAAAGCTGGTCAGAGAAAACGGGGGTTGTTCAGAAAAATGGATTACAGAAATTATTTGGCTGTTATCTGGTCTGATAGCTCAGGAAATTATGTCTGTACATCGGTAGTTATATAACTTAACTTTCAATTACCCCAAATGGTCAATGAGTGAAGACATATTTGATGTCCAGTGTATAGTTATGTATAATTTCATGTAGTGTCTTTAAAGTGGTACACGATATCGCCAAAAGTATTCACTCATCTGCATTCACACATATGAACTTGAGTGACATCCCATTCCTAATCCATAGGGTGTAATAAGATGTCGACCCACCCTTTGCAGCTATGACACCTTCAACTCTTCTGGGAAGGCTTTCCACAAGGTTTAGGAGTGTGTTTAGGGGAGGTTTTGACAACCAGACCACCAAACTTTACACTCAGCACAATGCGGTCAGACAAGAACCATTCCCTTGGCCACCACCAAACCCAGACTCGTCCATCGGATCGCCTGACGGAGACGTCACTTCAGAGAATCCTTAGTAATATTTAGTGATGAGGAAATGTCACGACGCAGGTGGCATCCTCTCACTGTACCACGTTGGAATTCACTAAGCTGCTGACAGAGACCCATTGTTGGGTTGGGTTTTATTCACCTGTGGCCATGGAAGTGTTGAAACACCTGAATTCAGTGATTTGGTGGGTGAGTGAATACTTTTGGCAATATAGTGTAGCTTTAATCACTGAATTAAAACATTTAAAAATAAACACAAACAACTCTGTGCATGATAATCCTGTATTTAGAAATTATTAAAATAAAAAAAACATTCATTTTCTTTCAATATGTGCATTACGCATTTGAACCTGTCAATTATTTAAAATCACTCATCAGGCTACTGCCAGCCTGCAGCTCAAAAGGCCTGCCCTGCAGTTTCACAAGGTTGGTTTCCTAGGTTTGTGACAACCCTGAAACCCTGGTTGTCTAAATCCCAGCATTTGAGACCATCTTTCAAAGCCAAAATGCTCAGTCATGAAGCTGATTGTTTATTCCCCACATATAAATCTTATACAGTCTAATAAAATATAGACGTTAAATAGGGAAATCAAACAAAATAGGGGTTTTAAAGATAGCAAAAACACTGAGACTTAGAAAATGTTCATTTGTTAATATATCCATTATAAGCTGTCATTATTTCTGAATGTTTGGGAATTGAGAACGACACCACGTGCTGTTGAGCAAAAGTGTGTGAAGTGTGAAGGAATATTTTTCTTTGTATTCTTTGGTGAACATTATGTCAGTGATGTCAAATTATCAAAAAAGCTCGCAATCTATCGTCAACATATATCAATATTCTCTCTCTCTTTTTAGATTAATAAAAAAATGCTACATATATGTGCATACCCTTACCTCCTTTTCTGCAAACACAGCCACCCCTGGGCACAACACCTTTGATCCACAGCGCTGGCAAAGCACAGACTTCACGTTTTTCCCGTCATCAGACACAAGACTTGGATCAACACATCCTTCGCTGGTAGATTTCTGATTACTGTTATTGTCCATGGTACACTGCTCTACAACAAGAGAAACAGATCATCGGTACAGAATTGGATTTAAGGCTGAAGTGACAATCCACTTTAACATTCGCATTATACCTACGGTCTTTATAATAATTGATTTAAAATATTTATCATAAACTTGTAGTAGATGTTAATGAAGCACATGCTACAGTTGACGTTAGCCGCCTATCACGCCTATCAAATTATGTAAAAATACTCGCCTCTCACGCCGCAAAGTGGAATATGACCTGAGGGAGTTAATAACTGAGATGTCGCCGGTCAGAGACGTGTCTGAAACGCGCTGAAATCCCAAAACCTTTGGCTCATTGTTATTTACTCAACCAGTAAACACCATTCACAGCGCACCGAATCACAAAGACCGGCCAGGGACAAAAGAAATTAAAGTAGGTTCCCCTTTATTTTCCGGAATTCCAAAGAAATAATACCATATTCATGAAGGACGCACGTATATAAATTCTCGCTACTGAAGTCCCCCGCCGGTCTTAAGTTAAATTTGTGTGCTTAATTAAAGGGTAAACATTTTTAATCCTCAATTACACTGAAAGTCCGCCCTCATAAGTCTTTGAAATGATGCTGTTTCAAAGCGGAAATGCTCAGCCCGTGTCAGTAAAGTTAGTTTTCAGGAAACGTTTAATTAAAACAGTTAATGAAAAAAAATATATAAGTGAAAACATATAGCGGAACATTACACTGTTGATATCCAATTACTGTAGGTGACCAGATCTTCTGAGATGGTGAAAAAGAGGACGCGTCTCCGGGGGGGCGGGGGGGACGACTACTGACGTGCAGACTGACCAATTAAATGTTTACAGAGAAGGTTATCGTCCAATAACGGTGCCCTGCAGTCAGACTGTCCAATCAGAAGAATTTAGGCTACTTCACCACTCCCTCTTCTTACTCAAGCGAACCAATCGGAGTAGGGGAGGGCGGGACTAGTTTGTGAACTAAACGCTTCTCCAAATTCTATATAGGCTCTGGAAAAACAAAATCCCGGACGTTTGTGAAATTTACCAGGACATGTCCGGGTAAAAGAGGACGTCTGGTCACCCTAAATTACTTCCTTTATTCAGTTACGGTAGTATTGTGGCATTATGTCAAAATTATGAGAAATAGAGGAATACTTTTTTAGCACATAAGGCATTTAATAAAATTGCATGTTATTGGAGGTACCTTTAGTCAGTTATTTCCCATATATATATATATATATATATATATATATATAAAAATTTTATTGTATCGACTGCCAATCTATAAAAGGCTGTAAAGACTGCCATGTACCGCCAGAGGGCGGTTCATTCACTCTCAACGACCACTGTAATGTAGGCCAAGCAAAGTGTAATGGCTGTCACGCACAGCTAGAGGGCATTTTCCACACTGTCACGGCCCATTGTTATTATGAAGGACAAGCCATTCGTCCTATAAAATAAAGAACAAATCCCTTTAGCTTTACAAATAATAAAACTGTTTCCCCAACTTGTGTTTGAAGCTTAATAAATGATAAATGTGAACATGAATGAATATACACAACACTTCCTATTTTACATTACATAATACACCTGTTAAAACAGATAATATCTGGAAATCTGGATCCAAACCTTTAGACAGAAGGGAGGAAAATAACTTTAAGAATACAATTGATTAATGTAGAAAAACCCTTAATACCTGGGACATACTAGGCTCTGGAATAAATTTGTTTACAAAAATGGAAAGTATTTCCAGGTTGATCTATCCTTCGGATTTTTAGCTATATTTTCCTAAATGAAAAAGGCAATTAACGATCTACGTTTCAAATTCATATGAAATAATAAACATTCTTATATTCTTCCAGGGAACATATAAAAAAGTTATTAAATATAATAGAAAGACATGAAAGTGACAATATAAAACTGGCCTTTTAAATAATTTGAGTGGATGAATGTTAAAGTGCATGTTAAAAATATATATTAAAATAATTACAACAAAACATGAAAACACGATTTTGGAGCAGAATAAGGCGATAACCTGCTTTTTCATCATGTGTCGTGTACAACTGAAGAAATTCACATTATGTGTGAGTTATAACTTGAAATGGCCACAAGAGGGCAATGTATCCTGGTGTCATGCTTGGGGTTAACATTATTTGTTAACGTAAACTGGTCACTAGAGGTCTATGCATGAACAAATAACCTCTAAATATGCTGGGGGTTCATTCATTCATTGTCTGTAACCGTTATTCTGTTCAGGGTCGTGGTGGGTCAAGAGCCTACCAGGAATAAATGGGTGCAAGGCAGGATCACACACTGTAGGGGGCGCCAGTCCTTCACAGGGCGACACACATTCACTCACACCTACGGACACTTTTGAGTCACCAATCTACCTACCAACGTGTGTTTTTGGAGCGTGGGAGGATACCGACGAAAAAAAACCCACGAGACAGTTACACGGAATGGGGCTTGAACCCGCAAACTCCAGGACCCTGGGGCTGCGACAGAGAAACTACCTGCTGCTCCACCGTGCCGCCCAAGCTGGGGTTTTAATTTATTAATTTATTCCCTTTTCTTTCCCAAACGCTGAGTTATCCTTAAACATTTTTAATCCTCAATTACACTGAAAGTCCGCCCTCATAAGTCTTTGAAATGATGCTGTTTCAAAGCGGAAATGCTCAGCCCGTGTCAGTAAAGTTAGTTTTCAGGAAACGTTTAATTAAAACAGTTAATGAAAAAAAATATATAAGTGAAAACATATAGCGGAACATTACACTGTTGATATCCAATTACTGTAGGTGACCAGATCTTCTGAGATGGTGAAAAAGAGGACGCGTCTCCGGGGGGGCGGGGGGGACGACTACTGACGTGCAGACTGACCAATTAAATGTTTACAGAGAAGGTTATCGTCCAATAACGGTGCCCTGCAGTCAGACTGTCCAATCAGAAGAATTTAGGCTACTTCACCACTCCCTCTTCTTACTCAAGCGAACCAATCGGAGTAGGGGAGGGCGGGACTAGTTTGTGAACTAAACGCTTCTCCAAATTCTATATAGGCTCTGGAAAAACAAAATCCCGGACGTTTGTGAAATTTACCAGGACATGTCCGGGTAAAAGAGGACGTCTGGTCACCCTAAATTACTTCCTTTATTCAGTTACGGTAGTATTGTGGCATTATGTCAAAATTATGAGAAATAGAGGAATACTTTTTTAGCACATAAGGCATTTAATAAAATTGCATGTTATTGGAGGTACCTTTAGTCAGTTATTTCCCATATATATATATATATATATATATATATATATATATATATATATAAATTTAATTGTATCGACTGCCAATCTATAAAAGGCTGTAAAGACTGCCAAGAGCCTACCAGGAATAATTGGGTGCAAGGCAGGATCACACACTGTAGGGGGCGCCAGTCCTTCACAGGGCGACACACATTCACTCACACCTACGGACACTTTTGAGTCACCAATCTACCTACCAACGTGTGTTTTTGGAGCGTGGGAGGATACCGACGAAAAAAAACCCACGAGACAGTTACACGGAATGGGGCTTGAACCCGCAAACTCCAGGACCCTGGGGCTGCGACAGAGAAACTACCTGCTGCTCCACCGTGCCGCCCAAGCTGGGGTTTTAATTTATTAATTTATTCCCTTTTCTTTCCCAAACGCTGAGTTTAGTAACTTGGGATTTTATGTTGGGTTATTTCTCTATTTCATATGTGAGCTATAATTTTAAACTGTCTCGTGGGGTTAAATTTAGATTGTATTCAGGCAAAGGGTTAATGTTAGTTTAGTGCTAAACTACACCTCAGTAGATTAACCACTGCCCCAACCCAAGTCAATAGTACAAAATTCTGTCAACCAAGTCTATTTAGTTATAAATAAATGAAGACATAGAAGATTTAAAATAAAACATTCACAGCAGATTTACTGTTCTTAAATATTTATTATATCATTTTTACATTTGTGAAATGTATGATTACTTCTACAAAGAACACAACAAATCAACACTTCAAATGTTTAGTGTTTAGTCTGTAATAATGCCACAGTCAGCTTATTTAAAAAGGAAATATTAACAGCAGTTTGAGAAATGTCCTTGATGTAACCGACCTTTAAGGTCATTAAGATTTAAAGAAAAGTTCTGTTTAAGTTTGAGACTAACAAAGATTACCAGACTGCAGATTTTGGCCAATCTACATAAAACTATTTTCACTGGCCTAAGGCACAGGAATTCTAAAGTTCATGTTTTATAGACTCCATTTTGGCACCATGCAGTAGCTTTTCTCTTTAATTCCGAATATTATACTGTAAGGTGCGTCAATATTTTTCAGGATTTTCTCCGTTGGACCTTGTAGTGAAAATGTGAATTAGTAAAAGCTCAAGTGAGTCTCAACTCATTACTCTATGATCCTTTATTTGCCCGTTGTGCGTTTTCCAGTCAGTATGATTCGAGGAAACACACAGACATGATTCTTTTTATAAAAACAGGGCAATAAACGGAGTGTGCATCAAATGATGTTGCAAAAACATCATTAAATTAAATTAAAAAAAAAAAAGTAACAGCATTTTAATATCGGAGGGCTGCTCTACAGCTTGTCTGAAAGTGCACTAGGATTGAAAATCTAATAAATATTGCATTTAATTTGGTGTTCAATGATGTCAGGATAACATTTCAGCTGTAAAGTACTTTTCAGCTTTACACACTTTACTCAAAACACACTCTGCTAAAAAGCGATACACATCTTTCACTTTAATAGAGAGGCTTTGTATTGTCACACCAGCATTCTCCAAAACATACACCACCAGATTATCTGAATAGAGAAAAGGGATTTCAAAAAGGGATGAAGACAGAAAAGGGCACTGGTGACCATGTTTTTAGAAGTGACACTGATGTGGTTATAAATCTCAGAGTAGAGTATCATCAGTGCAGCCTCCTTCAAGCCCGTAGCGGAATTCCTGGAGGTTAGACACCCCATAGAAATGGATAAAGGCAGCTGCCACCACAAGCACATGGAATATCTGGTGGGAATGAAACTAAGCAGAAGAGAAAGACAAAATATCAGTAAAATCATGCTGTATGTTTCACATTTTTATTCTAATATGATCTTTCCTCATTTATTTGCAATGTATAAAATAACTAAACACAAGAGTTATTAAACAATAATAGCCATTGCAAAAACATCTATTACCACAGACTATATTCACAATTAATGGACAAATTTGATCATTTCAGACTACTACACAAGAAGATTTTCATGATTAAGAAACAGGTAAACTCACCCAGATATCACACTTTCCAGGGAAATAGCGCTCAGGAATTCGCGCAGCATACAACCCAGCCCCTGTGATGTACATTGCGCCCATTAAGTAGAACCAACCCATCTGTCCCACTGTAGTGGCCTTGACAAAGCCTTCCTCGATCGTGAAATGCATGGTGGGGACTATACCACTTAGTCCAAGACCCATAAAAACACCTGCGAGGGAATACAACATTTCGGCATTTTAATGAAAGTTATTCATTCTTTCATTCATTGTCTGTAACCCTTATCCAGTTCAGGGTCACGGTGGGTCCGGAGCCTACCCGGAATCACTGGGCGCAAGGTGGGAACACCGGTCCTTCACAGGGTGACACACACTCACTCACACCTACGGACGGTTTGAGTCTCCAATCCACCTACCAGCGTGTGTTTTTGGAGGAAACCGGGGGACCCGGAGGAAACCCACGCAGACACAGGGAGAACACACCACAATCCTCACAGACAGTCACCCGGAGGAAACCCACGCAGACACAGAGAGAACACACCACAATCCTCACAGACAGTCACCCGGAGGAAACCCACGCAGACACAGGGAGAACACACCACACTCCTCACAGACAGTCACCCGGATGAAACCCACGCAGACACAGGGAGAACACAATACTCTCCTCACAGACAGTCACCCGGACAGGGACCTTAGGTGTCCATAGGTGTGAGTGAATATGTGAGTGTGTGTCACCCTGTGAAGGACTGGTGCCCCCTACAGGTTGTGTTCCTGCCTTGCGCCCATTGATTCTGGGTAGACTCCGGACCCACCGTGACCCAGAACTGGATAAGGGTCACAGACAATGAATGAATGACTGGTTCTAATTTCATCCGAACATGACTTTAAAGACTTTATCTTAATGAGTGGTTAGTGTAGTGGTAAAGCCCTTTAAATTTCAGATTTCTGGTTCCAATCCATACTGTTCTGACTATAGGTTTCTCAAGCATTTTACACTAGATAACTTTGTTATTCCCCTTTAACTTGTTTCGAAAAACATGCAAAGCAGCATTTATGAAGCCTCTGTGATATGGTACATTTGAGAATCCAGGCCCTGTTTATTGACCCAGATAAAATATACCTGCTCGTGTGGGTCTGTGTCGAGGTGTGGAAAAGCGATCCCATTGGGCCACGATGATCGCCGCAATACCCAGCACACAGACAATAGTGAGGTAGATTAGACGAGGCTGGGGAGAACAGTAGAATGAGTAGTAGAGCCAGGGCACAAATGAGCCCATGATCAGCAGAGCAATGCCAGAGTAGTCCAGCCTGAGGAAGAAAAAGAACCAAGAAAAACGTGGGACATTCAATTTTGAAAATGATATTTTCTAGTGTAAATATGCTCTGTGCTACAAGGTTATCTCACTTGGAGAAGGTGCGAGACACTTTCTCTGAATGGCAGTAGACTGTGTGAAAAAGCCAAGAGAAGCTGAGGCAGAGCACCGCTCCCAAAAAGAACATTCCAAATACTACTTTTTCCTGTAGGGGTGCCATGAAGTACATGTTTGGTCTCAGCATGGTGAGCGTGCCCAGACACAGAAACAAGATCAACCCTGTGGAAATACACGAACAGCTTGTTAAAGATGAGGCAAAACATAGAAATTAATTAGTTCATCCAGTCAGTTTCACAAGTACTTAAACAGTGAACATTTAGCCTTTGTACTAATTTAAAGGTTTGACAAAAATCTACACTGTAAAAAAATGCTGTAAATTTACAGCGAGTCTGCTACAGTATTTTACTGTAAATCACAGTATTTACAGTAAATGATTGTATTATTCAATTACAGTAATATGCTGTAAATTTGAAATATAGTAGTGTTCCTGTAAAAATACGGTAAATGGCTGGGAACTCTGCTGTCAGTATTTTACTGTAGAATTTACAAGAAATAATTTACAGTGTATGTATTAAATGGATGTGAATGAAAAATGCTAAAATGAAGAGAGACAGCAGAAGCGTAATAATGGCCAAATAAAAAAAATGTGGAACTGCAGAAAAACGTTTGGGAACCATTTAAAAAGGTTAAAAAGAAAATTAAGAACAAAATAAAAGCCTGTTAGGAATCCAACCAGCCCCTACAGTAATAACTGTACTTCTACGCTGTAACACAGGTACATCTCATTACAGGTAACAAAATCCAAGGCAATGATATCCTGGCAGCCTGCTTTAGTAGACAGCTGTAAATAATTAAATATCTCACCTCTTCAGAAAAAAAAAAAAAAAAACTGTCTCACTTCTCCTTTCAGCTCTAACATTCAAAACCAAAGCCAATGTTAATCCTTGTTTTAACAAGTTCTCTGTTGCGATCATGATTTGTATTCCACATTTCTTTGGTTTGAGAAGCAGTCGCTCTGGTAACCAGCAAACCCAGCAAAAGGTGCTGAAACATCTTTTTTTGAGGCTCGGCCAAGTACATAAGTATATAAACTATAAATACTCCTGACATATCCAAAAAACACCTGCAAGTATGTACCTGGCCACTGTTCTTTTAAATTTAAATATTGTGATGGTAGAGCAAGGGTACCGCTCTAAACTTTAATACAATATATATGTTTAAACATCTTTAATACTACACTCTACTCTTGTTCAGATAAATACATTTGCAATTGCTAATTACTGGATTAAATAGAAGTGCATTTCTAAATTTGGATATATTTTTGTTAATTTCCATTTCAGTTAATTAATTTAAATTAAGCTAAGAGCAGCATGTCACAAGTTCACGTGAGGATCTGTCACCCTTGCTGTAACTGGAGGAGCTTCTTACCCAGCCATAAATATATACATGAGCTTCACAAGAGCATCTGTTATTTTCTAGGCCACACAATGTAATCGAAACCCACCGAGCAAATGAGTCCATATATTCCCAGTCTCTGTGTGGATTCTGAAGATGCTCCCAAAGCAGGCACGAAAGGATGGCATGGGTGGCCGATGTCCATGCAGGAGGTAGTCATTGTCCTTAAGCCACTCAGGTAAAACATGAAAGGGAATGACCCTCCAGCGGCCTTCCCAAACCTGCAGGAAGCAAAAAGCCAAGAAAACAGGATGGTCCTTGCATCAAAGACTGCTCCACAACTCTATCTATACTCAAAGGTTTACTTGAAGATCATACCTTGTGGACAAATTCTTCCATCTTTTCCATGGCGTGATGAGCCTGCAAGGGAAGAGTGAGAACCTCACCCACCTCGTCTTCATCATTTTCCTCAACTGCAAGATCGCTTGCCCCCTGCTGAGAGAATCATACAATCATCAAATCACACAACAGTTTGGGAAACATTCCTAAAAGTGAATACGGACAAAAGAATACAGCATTAATTTACCTCTGAGTGTGTGTTAGCCACCAAGGGCCCTGGCTCCTCCAAAAGAGGTCCCAGCTCAATCAGCTCCACGTCAGTCGGGACATGACAGTCCTCAGAGATTTGACAGTCTGCATCGTTGGCAGACCCGTTTCGACCTGACATAAGTAGATTGTCCTGTGACCTGTCCAGGACTGTTGTCTCTCACTGAAACGTGACACTTTGGATTACTTCTGAAAAAAACAAAATATACGGTTCTGTTAAAGCGAGGTCAAAGTCAGCACACACAAGGCAACAGACTACAAACAGGCCCTAATTTACAATGTAGCTAAACTCTGCATGAACACAAAGCACTGGACATCACTAATATGACAAAGCGTGAATTACGAAGTATGTCGTTATTACTTTAATTAATCTTGCTCTTAGTTTGACTGAGTACTGATGGGGAGGCACAGTGTCCTGGGGTTGTGGGTTTAAGTCCCACCTTGGGTGACTGTGTGTGAGAAATTCAGCATGTTCTCCCTGTGTCTGTGTGGGTTTCCTTCGGATGCTCCAGTTTCCACAAAGCTGTTAGGTAGACTGGCAATTCAGAAAAAGTGTGCACAGGTGTGTGTGTGTGTGTGTGTGTGTGTGTACGTGAATGTGAGAGTGTTTTGCACTGTGATAGACTGGTGCCCTGTCCAAGGTGTATTCCTACAGTGCCCTCAGTGATGCAGAGTAGGCCCTGGACCCACCGTGACACTGAACTAGAGACAAAGTTACAGATAATGAATGAACGACTACAGCTTCAGGGCAATTTTAAAAATAAAAAAAAATAATAAATTGGTGGTTTTGTTGCACATTTATCTGTATTTCTAACGTTGGGGTGAAGCCACTACCTTCCTGAATGTGACAGAAAGAGATCAACAGAATAAAACAGCAAACAAACACGGGTTAACTTCATAATCACTGTAAATTGCATAAAATAATTATATATTAAACATTTCTTTATTTATTTAAAGTCCTATTTGAGAGTCTGACATTTCAATGCACATTCAACTGAGAACTGGTCACAAAAGCCAAGCTCAAAAACACCACAACCAATTTATTGGTGAGATACCTTTAATTAGTTCTAGTTTACACATCTATGAGCACAGACGCTTTAATTGGATCCAGTCTGCCAACGTTATTTTATTTTTTTGCTAAATAGCTTCTTTTAAACTGGAACTAATTACATATATCAACAGGACAGAAATAATCTCAGGGCAGACGTTTCTGTAAAATGTTTTCTTGAAGTATTTTTTTTAACGTGCAAAGAAAAATAAGCAGAAAATGCATTCATCAGTTTTTAAATTTGTGAATAAAAACAAGCACAAATTAAACAATAATAGGCTTATTTACTTCACATGGACTTAAAATGGACAGATTACCTTTTGACAAGATTTCTGACAAATCAAGTGAGTCTTGATAAGCCGCTGAGCTCTTCTTTCTTCTAGGGTTTTTCATTCAACCCTGAAATCCCCAAAAATCAAAACCAGGACATTACCATCTCAAATGACAAATTACATTCTGCATAAATCCACATCTGGACTGGTCCCTCATCCAGTGAACACAACAGAGCCAATTAGCATTAAACGGCTAAAATGCTAGCAAAAAAAAACTCAGGACAAGGCTTTTGAAGGAGGGTAGTGTGGTTATAATTTAACGGTTAACAGATGAGAGTTGAATAAAATATAGTGCGGTGTCAAGAACGTCGTGCACACTTTGCGAACATAAAACAAATCGACTCTCCACCCAGTTATAGCCTTCCTCCATTGGGTTAGATACATTACGCCTTCTCTCAATATTAACGTTCATTTCTATAAACAAAAAATGAATTTACAGTAGTAAAAACACAAAGAGCAGTAGCATGAGAGACGACGTTCGTTTAAAACGAATTAAGGATCAACTGTCTTCGCTGGTTCTCATGACAACAAAGCTAACCTCACTGAGCTTCTGACGGCTACAAAATGAGAAATAATTTCTGCAGATAGCTTTGGCAGTCCGAAACTACATTACCATCCATCATTTAACAAACTGAATTTATTATATTTCGGTAGGTTTCGTCGCAACGTAACTTACCTATCGTTAATGAAGCTGCGCATGAAAAAAGAAACGCCACCAAGCAACACAAAGCAGCAATATGTCTGAAAGAGAGAGAAACCGCTACCGGAGCTATTGCTAATGCCAGGCAACCACTGTCAGCAGCCGCTTAGCTCTAAACCAATAACAGAACTGCGCCATCTGCTGGTAACAGGACTCACTGTATATTGTTGTGAGCAGAAACCCATTTCCAACATTTATAAAAAACATAAAAATGTCATATTAATTTTCATTTAAAGACTTTAATAATTCCGTATATTATGTTTATATCGTTACAGAATATAGGTGCTGTTTATATCAAACATCACCGTTTCCATTTTGTAAAATACAGTAGAGTCTCTGATTTGTGTTAGTTCTTTTAAAATTTGTTCAACTGACAAACATACGAGAAAAAAAAGATGCCTGCCAGATTTTTAGAACTTTATAAACACTAAATAAGAATCCACCAAACAGAACCTGAGGGGGCATGGCTCACCACTTTGTACAAAACCAAACAAAGAGAACATTTCTCAACCCATGATGACAAAGAATTTAGGTTTTTCTCCATGTCATACATCGCACTGTGGAATAATTCAGGAAATCTGTCTGTGCAAGTCAAAAAACACTGTTGAATGAGCATGACCTTCAAGAACTCAGAGGGCACTCAGAAGGCAACACAAACTGTATTCTTTCCAAATTATTATTAGAAAGTGTAATTGAAAGGAAAAGTTATGTAACACAGAGGGTAAACACACCTCAGTATCTTCACTAGCAGTAATATCATGGAAAGGCATCAGCATTTTACAGGTAACATACAATGACATAGAGAACATGGACATGGACTTTATTGTGAAGGAACTGGACTGACTAGTCTACATTAATATATAATGTTTATTACATGCTGGTGCTGGTCATCATGTAAAAACATAAACTGTACATCATGGAAGTCTGCAGCATATTTCTGACAAAGCTGTGCTCTTAAATGTAAACTCAAGATTAAGCCAAGTGCCAGGTTGTACTGGTATATGGAAAATACCACATTTCATTTGTAAGAGTCATATTTAAGTGGGGTTTTATGCCACTCCTTATTTACTGAGGTTAGGACAGACTTCACTTGGAAAATCTATCGTAGCCCCCTACTGTTCTGGAAGAACTGTGCATTCTAAACACTAAGGTACGAGATTAACTGATTTCAAAAGAAAAGCCACAAGTCATGAAGACATCAAGCCATTCCCCCTGCCCTATTTCTTGCCCTAAGCCCCAAGGTCTTCCTGGAAGTGTGCACTTTGACGACATTTGATGACGTTGTTGAAGGGTGAGCAAAAGTGGCTCGAGTGTTCGAAGCGTTAAGAGCAGAATGGGACACTCACCTTTCAGATGTTTACATCACTGCGGGTTAAACGCGGTGTTGTATTAAATACTTACACATAAATATGTTTAAAGTTGTTGAGATCATTTATTGTAAATTCTTATGAATATCTGGAGGCTATGACCCACAAGCTTTTACCTTTCTGCTCATTTACAAATTACATTTTCTCCTGAAATAATGTATTATAATTTCTATTTAAAATATACAGTCTTCTACAATATAAAGTAGAAGACATTAGAACGTTTACTTAAAAAATTAAATAAAGGTTTAAATACTTGTTTTTATTTCCTTTGACAAAAAAGTTCGGGGGAGATTATAGTATAAAAATAGTACTTCTATATTGTTATGGTCCAATAAAAACGTGTATCCCCAAAACATAAGAAAAAACATTCTTTAAATTCAACAGAAGTCAATTTAAAAATTATTTGTCCCGAGTAATTTAGTCTTCAAATGATGACGTAATCTAAAACTGACAAAAAAAGAAGACGCAAGGATTTTGGGGGACAGCAGGTAGTGTCGCAGTCAGCTCCAGGGATCTGGTGGTCGTGGGTTCGATTCCCGCTCCGGGTGACTGTCTGTGAGGAGTTGGTGTGTTCTCCCTTTGTCCGCGTGGGTTTCCTCCGGTCCAGTCCAAAAACACACGTTGGTAGGTTGATTGGCGACTCAAATGTGAGTGTGTGTGTGTTGGCCTGTGAAGGACTGGCGCCCCCTCCAGGGTGTATTCCCGCCTTGCGACCAATGATTCCAGGTAGGCGCTGGACCCACCGTGACCCTGAATTGGATAAGCGGTTACAGATAATGGATGGAAGTTTTTATTGGACAGCAATAATATTAAGATTCTATAGGGGTCTACAATAGGGTGAGCAGATCTGAGATGAGCTCTCGCGAGAACTTACATTTACGTTTCCGCATAGCTGCTCGAGATGAGAGTAGGTACATGAGCTTTGCGTGACGTAAACAAAGACTACTGACGTGCAGACTGACCAATTAAATGTTTACAGAGAAGGTTGTCAACCAATAACGTTAGCTCTACAGTCAGACCGTCCAATCAGAAGATTTTAGGCTACTTCACCACGCCCCCTTCTCAAGCGAATCAAACGGAGTAGGGGAAGGCGGGACTAGTTTGTGAACTAAACTTCTTGAACTTCTATGTAAACTCTAGAAAAACAAAATCCCGGACGTTTGTGAAATTCCGCCAGGACATTTTTTAAGTCTAAAAAAGAGGAGATGTCCGGGTAAAAGAGGACGCCTGGTCACCCTAGTCTACAATACCATACTATACACTACGACAGACATCCAAACTGTCTTGATAGACCTCATGAAATACAGTAGCCAAAACATGACAAACAAAATTGGAGCATTATTACAGCTTTTTCATGAGAAATTTTGAATTATAGTGTATTAGGACACTGAAACATATTTACCAGTGTGTCTGCCTGGTCACTTTTACCAAACACATGGTTAAAGACCTTTCAAAATCCTCTTTCATTGCACTATTTTGGAGTGTTCAAACCAAACACCACTTATCTGCTATCCAGCTTAATCCCTAATCCTTATAAACAGTGAAGCAAATGTAGCCACACGCACAGTCTCTCAACTCTAATTCCTTCTAGCTTACGTTGTGGTAGCAAAACAACTTCATGTCAACAGAAAGAAAACTGCTGCAGTTTAATAACATTATTTTTAATATAATCTTTTTCCTTCATGTTTATGAAACATGGTGTATTCCACACGCATGCACAAATATAACTCAAATATTATACTGAACATTTATATAAAGTGATTTTCATGCATTGAGCAAATACTGTTCATTACAATGTAAAATCACTGTGCAGCAATAGAATGAATGTGAATGCAGTCACACAAAAACAACAGGCAAAATACTTCAAGTGCTTCTTATTTCAGCATGTGGTTGTAGATAAACTTATTCAGTAAACAAGGGCAAACTGTCTTTGAATGTGAAGAAATGAACATTTCACACAAAAGGGCAATTCAAAGTACTTTACAGCATTTAAAAAAAATAATACAATTGTAGATGGAATAATGGAAAAGAAATAGACGAGTACTGAAAAGATGCAAATTGCAGTCACTTAGGGCATGTGAAAGGCACAGATGATGATGAGTAGAGTCTGTGTGCATCTAACTACTTCTGGGACTTTATTCGAATGCAGAGTTGTGACTGAAAGCTGCTTCATTACGTTTATCTGTGGGTCCAGGATCTCTGAACAGGGCTGACTCTATTGATCTGAAATAAGCTGTAGGGCTGTATTTTTTTGAGCATCTCATTATAGCTAGGTCTTTAAGTACATTGTAAACTAGCAGTGTGCTGCAGGATGCATTTTAAATGGATGGATGTGGAGGCCATGGAGGTTTTTTTTCTTATTTAGCTCAGGGCAATTCTAATGCATCAAGTTATCTGCTCAGTACATTTACATAACGAGTCTAAAGGACTGTAGTCCATTAAGCTTTTCATTTTCTTGCAGGATTTGGCAAAGCGGGAGCATGTAAACCTCTAATTGTGAATAAATAGTCCCTGCCTTCAATAAATTCTGAAATTAAATTAATAATAGAATATTATATAGAATGTTGTGGTTAATTGTGTTGATATTTTGCCTGCATCAGTGTTTAGACAAATAGGGTTTCAAACTTTTATAAGAGCCCCCACAGTGCTGTGACGTGGCTGGAAACGATCAGAAGTTATCAAAACAACTATTTAAACTGTATTCATTCATTCATTCACTTTCTGAAACTTCTCCATCCTTTTCAGGTTTATGGTGTGTCCTGTGACTGCCAGGAAGGAGCACACTCAGGATCCAACACAGGGCATCACACACTGAAACATTTACATACATTCACACCTATGGACTCATTTGAAAAGCCAATCCACCTAACAACGTGTTTTGGGACTGTGGGGGGAACCAGAGGAAACCCAGGCAGACACAGAGTCATGACACTTTTAAGTTTTTAATCTCAAGTATATCCACAATAAAGGCATTTGGTTTGAAACGGCACAGCCATTTCTCAAAAAGCATTTGTAGGTCGGAATATTAAATTGCAAAATGGTTGGGAATACCAAGCCAGAGGTGCTTAGCCCGACGAGGTTTCCATAAGCGCATAGAGGCTTAGGCGATTACGACTAAGCGCTGTCATCTTTGGCGTCTCATTTGCTCAAATGAACTAAATCAAAACCATTTATTCTTTCCCTTTTTACAACATTCATTGCAGAGGAGGAAAGTCTAATAAACAAAGCGCTGGCTCTGCCTATAACCCAGTTTGTCCAGATTGGGGTTACAGGCGAACTGGATCATGGGAAGTGGGCCACACATAAGAATCATACAGTCATCGCTTTGTGGTGGAAGGTGCTCCTGGATCATGTCTGCATTGATGAAGCCCTCGCTATATTCCCAGTCTGCAGTCAGAAGAAAAGAGAGAGACATAGAAACAGATACACACACACACACACAGACTTTTCACAAAACACCTGATCAAAGTAAATAACTAATTTGCAGCTGTATACTGTTGCTAATAAATGTGAAAAATCTTGGATAGTACAATTTTCTTATCCTTGAAGAGTTTCATAATTTTAGGCATTAACTCGAAAATATCTAAAAGAAAAGACTTTCTCTGTTTGAGATTTAGAAATAACTGATGTTCAGCCACATTCTGCCAGATTTGAAGGTTGGGTTTTTTCTTAAATCAAAAAGAACTTGAAGCTCTAATTGGTTTATTTTATAGGTTTTTCATAGTACTTTTAAAAGCAATACTTTAAGAATTATATCACACTGCACAAATGCATTACACCACTGTCATACATAAATATAAGAGGTTGTGTTTATTTCTCATTTAATTTTTTCCAGTTCTCGTCATTTTAGCACTATAAAAGAAGGAAGCAATATCCTTTCACCTATGAGCGCAGCCACCCTCAGAATTTCACTTTTATTGGTTAACTACTTAAATATCTACATGAATCAGGGTGTATTTCCTGCAAATATTATGTAAAATCAAGCACTGTTAGGCACTGAAGCCGATTCATCAACTGCACTTAAATCTCTGCTTATTTCTGTTTCAAAAATCGGCGGCCCTTATTAAATTCAACGCAGTTAAATCTGCAATTGTTTTTAACAAACCTTTGATTAATAAGGGCTCATGACCAGAAAGGTCTGCTTTAACAGGAAAAATATAACTCCTTTTCTAGCAGTAGGAAGGTAATGAAGAGAACATACCGGCTGGAGCTTTGTCCACAGTGAACCACAGCTTAAATTTATCTGGGTGTCTCGCCTGAATCTCTTCAAGTTCGTCCCTCAACAGAATGTCCTTCTCAGTCTGTTAGACGCATACACACACAGCTTTAACACTTTTGTATGATGGCATTGATAAAGAGTAATCTTCTGAATATGAATATAATAATAACATCAGCAACCACCACCTCATCTCATTTTTTTCTTTTCTGCTTAATCCATTTCAGAGCCACAGTGGCAAGAGATTCTGAATTTTTAGAATATGAGAGAACTCTAGCTACAGACTTATAAAAGATACTGAAGGTAGTGTGTGGTTTTATTAGGAAGGAAACTGAAGAGGGAACTGCAGTATTCTAGACAGGAAGGGATTAATGCATGAACAAAAACTTCAGCATCTTTAACTGAGTGCATAGGATGAAGACAAGCACTAAATACATGTTTGGTTTAGGGCTCTTACATGAGGTTTGAAGGAAACGGAGGAGTCAAAAGTACAGCTAGATTGCGACCCACCGGAGATTTTACAGCCAGACCATCAAAGTTAGGCTTAAGATCAGAGAGTTTTAATAAAAGAGACTTGGGCCCTATGATCAAGACTTCAGACTTCAGTTTCGTCTGTGCTGAGATTCAGAAAGTTAGCATGAATCCACGCCTCAGATCCCAAATGCAGGTAGTGTAGAAGGGGGCAGAGGTGGAGCATTGTCAGCATAACATGAAAATTAAGACCATGGCTTCAGATAATCAGACTAAGTGGCAACATGTAGATAATGAACAGTAAAGGGCCCAAGACTGAACCTTGGGGAACTTGTGTTCCCCAACAAGCACTAGGGGAAGATTTGTGTTTACCAACAGCAACAAAGTGAGGTCTATTGGTAGGAAATGAAGTGTTCAGTGTCAGTCATGCCAACAGCTGAGGGACAGGAGATGAATATCTTGTGATTAAAACTATTTAGTGATATAATACTAAATATTGATATTATGCAACAAACCTGGTTGGCAAACAGCAGGCTACATCTGGTTGTATCACTAGGGTTCTTCATGATCTCACGAATCAACTGCAGCATTGGAGTGACTCCTACACAAGCAAAGAGGAAACTCGCTAGAATTATTCAGCTCCATAATCACTGACATCCTCGATCACACAGAGCAGTAATAGGATCACACTGTATGTGTTTATGTGATTAGGTGTATGTAGACAACACCTGTCACACGTGGTTAAATATTTACCTTTGGCAGGCGTATTTTCTTAACACTTAGACAGAACGAGTTAAACTTGTGCTAGGGCTAATAATGTAAAAAATAAATTAAAGTCAGCTGATCACAGACGAAAGTCCAGACGAATACAAACTCTTCTGTGAGGAGGTACTGTCTTAAATGCTAATTTGGTTATCAAAGTGATTCTGAGTATCCCACAGACAGTTCACATTTTTGCTTCCACACAACTATTAACACAGGTCTATCAAGTATATACAGTGGAACCTCTACCTATGAACTTGATCTGTTCCATGACCCGGTTCGTAAGTAAAAAAAAATTAGTTTCTCGAGTCAATTTTCCCCATTTAAAATAATGGAAAAGCAATTAATGCGTTCCAGCCCCCACCCCGAAAGTCACCCTTTTTGCACTGATATATGTTTACAACACTCTCAAATTAGTAAAAAAAAAATACAGGTAGCATTACTAAAAATAAAAGAGAAATACAGTGGAAACAGTAATAAAAAAGAAATAATAAAGTTGTAAGTGGTTACACATCGCTACCTTGAAGACGTGACGACTGGCTGGAGGAGTAACACAGGCACTGGCTATATGACGGGAGGTGGGGGGTGGGTGGAATAACGGAGAGTAGGCGGTGAATGTGGGGAGACGAAGCGTAGATACGGCTTAACTTAGCACGAATTTCGATGTCTGCTATTTACACTAATGCTAAATTGCTAAAGCTACAATTTGCTAATCTTAAAAGCTCACTCAAGTCTGGGCGCTGGGAGACTCGCCTATTGGGGTCAGTGGCCATTTCCAGACGCCGGCTCGGAGGAGACTCGGGTTCATTTCTAGAGTCGTGGTTCGTTGGTGGAGGCAAAAAATATTCAAATGCCAGGTTGGAAAGTTCGTTAGTAGAGGTTCCACTGTATTTAAAGATACATACAGTATAGTTAAAGAAAAATACAGAACATAGTGTTTAACACAAATAGCTAGAAAGCTTTAAAGACTAAGAACTTATAAATAAATAAGTTAATAACATTATTAGGTAAAATGATGTATTGTAGCAGTTCAAACTCCTTGGAAGCATCATATAATTGGTGGGTGATTTAGTTAGGGTTTAATTGGGAAGAATATGGAGTTTAAAAAGTTAAACTGTCTCCCAAATGCACACCTGATTTTCTTCAAATGTTCTGTCACTTGCTTAATTCCACATTAATCTACTCACAGATCATCAGGAGGCCTGAGGGACATCTCAATTCCTGTATTATTTACAGTTCTGTACAATCAGGACATTTTTATAAATTGTGGAAACTGACTCACGCTATAATCTCAGCTAGAATTTATAATGTATCTGTAAATATGCCTATAATCACTAATAAACACTGATCAACACTGATCATACCCGTTCCACCAGCAATGAGACCTAGTAAGTTGGCCTTCTTTATCTCCGGTGGAGACTTCTTGTCAGCTTGTATAGAGAACTGCCCTGTGAAAAGGGAATGTAGGTAGAAGTTTAACGAAACCGGTGCTTAAAATACATTTGATTAATCAAATATCAAAAATGCAGAGAAACACAACTAAGGCATACCATGCCCTTTGTATTCTAGCAAGCCTCCAGGACCTCGAAATTCAACTACATCTCCCAGCTTCAAGCTTTCCAGGTACGTGGACATCTTTCCTCCTTCAGGAAACTTGGGGTTGACGTTCTTGAAGTAAATCTTTAAAGTGAATGTATACAAATGTACGGCATTAACAAAATGCCTCATTTGACTACAACTGTTTACTGAGTCTAAGTTTCATTGATTCATAAATTTGTAGGGAAATATTTTTATTCACTATTTTATTATTATTATTAATGAACAACAACAAACAATCACATGACTACCATCCATTGTCTGTGACCCTTATCCAGTTCAGGGTCGCGGTGGGTCCAGAGCCTACCTAGAATCATTGGGCGCAAGGCGGGAATACACCCTGGAGGGGGCGCCAGTCCTTCACAGGGCAACACAGACACACACACATTCACTCACACACACACACCTACGGTCACCTTTGAGTCATGACTACCATGAGATTTTTCTAGCCCCAAGTTTTTAAAATGATCACACAATTTACAATGTGAACAGAAGAGGGATTAGAGAGTAAACAGTTTGAGGTGGTTTCCTAGACAGGGATTAAGCCTAGTCCTGGACCACAGAGTATTTTGATTTGCGATTTTCCATTGAAAGGAAGGTATAGTCCAGAGCTACGCTTAATCCCTGTCTGGGAAATCATCTCTGTGTATGTTCTCTATGATCTAGGCTTTGTCAGGCCTTTAATATCAGCAAAGTGGTAGAATAACAGATTACCTTCACAACCAGATCAACGAATCCCTTGTCATCATCGCTGGAGACTGGAGTGTACGGACGCACGATTAAGCTGCCATCAATGCGAGCAGACAGGTAGACATGTTTCCCTTTAAGACACAAGAGATGCTGTTCATCACGTTATATAATTATATATCATTGTCATTGTCTGTAACCCTTATCCAGTTCAGGGCAGCGGTGGGTTCTACCCGGAATCACTGGGTGCAATGTAGGAACACACCCTGGAGGGGGCGCCAGTCCTTCTTAGGGTGACACACACTCACACCTACAGACACTTTTGAAGCCAGATGTTGGGCCCTATGGGACGCTCTAATGGACATTTCTGTGTATAATATAATTACATTCCCTCTCCTGCAGTGAAATGTTTGAAAACAACTTAGCTTGAATATTCTGTGAAATATTCAGTTACTCTGCCTCTGACCCAACTTCTTTCACGGCATTTAATGTATTTATTCTGACAAAACACATCCAAGTTGTCTAACAAAGACTAATTTAACTCATTTTATTTTTGTTGTCCATTTGTCAGTGAAATAAAGTTTCAGGAGAATGACCAAATTAAAGGTTATTGTTTTTGTTTTTATTACATTTTACAAAATGTCCCAACCTTTTTGGATGGGGTTGTTGTGTATAAACACACACACACACAAGGAAAAACTGAGACTTACCCACAGGTAAACCTAAAATATGCTCTGGAGTAGGCAGGGCAAAACGAAACTTGCGTGTATCATGGCTGATAACCTGAAATGCAAAATAATCACCAAAAGAAAATTAGAAAATCCCTTAGAAAATAAACAAACAATATGCATCCAGAGGAGAAAAAAAGCCTCCTATTTTTGAAAGACATCAAGGACATTAATAGAACATTCACAGGGACACTGCCAATTGTGGAATACCTCTTTGTCAATGAGTCTAAGCTTGTATTTTTCAGTAGGGTCAGCCAAGGTAACCAGAGGTTTTTTCTTCTTGTTGAGGTAGAGGTAACCCAGAATGGCCACAGTGGAGGCCACCAGCACCCCAGCCGTCACGGCCACAGTGGCATTCTGCGAAATCAAATATACTGTCATCAGCAGCATTTAAAAAATCATAAACATGGAAAATTAAGCATCTGATGTATTATTTAAACAAGATACACTCAAAATAGCAGCCCACAGGTGTAAACAAAGTTTTTGTTTTTATGTGTGCTGTGATCACACAAAACCACATGCAACCCCTTTTACATTTCCACATAGTCATCCTCATAGTCATGACTCCTCCTGCTCACACTGCACAGTACAGGGAGCCAAACTGAAGAGGGGTCACTAATACATAAATATACACACACACACACACACACTAAAAAATAAAATAAGAGAGAGAGAGAGAGAGAGAGAGAGAGAGAGAAACCCTGCAGAGACCATTTGTCCATTTGCGTTTAAGGCCTACATTAAAACCCACTGGACTAGGACCGTTACTGAGCTGCTGTTAAACATCAAACATCTATCTTCTCTCCTTATAATGACCCTGTTAGCAAACTAATCCCGCTGTTAGTTTTAAATTTAAGTAAGTTTCTTTACTCGTAGAAACGAATGGTCTTTTGCCTACTTACTATATTTAATTACTTACCAAGGCGAATGTCATGATGGAAGCTAAACCAGTGCCTAACGTTATTTGCCAAAGGACTCGCCTGTCTGGAGTCAAGAGCGGACACACCTTTTGGCTTGAAACTACAAGACTCTGTTGAAGATAATCACGTCTGCGCAGCGAATGCGCATACGTCACTATCATTTTCCTTCGGCTTCTTCCAATCCGTTTCTTTGGAAGATTCATTATTTATTTTCAGCACACGCCTTTGGCTCACCGAGAGCAGAAAAAAATTAATGATAAAAGTCCCCTTTCTTAAGCTAATCCTCAATGGTTAGGGGTTCACAATGCAAATTATATTGGAAAAATATTATTTATTGACATAATCCGTTCCCTCAATTAAAAAATGTTGAATTAAATGGGACTTGTTTATAACTAAGAGAGTTTGGCGCGGCGTATTCAGCTGGAGGTGGGCTCCTACTTTTGAGAGAGGTGTCAAATTAAATCTTAAGGTGCCCTCTTGTGGACGATATTAGATATTGCATGATCTTGTCTTTTTCCTGGGTTGAGGCTTAATTTTGTCCACAAAATAAAAAGGTTTTAATTTATTTGTTTAATGTGGTAATTTATAAAAAATGACAATAGCAGATTAATTGGATTTTATTTAATAATTTGCTCGAGAATAAGATGTGATTTAGACCACGGCTGTATGCAGCACAACAGGAGCCCACTGTCCCACCTCCGTCAGATTCACTCTCTCCTCGACCTGAACTACCAATGTTTTAATCTATAAAACGTGGTTGTAACGTGTAACTAAGGACTGAACACAAGTGATCAAACGTGTATCATAACCCATAGCTCCAATCATGGCTGTCTGAATACGATTTTTATACTGAGGGAACGAATTAAATCTACAAAATGTTTTTTTCAATGATTTTATTTTCAAACAATAATCATAAATGAAACAACAGTTATAATTCATTCATTATCTGTAACCACTTTTTCCAGTTCAGGGTCGCGGTGGGTCCAGAGCCTACCTGGAATCATTGGGCAAAGCAGGGATACACCCTGGAGGGGGCGCCAGTCCTTCACAGGGCAACACAGACACACACACACATTCACTCGCACCACACTCCTCACAGACAGTCACCCGGAGCGGGGAATCGAACTCACAACCAGGTCCAGGTCTCTGGAGCTGTGTGACTGGACACTAACCTGATGCGCCACCGTGCCGCCCACCACCACCACAACAACAACAACAACAACAACAACTATAATGACTGTTTTAAAGCCTGTATCAGGCGATGGGGTACCTACAGAAACCTGAAAGGCACAATGAAAAAAAAGTGGAACGTATGTTCCACAGATTTACGGTTAGAATGGAGATGTTTTTGCATTGATTGACAGGCGCAGACAAAAGTTAGTAACAGCCTGCTGCGCTCAGTTTTATCACCACTGGAGAATATTTCTCTTCTAGTCATAAACGGTCTATATAATGTGCATTCTGAAATTCTATTTTTAAATGTAATAACGTAAGGTATAGTTTTACTCATAAATTATAATCCTGCCTTATTCTCACAATGGCGTTTTCTTCATTCTCACTGCATTTAGCAAGTTTCTATTATATTTTTCTTGAGCCAGACACTGACTGTTCTCTTTTACTCATAAATAGTGGGTATGGTATAGGCATTAAATAAAATATTATTATTAAATAATATATTTGAGGAACTTGGTGCTAAACATTACTATGCTGTACCTGCTTTGACTACAACCCAATAGACTCTCCGTGCAGAAACACGATGAAATAGGGACATCACAGGCGAGACCTATTTTTTTAAATATATATTTTTTAAATGGCTAAAGTTTTACAAGCAATTTCATAAATTATGGTGTGTATAACAGGCAGAAAACAATAAATAATGTGGAACTTTATTTGTGTGTCAGGAACCATTTTTTCCATGGTCCCCTTCAGGGCTTCTGTATAAAACCCAATCCGGTTAAACTCTATAATGTTACACTTTTAAGATTGTATTTAAAAAAATCAATTATGCTTTAGTTTCCCATGTTTTTTATGTTTATTTACATATTTTAAATGATTAATTGTCTGGCCTGGATCAAGCTTTAAAAGTACAAAACAGATACACACAATATTTCATGTAAATGCCACTAAGGAAATACATGTTTCTCGTGGCATTGTTACATGTATTTAATATAATAACAAAATCTGTCAGCTGATGGCAGGGTTTTCCTGATATATTTTCAAATGACTTGTGCCCTAGGAAAAGGACGTCTTGAATTTGGAGGGGTCTGCAGCCAGACTTTATTGGAAACCTTTTCTGCAATATTAAAATTGTGTAAAATAAAACACAGTATTGGAGAAAATATCAGTAAATTATTATTGCTTTAATAAAACAGCTCCAAGGACCTGGAGGTTGTGGGTTCGATTCCCTCTCCGGGTGACTGTCTGTGAGGAGTGTTGTGTGTTCTCCCTGTGTCTGTGTGGGTTTCCTCCGGGTGCTCCGGTTTCCTCCCACAGTCCAAAACACACATTGGTAGGTGGATTGGCAACTCAAAAGTGTCCGTAGGTATGAGTGTGTGTGTGTTGCCCTGTGAAGGACTGGCGCCCCCTCCAGGGTGTATTCCCGCCTTGCGCCCAATGAATTAAGGTAGGCTCTGGACCCACCGCGACCCTGAACTGGATAAGCACTTACAGATAATGAATGAATGAATGAATGAATGAATGAATAAAACAGCTTGGAGCTTCATGTCCTCGTGCAAACAGAGGTTTTTATTGGTTGTACATTAAACAATAAATAGGCATGTGTGTTATTTTAGAAAAAATATGCTTTATTGACAATCTAGGAAAACAAAATTTATCCTGCATAACAATTATAATGGAAGCTATTTCAAATATTTACAGTATCAGTTATTATATGTTAATCAATAAAATTAAATAATGAGATAATTAATTCATAGTTTAGTTAAAAATCTCAAACCATTATCTTCTCCACATAATTTCTGACATTAACATGAAGCTGGTGAGAGGTGGCAGAAAATATCTCTGCAGCCAGAGCCTTCATCTCCTCTGTTCCGTTCCAAAGCGCTCGGTACACGGGTAAAGTGTACTTCTGTTTCCCCTGTTGTAATGAAATGAGAATACATCTTTAAGTATTGGAAATATACTACTACTGATTAACATTCACAGAACATTAGCCTTGCCTCACCTGCCAGCTCAGGAAACTGCGAACATGGTGGTATCCAGGTTTGTGCTGATTCTTTGCAACAATCTGGGCCCAGCGCAGTCTTAGCTCTGCATTGTCGGACATCACAATGTGAGGATATGTTTCTTCTAGCCTTCTGATGTTACCTGAAAAAAAAGCAAAAACAGAACATATCATCACTGCCTAGTTAAAAAACATCATTCTCCATTTCTGTGGATTTTTATATAACATCTATTTAAGTATATAACACAACAGGACACCTCTTACTTACATGTAACTTAAAAAAAACAGCATTATATGTGGCTGTAGTTTAAAACAAAATCCGTTTGAACGGGGTGTAAATGGTTCACCTTAATTGGAGAAGTCATTCTATTTTTCTAAATTATAATGAATGTAGCTATTTTTATATTATGAGAATCATACAACGGTCTAGTGATACTGAACAAGGGTGTGTTCTCCCTTTGTCTATGTGGGTTTATTCTGGGTGCTCTGGTCTCCTTCCAAAATCCAAAACCACATTTTTACATGGATTAAATATTCAAAAGTTTGTAAGTGACTGGGTGAGTGTGTGGGCGGCATGGTGGTGTAGCAGGTAGGTGTTGTAATCACACAGCTCCAGGGACCTGGAGGTTGTGGGTTTGATTCCCGCTCCGGGTGACTGTCTGTGAGGAGTGTGGTGTGTTCTCCCTGTGTCTGCGTGGGTTTCCTCCGGGTGACTGTCTGTGAGGAGTTGGTGTGTTCTCCCCATGTCCGTGTGGGTTTCCTCTGGGTGCTCTGGTTTCCTCCCACAGTCCAAAAACACACGTTGGTAGGTGGACTGGCGACTCAAAAGCGTCCGTAGGTGTGAGTGTGTGAGTGAATGTGTATGTGTCTGTGTTGCTCTGTGAAGGACTGGCGCCCCCTCCAGGGTGTATTCCTGCCTTGTGCGCAATGATTCCAGGTAGGCTCTGGACCCACCGTGACCCTGAACTGGATAAGGGTTACAGATAATGAATGAATGAATGAATGAATTAATTAATTAATGGGTGTGTGTGTGATGCCCCAAGATGAGACAGGTGCAATGCCCAGGGTGTGTTCCTCCCTTGCACCCAGAGATCCCAGATAACTGGACCCTGGACCCACCACAACACTGACAACATTGATTGAATGAATAGGAGTGTACTCACCCACTTAAATTCACCTGTTAAATACTCTATATTAAGATCAGATCAAACCGTATTAAATAAGTGTAAATACACCTCAAATATTCATGTCATTTAACAGGACAAATTTACCTTCAGGGAGTGGAGATTTCTCAAGTATCTTGTCCAAAAAGTAAGCAATTTGATAAGTCTTCCATGACTCTACATCCGTTTTGTTGATGGGAGTAATGTCTATGGGGTCTTTAACCCAGAGGTCAGCCAGTTGGTCAGCTGGCTTCATTAGAGTCCAGCCAGCAGAGAGGTCAGGGAGGTATGGGGGCCAACCCGGAGTGTTCAGCCAGCTATCAAACTCCAACCCTAACAATGAGAATTTATAGTGTACCCGTCAGGTTTGTGTTACATTAAAACACTCTGCAAATGGAAATCAGAGCAGTTCTTTATCTGACCTTCAATCTCATGGACCCGCTTATGCTTTAGATCAGGAAAATACTCCAGGTAAAACTCTAGCACGTCCTCAGCAACGACACTGCAAAACTTGAACTTGTCAACATAAGCCTGTGAAGAAATTAGGTGACATATGGGTCACGAGTGTGTCAACACCAGTCGATATAATACGCTACGTACAAAAGTCTCCATGCACTCCTTGGATAATTTCAGCATAAAAACATAGCTGATAATAACAAGACACACTGAAGCAGCAGCATATTCGCCCAAATTAATGATGCCTAATGAAAGATTTCAGCAGCATGTGTTTAATCACACCCAGCACTGGGCTGTGGAGTAGGTAAACTGCATTCTCTACCTTTGCAATGACTTGCAATAGCACTTGTGATCTAGAACTAACGATCTCACATTGGAACCTGACCTCACTAATGCTATTACAGTTAAATGCAAGCAAATGTTTACAGAAATATTTAATATAAAACTCTATATTTGACTACATTTGAATTCTGAAGAAGAAGATAGTTGTCCAAGTGTCTAAAAACCTTCATGCAGTAGTAACCATGTGATAAACTGAACCTGGAAAAGATATTTCAATGTGAAATATAATGAACCTTAAGGAAAGCATCAAAGTGGCTTTGATCCCCTGTAAGGTGGGCCAGGTAGGACACAAAGCAGAATCCTTTCTCATAAGGTGTCTCGTTGTATGTGTCGTCTGGATCAACACCTAATTACAGATGATAGTATTTAGAAATGCAAATAATTCATAATTCAGAAATACACTTGACAGAAAAAACTTTGTGTAAATAAAACAAGTCTACGAACAAATGTGTGTCGACTTTCTTACTGACCAGGTTTGATATGGACACGTAGTTTGTTAAGAGGATGATCTTCTCCAGTGTTGTCCATGTGCTGTCTTAATAAAGCTCGACCAGTTGCTGCTTCTAGACAAGTATAGGCCTCTCCTAAAACAGAGATGATATGTTTCATGTATATTTAACAAGCTTAACATGATGTGAGGAAGCAATTAAGTCCTTGAAGCATTTGTTTAGGGGAATAGTACACGTCGTGGGCAGCACGGTGGCGCAGCAGGTAGATTCCCGCTCCGGGTGACTGTCTGTGAGGAGTGTGGTGTGTTCTCCCTGTGTCTGCGTGGGTTTCCTCCGGGTGACTGTCTGTGAGGAGTGTGGTGTGTTCTCCCTGTGTCTGCGTGGGTTTCCTCCGGGTGACTGTCTGTGAGGAGTGTGGTGTGTTCTCTCTGTGTCTGCGTGGATTTCCTCCGGGTGACTGTCTGTGAGGAGGGTGGTGTGTTCTCTCTGTGTCTGCGTGGGTTTCCTCTGGGTGCTCTGGTTTCCTCCCACAGTCCAAAAACACATCATGTTGGTAGGTTGGTAGATTAAAAAAAAAATCCTTTTAAAACTTACCGTAAATCTCTCTGCAAACTCTACGCTGGGCGTACATAGTGAAGCCTTCGTTAAGCCAGAAATCTCCCCAGTTAGCATTAGTGACCAAGTTTCCAAACCAGCTATGGCAGATTTCATGGATAATGACATCAGCAAGGGACCGGTCGCCTGCTAGCAGACACGGAGTAACAAAGGTCAGGCAGGGGTTCTCCATTCCTCCAAAAGGAAACGATGGAGGCATGAACAGCACATCGTACCTAACCAAGGAAAAAAAAGCATCATCACCACCTAAACTTGTGTGTGAACCTAAACTTGTTTCATTACATACAATAATTATTATTAATACAGTTATTGCAATGTTGATACATGTCCAAACGATACCGTAGCATCTGTGTAAACGAAGAGGATAAAATAAATTTAAATGATTCAGTTTCACGGAATTTACACCAATGTGAAACAATGTACAATTCATTTGCTCGTGTCTCTTAGCAATCCAGGTCTTTTTTCATTTTCCGGCTGAAATTACACAATCTTTTTCATACCTTTTTCCACCAAAATACATATTTTCAAGTGGAATTATATATAAAATGGCAAAATTATTGAAAAGCGGAGACTCTACACTTTAATTTTGTCTTTACGGGACCCTGTAACACTTCAGATACACTGACAGATATAATGAGGGATATAATGAGGGCATTGGCGTGTTTAGACACTGGTAATGTTAAATAATTTCTCAACAATCAGTTCAGGATGATGATAAAGGTGGCTGTGTGTGCGTCCTGGTGCCTGTGTACTTTATTTTAACAAGACAGCTATTGCAAATCAGTCTTTCTCTGTTTAGTTTTATCCTTTCTGAGTTGTAAAAGCCGAACTGCGGCCAAACTTTTGACTTGAAAGAGGATAGTGCCTGATTTGTTTTTCCAATTGTCCACCATTTCTCCACTGTTTCTCACTGCAGACTTACGATATTCAGCTTATTAGCGCCACCACATGGAGAAAAGAAGCAGTGACTTTAGTAAGTCAAACTGGGGTTCATGTCTTAGAGAGTTTAGAGAGTTTTAATTAAAAAATCGATACTTGACGCCACGTATCGCTAATGTATTGCAAACGTAAATGATACGACATATCGCAGTATCGATGATTCGCCCTATCCCTTATTCCTGATACATCCTTCTCAGGGATACTTTACCTTCCCCAAATATAGGGTCCAAACAACTTTTCTCCTACTGACAAAATTTCTTCAATTACACCGTGATACTCCTTCTTTGCAGCCTCCAATAAGCACGGCTCAGTCCACACACGTGACCTGAAAAACAAAGCAATCCAGCCACATTCTCTGAATGTACTCCAACCAGAATCTTTCAGTCTTTCAACATAAGAAATGATCAAGTGTTATCATTAATGTCCATGACAAATATCTTGGAGATTCATCAATACCCCTCTAGAACAAACGAGCCAAAAGACAAAGCTAGTAGACTCTGAGACCAGTCACAAGAAGCTGAAAACATTAATAAATGTAAATATTTTACATTCCTCATTATCATATGTGATGATTAATTTAAGCAAAGCACTCATCAGCATGTGGTGGTTGTGTGGAAATGATTTTGTATTTATTAAGAGAACAGTAACAAACTCCTGTGTTGAGGATAAGTCTGAGATTTTATTTTGATTTACTGCCTATTTGTGTCCTGTCTGTTCTGCTGTGATCTTCTACTTTATTATCCTGACTAATAATCGTTTACTCTTCTTTACATATTCACTGTTAAATGTTAAATACTTACATTGATATTTCGTGGAATTTCATAATCATATAAATGTATAAATGCAGTACAATTCATTTACTTTGTGTTAGATATTTTTACTGTCTACAGGGCCACTTACCTTGGACCTATCTCAGCAGACACTAAATCCCCTACAGCCAACGCCACAAGATAGGCAGGAATGGGCTGTTCCATGTGGAACAGGAAGGTGTTATCTGCTTTCCTGTGCTCCCACTTGTTGGCACTCATAACTGCAGTGAAGCCAGCAGGCACCTGATGAGGGCAGAGCGCAAACCACACCACCTTCTTGGTTTATGTATTTCTCTATAAGTTAATTCAAGCTACTTTTTCTTGCATTGTTTACTTTTAGCAAATAATTTAATTTCCATTGAAATACCTGAGCTAAAAGTGTTATGGTCACAAACTTTACTGGAATTGCTTTTGTAGTTCAGTGACTTTCTTGCTTAGAGAAGTATACTGTGTATTAAAGAAAATAGCTCTGCAGGTATATTCATTACATAATGTAATACCTCATTTAATACCTCACCTTCACTGAAGCAGAAAAGGTGCTCTTTACTGCAGGAGTGTCAAAGCAAGGAAAGAAGGAGCGGTTGAGCACAGCCTGGCCTTGGGTAAAAACATACGGCCTAAGCTTTCCTGCAGTTTGTTTTGGATCCAGCCAGCAGACCTGGAAGAACATACAGTACATGCAGAGCATGAGCAGAGTCATTTACCTGCACAGTAGCTGAGTAAATGCTCTTTGACATGGGCGTATGGAAGCTGGGGAACAGGCTCCGGTTCATCACAGGAAAACCAGAGGTGTACAAGAATGGTAGGCCCTTCCCAGCTGTTTGCTCTGGACCCAGCCACGTTATCTAGAAGATACCCCAAATAAGGCTTACATTGAAGTGCCATTATATAACCTAAGCTCATTGATCTTTTTATGAGAAACAGTTGCCATATAGTCAGGGGTCAGTAGAGTAGCTTAATGCTAAATCTAGACATATTGTAAAATAAGAGGCTACAGATGAAGGAGACTTGTCAATTTGAGGAACTTGGCACGCTCGATGAAACTGCAAGTGAGTTGATGGAATCTGAAGAGCAGCAAGAACACTTCCCAAACAAATTTCACACAGTTTAGTAAAAAGTGTCTTTGGCTCATAAAACTAGTAGCAACTTTTTTGGAACATGTTGCAGTCATTAAGTTCAACACGGGCAAGTATTTAAAAAAAAAAAAAAACATTCTCACTTCCAACATAAAAATGTAGATCCCTATATAAGGATTTGTATATAGAAGTAAAAAAGACTGTAAATGTCCATTTTGTACTTGCTAAATCAAGTATTCATGGGTTGCAGCTGTTGTCACAAAACAGAGTGACTTTTCAGCACTTGGCCAATCACATCCCTTAGCTTTAATGAGCTCCTGGCGGCAGTGGTGGTTTTTTGTCTAATACTGAAAGTGTCACAGCAGGTAGTATCTCTGTCACAGCTCCAGGGTCCTGGAGGTTGTGGGTTTGAGTCCCGCTGTCTGTCTGTGAGGAGTGTGGTGTGTTCTCCCTGTGTCTGTGTGGGTTTCCTCCGGGTGACTGTCTGTGAGGAGTGTGGTGTGTTCTCCCAGTGTCTCTGTGGGTTTCCCAATGATTTATCCCAATGATTCCAGGTAGGCTCTGGACCCACTGCGACTCAGAATTGGATAAGGGTTACAGATAATGAATGAATGAATGAATGAATGAGTTGGATATGGGTAATTAGGGCTGCACAATAATATAAACTATTTCAATAATGATATGATTACATTATTTACATCTGTCACTGACTGACGGTCATTAGAGGGCGCTGTCGTCCGTTCACTGCCCTCAATTTTAAAGTTAGTTATATATAATATAGTAATATAATATTAATATTGACAAAAACAAGAGGTTGTTGTTTGATGATGATTCTTTCAGTTTTTGGCAGTTTTTCTTGTTCATATTGATATCTGAAGTATATAGTGTGATGATCAAAATTATAAAAAAAATATTGTGATATAAATTTTAGCCGTATCATACAGCTCTATGGATAATTCCCTTCACAGAGTGACATGAAAACCCTCAGCTGACCTTTACCCTGCAGTCACTAGACTGAACATGGCTCCACCTTCTCTTCATGTCTGTGCTAGTATCACTTTGCCAGACTCTCTAGGTACCTTTCTCCAATAAGGTGACCAAGAACCACCAACTACTGCCAGGAAAGAGATGTGACCGACACCCCAAAAATGTGCACTTAAAATTTATGGTTGTACAAGGGCTCTTTGGTAAAGGAAACGACCAAGGAATTTTGTTATTCAACATAAAAAGGTGATTAACTTGTAGTTATTTAACTCTAAAGCACATTTTACCGGTACTACGATATTAACCGTGATCATTTTTTGCCAACATAATCGCGACAGTACACTTTCATGCCGTTTCATGTCTAGTACCCACAGAACCTTTAACCAAAGCCAGTCCATTTATATCCGGAGTGGGCCCACTATACATGTTCTGACTGGAATAACATACAAATGCAAATTAGTTTAAATACAGGGAACTAAATGTGATTTACTCTTACCCCTGGACCATCAAAAGCTGCATATTTAATGGAAATTTGAAATTTATCTTCCGCATTCCAGGGAGTCGGAAATCTCACAACCAGCGTGTTGCCGTAACTTGCAAAGTCCCGAGTGAGGAATTCGGCTGTGGTCCAATCCCTGTCGTTGATACTGAATGAAACGGTTTGCAGCTCCAACGTCGGGTGAATGTCAAAGTGCAGCTCACTTTGGGGACCTTGAATACACTGGATTCGCAGAGTTTCGGTCCCCGACAGGCATTTCTTTTCAAAATCTACTTTTATATCAAGATGGAAGTGTTGTATTTTGAAGTTACGGAAACTAGAAGACGTAGCAACGTCCTCTGCTTTATCAGAGTACAGCACAAGTGCTTTATCCATAGTGTCAAATATCGGTAATGCCCAGACCGGCAGACCCACTGGACCAACGGACACCGGCTACTTTTGAATAGACGAAGGTTGCCAGATACACTTCACAAATTCCCCTATCGGGAATGCAGCTGATTTGCACAAGCTCCTTCCGGAAAAACGAGGTCTAGCTGAAAGCTTTTCGTGTTTACTCACATTCTGAAATTGTTATTCTAAAGTTAAAAGACCCATATTGAAATATCTTATTGTCACTATTCAACTCCCCGTCCACAAGACCAATAGACCTACACTAATGAGTCATAAGAAAAAAAAGGTGACTTCCATGTTTTTGTATACAAATGTGTACTGGTATAGTAAATGTCTATATGTTCATAACATATTAATAATAAATCAGTCATCTTCTCGTTCGTACATTCATAAGTAGGGTAGGGAAACTATGTTTATACATTACAGACATGTTTTAGTGTCTCTTTATCCTGTAGATTTAAGGTCGGTTAATGCTTTTGATGAGTAGATTTTCAAAATATGGCAACATTGTTCTGAGGACGTCGACAAGTTCAAGGTACGCTCTGTGTGCTCAGATCTTTATCGGATGCGCTTCTGAGGATTCCAGGGGCGTTCTGCCCAACTGAAGCGCAGCGCTGACCTTCACGAACCCAGGCTCGGCACCAGTGCGGAGTGTACAGTGTTGAATAATGTTCACACCCTGAAGTAGAACAGAACAGCAGTAGTTCTCATTCCTGTCCAAAGACTACATTAATTGACATTTTTCGGAATCCATATTAATATTTGTAGTTCATAAATGTACAGTGCTGTCTCATACGAAATCAAAACCAGATTAATGCCAAAATTAGGGCTGCAGTATGGAGGGTTTTGTGAAAGTTCTAATTAAATTAATAAAGAAATAATTAATTAGAAGTCGAATTAAATAAATGCTTAATTTTGTTTTTACTTTTTGAAATAAAAGCTTGATTTTTTTTGTGAATTGTTTAATCGTTATTTAAATGTGTATTTTAAATATTTTTTAAAATTGTATTTAAATAATTTAATTAATTATTAACTATTTATTTATTAAATTCATGTGCCTGGCACTATGAAATAATTAAATCTGTCAACATCATCCATCATCTGTCAACCAGTCTAACTCTGATCCAGTCCGACTGATTGGCTGCAGTAAGGCAAGACATCTCAGGTTCCACCCCAGCACCCCATGGCTCTTCAATTAAATGTGCAGCTTCCCTTAAGAGTTCAGGGCAGCTTTTAGACATCTGTGGTTTGGGACTGGCCCGAGACCACCTCCTCTCAAGGGTCTGGGTGCGTTTGATTTTGACCGTATCCGAGTGCGATTACTGTGTTCACACCTGCACAAACGAACCACACCAAGTGTCCCATTTAACCGGAGTAAAATGTGCAGGTGTGAAAAAGCCCTTAAACACTAATTGGATTACTGTGCCTTTGATGAGAAATGAAATTAAGAATTTTTTTGAACACACATTTTTGGAACCAATAAAACTCTAAAAACCTGTTGTTTTTTTTTTAAAAAAAAGCATCCATTATTTCTTCTGATACACACAGGTTACACTGAACATGTGAGGGAATAGTGTAATTACTAATTAGTTACTACACTTCAATCAATGGTGTCTAGAATTTAACAATTCAGAAACAACAGTCATTAAAATGATCATAATATTGATGGCAGTGCTACATGTTTCTACCATTATTTTCTGTGGGCAGGGAACATTAGAGTGTTAGCTTAAATTATTGATTAATGTCCACTTCTCACTGCAATGACTAAAGTATTAAACCTGGTCTGGGTGGCACGGTGGCGCAGCAGGGAGTGTTGCAGTACTCCTGACTGTCTGTGAGGAGTGTGGTGTGTTCTCCCTGTGTCTGCGTGGGTTTCCTCCGGGTGACTGTCTGTGAGGAGTTTGGTGTGTTCTCCCTGTGTCTGTGTGGGTTTCCTCCGGGTGACTGTCTGTGAGGAGTGTGGTGTGTTCTCTCTGTGTCTGCGTGGGTTTCCTCCGGGTGACTGTCTGTGAGGAGTGTGGTGTGTTCTCCCTGTGTCTGCGTGGGTTTCCTCCGGGTGACTGTCTGTGAGGAGTGTGGTGTGTTCCCCCTGTGTCTGCGTGGGTTTCCTCCGGGTGACTGTCTGTGAGGAGTGTGGTGTGTTCTCCCTGTGTCTGCGTGGGTTTCCTCCGGGTGACTGTCTGTGAGGAGTGTGGTGTGTTCTCCCTGTGTCTGCGTGGGTTTCCTCCGGGTGACTGTCTATGAGGAGTGTGGTGTGTTCTCTCTGTGTCTGCGTGGGTTTCCTCTGGGTGACTGTCTGTGAGGAGTGTGGTGTGTTCTCCCTGTGTCTGCGTGGGTTTCCTCCGGGTGACTGTCTGTGAGGAGTGTGGTGTGTTCTCCCTGTGTCTGCGTGGGTTTCCTCCGGGTGACTGTCTATGAGGAGTGTGGTGTGTTCTCTCTGTGTCTGCGTGGGTTTCCTCTGGGTGACTGTCTGTGAGGAGTGTGGGGTGTTCTCCCTGTGTATAAACTGGGTCTCATCTCACCCCCTGCTCAGAAAAACAATCTGAGTAACAAAGATGCTTCCAGCAGTGATTACACTAAAAAAAAACAATAAAGAGAAGTATCCTCTCCATTTTATTTGCTTCATTGGAAACACAGGAAAGTACATGACACAAGTTTTTAGTTACAAATGATTTTTTCTTACAAAATTTAGTAATAAAATCTATCTAAGTCTTTCACAGCATAAGATCAGTACAAAACAATTCATTGTTATCTCTTATTAGAAAAAAAAAGCAATGGGAAATGTAAAACCCTTAGCTGAACTAATCTAGATATTACCATGGAAACATCACTTTCATCTAAATAGTTCAATAAATAAAAACATAAATTAGACTCTTGTCTGCGAGGGCCTTCTGCTACACCTGGCTCACCATCTCTGCGTCGTCTTCGAGCCACTGTGCAGGCGTTCCGTTAGCAGTCCTCGGCAAGGCTTGTCTTTGGGGTATCTACAGGAGGAGGAAGAGGAAGGTGTAGTTATGTATGGGATAAAGTGTGTATGCCTTATATAAGCATGTTTTCTTTCACTGTGAAAGAATTCCCACAGCGCTAATTTAGTTTTATCTGCAGTCAGTGCTGGGTTAGATTTTACTCAGTATCTGGTTTCAGCGCGAATGCTCAGGGAGGGAGCAGTTTCACACAGTGACTCAGAACTATTGACTGAAGGAGTGGCTCAAATCAAGCCCTGCTTACAACAGACAAGTCAGTCGCTCCGTTCACTCCCTCCACGAACAGGTCACTGACTCCTTCGGTCAAAGCAAATGCCTCCATGCTTCACTCTTTTAACAACATTTCAATGAAGGTTTAAAAAATTTCAGAATTAAACAAAGAATAAAAGATGACACCTGTCACACAGAAGGGTGCATCTGAGGTGTCCATTTCAACAAAGAAACTCTCAGTGGCATTTTCACATCTTTCTCAAATAATAAAAAAAAACATTTAATAGAAATCTTCTCTTGCGTGGATTTCCTCTGGGTGACTGTCTGTGAGGAGTGTGGTGTGTTCTCTCTGTGTCTGCGTGGGTTTCCTCCAGGTGACTGTCTATGAGGAGTGTGGTGTGTTCTCCCTGTGTCTGTGTGGGTTTCCTCCGGGTGACTGTCTGTGAGGAGTGTGGTGTGTTCTCCGTGTCTGCCTGGGTTTCCTCCGGGTGACTGTCTATGAAGAGTGTGGTGTGTTCTCCCTGTGTCTGTGTGGACTTCCTCCGGGTGACGGTCTGTGAGGAGTGTGGTGTGTTCTCCCTGTGTCTGCATGGGTTTCCTCCGGGTGACTGTCTATGAGGAGTGTGGTGTGTTCTCCCTGTGTCTGCGTTGGTTTCCTCCGGGTGACTGTCTATGAGGAGTGTGGTGTGTTCTCCCTGTGTCTGCGTGGGTTTCCTCCGGGTGACTGTCTGTGAGGAGTGTGGTGTGTTCTCCCTGTGTCTGCCTGGGTTTCCTCCAGGTGACTGTCTATGAAGAGTGTGGTGTGTTCTCCCTGTGTCTGCGTGGACTTCCTCCGGGTGACTGTCTGTGAGGAGTGTGGTGTGTTCTCCCTGTGTCTGCGTGGGTTTCCTCCGGGTGACTGTCTATGAGGAGTGTGGTGTGTTCTCCCTGTGTCTGCGTGTGTTTCCTCCGGGTGACTGTCTGTGAGGAGTGTGGTGTGTTCTCCCTGTGTCTGCGTGTGTTTCCTCCGGGTGACTGTCCGTGAGGAGTGTGGTGTGTTCTCCCTGTGTCTGCGTGGGTTTCCTCCGGGTGACTGTCTGTGAGGAGTGTGGTGTGTTCTCCCTGTGTCTGCGTGGGTTACCTCTGGGTGCTCCGGTTTCCTCACACAGTCCAAAAACACACGTTTGTAAGTGGATTAGCGACTCAAAAGTGTCTGTAGATGTGAGTGTGTGAGTGAATGTGTGTGTCTGTGTTGCTCTCTGAAGGACTGGCGCCCCCTCCAGGGTGTATTCCTGCCTTGCGCCCAATGATTTCAGGTAGGCTCTGGACCCACCGCGACCCTGAACTGAATAAGGGTTACAGACAATGAATGAATGAATGAATGAAAAGTGCATGCTGCTATAATAGTGCTATAAAAGTCTATATAAAAAGTACTTAGAACTAGCCTTAAAATAAACTTTCAGCACAAACTCTCTGGTAACAGTCTGTAAAGAGAAGTGTGTGCTGCTGTATCTCTGGAGAGATCTGTGCTCGCAAAACCGAAAATCTAAAATCTAACCCATGGCACAAAATACAGGTTAATTTAGTCAAAGAATGACATAAATTTAGTAAAAAAATCATAAAGATTCACTATGTTTACCATAAGCTTTTGTTAAATAACCCTTGGTTTGCTGTTAGAAGAATATGATCTTCACACGTTGAAAAGAAGCAAAGCTACACCACTGTTTTAATTCGTTAATATAGCGTAGCTACCAGTGTTGGCTCTAGTTCACAAAAATCACAAGCCACAGCTCAGTTAACCGTCTTCACATCAAAGACGGGGCAGGATATTGTAATCAAAATAATAACACAATGTAATGGAGGATTAAAGTCATATAACTACATTTTAATGATTTAATTAATGGCAATTGGAGAGTCACGTGAAATAAATGCAGTCAAACAGATTTCATACATATTTCTGTCATATTCTTCATATTTTACAGATAACAGATACTAGTTAGGAAACTACCTACAATCACCAGGTGCTTCTTTATAACCTCCCACAGTAAAATCCCCAGCCGGTGACTGAGAACCGGTGGAAATGAGATCATTTAAAACTAATGGAACCACATTCCAATATGTTACCTTTCATGAGGAACAGTATTTGTCAGTTATTTGTTCACAGCAGTTGACAGTAAATCAGTAAACGTGTAAAACAGTAATATTTGGAAAAATTAAATGCGTAATATTCCAGCTGCTCCAGTCTTCGGAACATTGGACCATGTAAATGACCATGAGCCATTACTGAAACATTACGGAATGTAACTCATCCTGATTCGTGAAAACTCCATTAAAGGCAAAGCTCAAACACAAACTCAGAAATTATTCAAAGCTGTGATTAAGAGCTGGAGTTAAGTGAATCTCTAACGTTGTCGGAGGCATTCTCCTGAACTTTCTGCAGTAGATTTTTAAAGAGAGCGAGAGAACATACTTTTACACTTTTACTCTTTCACAGATGAATTCATTTGTGGGGGAGTTTGATACGTCATCGTGCTGGGGCTTGTCTTTACTTTGGTGTTGCATTCCTTTGATTTTCTAAAAACTGGAATTGCTTCACTTGCATGGGTGCAATAATTCAAGAGAAATCTCGTCACCTAATGACCATCAGATTCTTATAGGTTCAATCACTTTCGAGTTAATACTCAAACCGGAATAACTTCAAAAAGAAGTTCAAAAGAAAAGTATATATCTATCTCCAAGGTTTGTGGGTTTATCCGTCATCAAATCCCACCAGCGTTAGATTCACTGTTGGTTCAGCACCGTGAACATCTCAGCCAGAGAACAGCTGCTTCAGGAGACAAACAAAACAACGAGGGCATGCTTTAAAATAATGGCCACCTGAGCATATATAAAGGAACCAAAGGGCAGGGCCACTGTCAGTTTCCTTCATTTAATTCTGGCTTTTGTCCTTGAGTCTTGGAATGCTCACCTGTCTGTCAAGTTCACACACATTTCTGCTGCTGTTAATGGGCATTAAATGAACAAAAAACGTCTTTAAACTTCTTTCTCACAAGCTTGTGGTAATAATGAAAAGGAAAGCCCTATTTAAAGGGGATCAACAAGTGTCCGGGTCGTAGTTAAAGTTTAAAGCAGGTCATATCAGTAACGACTGGAATCTTACACTGGGACGTGTTTATTTGGTTTAGAGTTAAATGTAAGGATTTGTGTTTTGTGAAGGTTTCAAAGGTATTAAGAAGAGATAATAGTGGTGGCAGACTGTCCACTCTTCCTCAGCTTCTTTTTGTTGGAAGCTTTCTCTACCTCTGTCTCTCTCTTCTTTGTTTAACCACAGCACTTTCACACTTTCTGCCTCTAGACACGAGTCTCCATCGAGTTTGTATCGATCTAGCAAAGTAGCAGACAGGCAGGTAAGCCATTTGCTTGGGCAGGGTTTTGCACTTAGAATATAAAAGCAAATAACTAGAAGAATATTTATGGAGTTAATGTTGTGCAAAAAATTCTGAGAGAGGAGAATGTTCTGAGAGGACGACGGTATTCTGAGTGAGTCTCAAAACTCGTGAACCTGCTCAACACTGCTCTCGACTCTCGAACATCAAACAAGATCTCACACTGTTTCTGCTCTGAAGTTTCAGATGTGCTCAAAACACAGTGCATTCGGTTTGTGCCAAAACTCCAGTCAATCAAAGATCGACAGAAGAAGGCCCCGTCATTGCATTTAGTTTTGAGAGGGAACTCAACACACCATTAATCTTCTCTCAAAACATTCTTCTCTCGAGGCATTACTGTCCTCTCTAAATGTGACATTCCGCTCCACATGTTAGGAAATGTGTCAGACTGTGTGAAATCATGCATTCTTCCTGTCAGAGTCAAACAGAAAGAGGCATCTTACATCAACAAGGAAACTGGAGCACCCGGAGGAAACCCACGCAGACACAGGGAGAACACACCAACGCCTCACAGACAGTCATCCAGAGGAAACGCACGCAGACACAGAGAGAACACACCACACTCCTCACAGACAGTCACCTGGAGGAAACCCACGCAGACACAGAGAGAACACACCACACTCCTCACAAAGTCACCCGGAGGAAACCCATGCAGACACAGGGAGAACACACCACACTCCTCACAGACAGTCATCGGGAGCGGGAATCGCCTCTGGAGCTGTGTGACTGCGACACTACCTGCTGCACCACCGTGCCGCCCAACTCCAATTAAAAGAAAACTAAATTATTTTGCTTACATCTCTGTGATTGAAAGAGAAGACATCTAAAAAATCTGTGAAATTCCCCTTGAACTAATTTATCATAAAGTTGGTTTAACTCGAGATAATCCTCATCAAAAGGCAGATGGAATTTTGCTCCAGTCTCAGTGTGATGCTGCTGTGGTGCACTCTGTGAGGAAGTTCTTGTATCATTCAAAACCAATGTGGGTTCATTATCTTTTTCATATCTTGATATTCGACTGCAGAACACAGGAGGATCTAGAATTTCTGTTCTAGAATTTAGTTAAGACTCATGCATAAAGTAATCAAACAAGACCATATTCACCACTGTTTTCGACCACTGAAAAAAGTATTACTCGTCTCTCTCAAGTTACCACTGAAGCATGAACATTTTTACGCTCATGTCCCTCGTCTAATTTCAGTCAATAGCTCCTCATTCCCATGCCTTGCCTGGCTCCCACTGCGACTTCACGCTGATAAAGCTGTGTTATAAATCTGTGCAGTGTCTCTGGCAGCTCCTAAGACAGGTCTGGACAGTTCCTGAGTTTCTCACCTTGCTCTCTGAGGAAATTCCTCTCTCCTCAAACAGACTGAAACACACAACAGTAATCTGAGCTTGTCCTATTCAGTTCCATCAAGCCCTCAGCTCTCTGCGTGTTTCCAAAATTGCCCAATTTGTTGTTGTTCTTTGTTGTCATGACCCATGTGAAAGCACATGTTTAGTTTTACGCTTCCACAAACCATGGCTAGATTTACAAAGCACAGCTACACAGCTCATTTCAAACACTGTGAGTAAAACCTGGTGTACACTTTTCAAATTCAGTCTTCTTCTAAGATGACGATGCGTTACGTGGGTTCCTAGGCTCTGTCTGAGGTGTGGTGTTGTTTCCCATTACTGGTCTTATGAAGTGGGCGGAGCTTCACTCCTAAAAGTCGACCACTAAAGAGTAATGAGGAGGGAGGCCGACAGACCTCAAGAAGCAACAGAACGGCAGAGCAGCATATCGTGGCTGTCCAAATGTTTAGTTTACTACATCATTTAAACACGCCACTGTCCCTCACGCTGTGTGAATCACTTTCACCTATCCGCTCAGTCAAACCTCACTGCAGTTCAGAGCCCTCTGTTGCCTCTAGATTAACACATCACACGTTAAGAAATGTGTCAGACTGTGTGAAATCATGCATTCTTCCTGTCAGAGTCAAACAGAAAGAGACATGACCCCAGAGCTGAGATGCAACCATCAACAAGTAGCACCTTCCAAAGGCAATGTGGTGGTTTAAACCCAAACAGGCTCTCAGCTTAATAACAATAAAGTTCTTCCTCCATAAACATGAATACAAATGTGAAGTAGTTTGTAGTTGTTTAAAGCTGGATAAAAAAAAAAACAATGACACGAAATGTGTGTATTTAGATCGCTATGTGCTGGCTGCCTGTTTGTTTCTAGAATCCACTAAATCCACTTTCAGGTTTGGGATGAATTTCCAGTCCAGTCTCTTTTCTCCAATACTATTTATTTAATCAAGTATTTGGTTATTAGAGTAAAATGATCTGTGTGTTCACTGACAGAGAGAACTGCAATCTGAGATGATGTCGCTGTTATTTTACTCTACGTAATCACACAGGTTTCTGATGGTGAATCAGAGGGGTTCTAATATTTCTGGAAGCCCTCAGGTCTATGCTACATTTCTAGGTCTGCCTTTTTAGTTTCCCTGCTCTTGTGAGCTCTCACTGGAAATATACGTTAGCCGCCAATCCTCCTCAAAAGTCCATGGCACAATTTTGTTTACAAGCTGCTGATGAGTCGGGTAAAAACGTGATCTTTGCTGTAGCTCGTAGATTTTATAAGCAGCCAATGTGAGCTGGAGATCTACATTTCTACATGTTTATGTCATGGTTTAGTCCCGACTCTGCTCACCTCGACACAGGTGTGAGCAGGTACTATATAAGGTACCCGTTTCCAGGGACACGCAAGAGCCAAACTGAGACGAGTCAAATAGCGACCAGTGGAAAAGCATCAAAAATGGTGCGTGTCATTTCTAAGAAGTGTATTTTTAGTGGTTCACACTCCTGTAACATAAATAACACAAGGTTAGTTGTCAGAGCAGATATTTTACCTGGTGCTCCTGGAAGCTGTGCTGCTGAGATGGTGGGGACTCGTGTTCAGGCAAGTTTCTGAAGCGCACTGCACCCTGCCGATGCCTGTCGAGGGAGTGCGGTCGAGGTGGGCGCAATTGGCTCCGATGGTGCCACGACTTTAGCTCCTCTGAAACCACCTGGCGAGGGAGGATCCTACTGGGATGGTGAGGGTATTCTCTGAGTGAGGGCGCCCGGGAGAGCTTGACATGGGGTGGTATTGCCCTGCATACCTGGAGTGGGAGTCTCTCCTCGTACCAGTACTCATAGTGGCCATTGGTGCAAGGTGAAGGCTTTTGCCTGATGTATGTCCGACTGGTGTCAAGGTTGTGGTAGTTTCCCTCATCTACATACGCTCTGTAGAAGTTTGGGGAAAGTTGGGGTGAAGTGTGTTTGTAGTGGTTGAGCGGTGTGCAGGGCTGAGGAATGTAACTATCTGGGGAACTGTTGTAGTAATATCGGTACCGGGCTTGGCACTGCCTTTGCAGCTCAGCTGGATGCTCCTGACACGGAGAGCTGATGTAGGAAGAAGCCAAAGAGTGCTCAGAACTGCTGTCCTCAGAGCTTGAGTGGTACATTGGGTTTTCCATGGGTAAACTCATAGGGGAGTACTCTGACAACGGTGACGTTAACATAACATCTGTCAGTCGCCTTCTGGGCCCCCGTGATCGGCCTCTGTCCCGGTCCACATCATGCAGAGGCTCACTGCTGGGAATTCTGAAATCCAGTTTTTTTTTTTATAACAATTAGTCAATCAATCAATTAATAAGTGAAGGAAATAACAAAAAACACACAATTCAATCCAGTGCTAACCTGAGAGAATAACCTCTGCGTAGATGCATCTCTGGAGTGGACGGGGTGCTGCTGGACTGTGTGTATCTAAGTGATACATGACTGGGTATCTGCGCTGTCAGGGCTGCATCTTCTAAACAAGCTTCCAATGGAGGCAATGTAGGTGTAACAGCAGGACTGCAAGAAAACAAAGACCATCAGCAAAGTGAAGCTGCAATCTTACACTCCCATAATTTTACTATGAGTGTTTTTAGGAACACCTGAGGAGAAAGAACTTGATTGGTGGCTTTGAGTAGAGTGGCTGTGATTGGTTAATGCTGGTTTACCCCTGGATTAGATTTGTATTTTTGCGATCTTAATTTTCCAAACCTCAGTATTTCCACAAAACGTCAAGTTTATCAAATGCCATACAAATATAATTCAAGTATTCAAAATTCAGATTTAAAAACTTATGTCATTGATGGAACTCCATAAACCTGATGAAGCCCTTAGCCAAGTTTCTAAGGGGAACCCAAAACTGAAGGCCCAAAGTTTATAGCATTAAATATAGATGTGTTTTAAGACAAACTTAACATTGCATTGGTGCCTTTACGCGATTCCTCATCAGTTATTCATAGAGCCTACGTTTCACATACATACACACATACATACTCTATGTCCATACGTTCAACATCCAACAATTTTAATAACTTTCCCCTTTGACATGAGATGTTTTTATACCTGGATTTGGTGCTACTGGAATGAGACTTCTTCATTTTCTGGTATGGCTGATCTAGGCTGGATTCTTTCCAGGGGGAGTTCTGGATTGGTGCAGGCTCAATATCCAGTGTGGGGCTTGGGCTGGGGCAGAGGCTGGGGCTGGGGCAGAGGCTGGGGCTGGGGCAGAGGCTGCGGCTGGGGCTTGGGCTGGGGCTGTGGCATCGATGTAAGGCCACAAGAGGCAGTGTAGGTGGCTGAAGTCGGTTTGAGGAGCCGGTGTGTATTAGAGGACGGTGGGGGGTGCCTGGGACAACGGAAAGAGATTCTGCAACTGGATGGGGTTCCAAAGAGACCTGGGATGACTGACACGTTAGCTCCTCTAAAACGACAAGAGACAAGACACTGAAGATACTGATGACTTCAGGGTGTTACTGTTTAGAAATCATTATAGCCACATTTACCTTCGTCCAACACTAGTGAATCTGACAAAGAGCTGTCATCAGATGTACCTTGATCTGAAAGCAATGACAAAATGATTAGGTGTAATTAAGGTTTAAAAAAAAGTACTCAGAAAACACATCCAACTCTTCACAGTGACCTGGGGCGGGAACCTAAAACCCCACGTCCCTGGAGCTGTGTGGCTGCAACACTACAGTCAGTGCGACCTGCTGTGGCTGCTGCCCCTTGGTTAAATAAAATTTGGGAGTTATTATACTGTGATTTTTTTTAAATCAACCCTTCCTCTACCACTATTAAGCAAGCTCAGGCGCCCTCACGTTTTTGCAGGACTAACGCAGGGCGTGGTGAAGAGCGGCCATGCTCCAGCCGCAACTGGAACACAGAGTCCTGAAGGTCTTTGAGCTTCTGTTCTTCATGCTTGCACTGCTGCGATCGGCTCTTCTTCACCGCTTTGCTAAGGTGGGCCTCCAGGCACAGTCTGCGAGCCGCTACGTAGATTTGCTGCTGTAAAGCCAGTTTCGCTTCCACTGCACACAGTTCCGAGTCCTGAAAAAGATCACATTAGTGATGTCCATTGATGTGGAATTAAATATTTATGATTACTTGTGAAACTATTTATGAAACTGACTAATAAAAATTGACTTGATACAATTACAGCGTATTCATATGATACAAATATACCCTTTTAAATCATGTAAGTTCCACAGCAGCAGAGGGACAGAACGGCACTCAGTAAACATTATCAAATCCATAAAATGCATAAATTAACATACAGATCTTGGTTTATAAAACAGGTCGATTAGAAAATACTGCACTGGTTTAGAGTTAGTTTTAAGCCTAAATGTATCACATTGGTAAATTGTGATTTGAAGGACGTAAATAGGATTTGAACGTATATATATTTACAAGAAATGATTTACATTAGTCATTTTCTGGTCTTAGAGCATTCAATTTGTTTTATTGGTTCATCCAGGGGCGGCACGGTGGCGCAGCAGGTAATGTCGCAGTCACACAGCTCCAGGGACCTGGTGACTGTCTGTGAGGAGTGTGGTGTGTTCTTCCTGTGTCTGCGTGGGTTTCCTCCGGGTGACTGTCTGTGAGGAGTGTAGTGTGTTCTCTCTGTGTCTGCGTGGGTTTCCTCCGGGTGACTGTCTGTGAGGAGTGTGGTGTGTTCTCCCTGTGTCTGCGTGGGTTTCCTCCGGGTGACTGTCTGTGAGGAGTGTGGTGTGTTCTCTCTGTGTCTGCGTGGGTTTCCTCCGGGTGACTGTCTGTGAGGAGTGTGGTGTGTTCTCTCTGTGTCTGCGTGGGTTTCCTCCGGGTGACTGTCTGTGAGGAGTGTGGTGTGTTCTCCCTGTGTCTGCGTGGGTTTCCTCCGGGTGACTGTCTGTGAGGAGTGTGGTGTGTTCTCCCTGTGTCTGCGTGGGTTTCCTCCGGGTGACTGTCTGTGAGGAGTGTGGTGTGTTCTCCCTGTGTCTGCGTGGGTTTCCTCCGAGTGACTGTCTGTGAGGAGTGTGGTGTGTTCTCCCTGTGTCTGCGTGGGTTTCCTCCGGGTGACTGTCTATGAGGAGTGTGGTGTGTTCTCTCTGTGTCTGCGTGGGTTTCCTCTGGGTGACTGTCTGTGAGGAGTGTGGGGTGTTCTCTCTATGTCTGCGTGGGTTTCCTCCGGGTGCTCCGGTTTCCTCACACAGTCCAAAAACACACGTTGGTATTGGTGACTTAAAAATGTCCGTAGGTGTTACAGATACAGATAATGAATGAATGAATGAATGAATGAATAGTTCATCCAGATCAGCTCGTACAAGTCTGTGACCTTGTTGCACTGCTTCCTTTAGAATCACAGCCATACTGTGAAACATGTAACATACAGGTAAACTCCTAATTGTTTTCCTCATGTTACGTTCGTTGTGTAACTGCACCTCTCTCTGAATCGTAATAATATGACCCAGAGAAGTGGCAGTTGTCCTTAACACAAATGCCCACAAATGACCACATCTTCACACACTTCTCTGGGCTTTCAAATCACAATTTATGAATATGATACGTTTTGGCTTGAATCTAACTCCATGCTCTGATCTCTCAGTCTTGCCCTTTACCTCTGCTCCTCTGTGTAGAATGCTCTGCTCATCCAGCTTAAAAGCAGCCCCAATGCGGCGACGGATTTGCGGAGGCTTTTCTCCAGGCAACAGAGGGTAGTCTGGGGGCATGTGACCCGTCAGCTCCTGCATGAGGCATAATATACTTATGTTTAATGAGGAGGGCTATTATAAGTGCTATGAATTGTGAAAAGTCTATTGCTATACGTGGTGATACATGTAACATTATTATCTCTCTCTCTCTCTCACACACACACACACACACACACACACACACACACAAGAAAACAGCTGAAACGCAACTGAAATTAAAATCAGTGCTGAAAAAGTTAGAAATGAGTCACTGTGAGACTTTGTGAGCTTCCTTGTTTTTCCTGTATGAAACACTACAATGTGCGAGTCCAGGCAAGCTTCAGTTCTCAACTGCTCATAGCTTACGCAATGCTTTTACTCAAGAGTCCTTTCTCATCCCGTCTCCCAGTCAAATCCTACTGTCCCTCCCTAGTTCAGTTCTATTTGAAACACTCAGGTAATGACTGTGGTGATATTCATCTAATTGAGACACAAAGCCACACACCGCCAGCTTTGATGAGCCACATCATAGGTGTGCCAAGTCAAGTACAGACAATACACACGATGTTGCTAGGGCATGAATTCAGCTGTTATTGAGACAGAGGGCTGAAGGTTCATCAGAGACTTTGTTGAAAACACCTGGACATGACAAATGCATTTACGTTGTTTTGTTTTGTTTGTTCAAGACAGAAATAATCTCAAGCTGTAAACGTCAAGGTTACTTTAATGGTAAAGTAAATGTTTCTCCTGTTTATCCACTCCACTAGATACAACACATACCCTTCTGGCTTAGAGCAGACAGGTTTTCCCATGTTGTATACATCACCTCCAGTCTACAGCTGTGTTCTCAGAATGACGCATCTCTTTTTGAAATATGTGAATTTGTTGGAAGACTCACAGCTTCTCGGATACAGAGTTTCTTCAGCTCCAGAATACACAGCTCGAGCCTGTCCTCCAAAGATTGTTGTTTCAGCTTCAGCGCTCGAGTGTGTGTGCTCACGTCCTTCATCACCGTCGTGGGACTGTCGTGTCCTGCAAAACGCACCCGAAACAAACCTCAGTTATTTTCACTTGTTTTTTATATTCACGTTAGAGTCATAAAGGGGTATATAGCAGTGATTTAACACTCTTTTAGCAAAGGTGTGACAGTGGAGGAGAAATCCAGCATAAGATCGTTCAGTTAAGTACACCCTCTTTTCTTTAGCCCTATTAAAGTTTTTGAACAGCACAAAAACACACAAGAAAACTAATATATATAGTTCCTTCTATCACAACAGTGTCCTGAGTGTATTTTTGTGTGTTCATATGGTGTAAATAACTATCTCCAATAGACTCTTGAGCCAAATTGTTCCTAGTTTGTTAAAATGAACAAACGTAATCAGTGCAGCAATGCAATCATCAGAACAGAGATCCACAGCTTAGTGTTTTATGACTAAAAGGGGACATTATGCATCTGGAATGTCTAACAACTCCCAAACTCTGAAAAAAGGCCATTCTAAGGTCTTTAAGTCAGAAACCATGGGAGAAAGGGAGCTGTGCATGTGAACAGTGGCTCATTCTCATTAAAAGGGACATGTACTGAAACCAGCCTCTGAACAGGACTGTTTGGAGGTTGGGATAATGGTGCTGTGTGTTTTTATCCTTTTGATATTTTGACCAAACCGTGTCGCAGGGAACAGTGTTAACTTGAGGAAAATGAGTATATGTCCCGTTACATAGTGACAAGCATGGAATAAAAAATGTGTGATCTCCTCAACTGAGTGAAGAGTTGGAAGACGACGGCACCATGTTTCCCTCAGTGTGAACCGAAACCCTTCACAGTAAAACGTGGGCCATGATTGGCCAGTGCTATGATTACCACGTAAATCTGTTTCTCTAGATTTATCATGAAAAATAACATTCTTTACATAAGAAACAGAATTAGTTAAATAAAGGGGTGTGGACTAGAGTGAAAAAGTAGTTGAAAGCTGCATTTTTCAAGTTTAGACAAACCTTCTCAACCTTAATGATCAAGTAGATTTTATCTTGGGGATTTTCTATATTTGAAACACTACACATTCTGCCATTAAAGCTTCCCCATTAAGAAGAATTAGCCAAAACAGACATAATACACCACAAATGGCTTATTATGACACTTAAGTGCTGTGGAAATATTGTTACATAACTTGATTATGCAATTAATTCAGTAAAAGATCATATAGCTGCACCCACCACAGTGCAAAATGATCCCACTGTCCGTGTCACTGATTTCCTCCTTGGCCTCCATGTCTGTTTAGGTTGTGGTCTTCAAGCCAAAACACCGTTTTCACTTCTTTTACAGACCCCTGTGAAATACAGAGAAAATCTATATTAAAATAAACTCACAAAGGACAAATGTAGTGGTTTGAGCCAAAGCAAGCGTGTCCAGTCCCAAGAAACCAATTAACCCTTCAACAATGACAAGGTCTTCTGACCCAGAGCCGTGGGGGTAGGAGCAGATTCCAGGGGACTATGTCATGCAAACAAAGGTTTAGCGAGGTCGCTCGACTCGAACTCAACTATGCCTCACAGCAATGCTCTGTCAGCAGGGGCTCAGCCCAGGGTTAAACAAAGTGCTAGTATTGTGCTGGTTAGTCTCTCTATCATTTGCCTGCTATAAACTCATCACCTTTGTGCGCCTGAGGAATAATAACAGCAAACAAGTGGAAAATCAGAAATGTAGTTCTCAAATGCATGAAGAATATTAGGAAGATTAAGGGAAATATATCAAATAAGGAAGGATCTTCATGAGATTATAGAGACCTGGTGTACTCTGTACTCTCATCCATGTATTCGTGAGTTTATTGGCAACTTTTCATCTGAACCTTTACTTTAGGGGGATATTCTCAGATTTATTAAGGTCTTACAAACACACCTATGGTCACAAACAGTTCTATTAACCAATCGCCAACAACCCTCTTTATCACATTCAGTTTTAAATGGTGCAGTGCTGCTTTCCTATAATTTCATCTTTACTCTTACTGTAACACACAGGAGAGATAGAAAGAAAGAAAGAAAGAAAGAAAGAGAGAGAGAGAGAGAGAGAGAGAGAGAAAAGAAAGAAAGAAAGAAAGAAAGAAAAAGAGAGAGAAAGAAAGAAAGAAAGAAAGAAAGAGAGAGAGAAAGAAAGAATGAAAGAGAAAGAAAGAGAGAAATAAAGAGAGAAAGAGAGAGAGAGAGAAAGAAAGAAAGAGAGAAAGAAAGAAAGACAGAAAGAGAAAGAAAGAGAGAGAGAAATAAAGAAAGAAAGAAAGAAAGAAAGAAAGAAAAAGAAAGAAAGAAAAAAGAGAGAAAGAAGGAAAGAAAGAAAGGTTTTCTCAGTAATTCAATGTAATTCTGTTCAGAAGATTATTTATTAAACAAATATATTCATGTCAACAACAAATATAAAGAAAACATTTATTTAAATGTCTAAAGATATAAGTAAGGATTAAAAGTCAATATTATTTGTGATATATATGTAATAATAATAATATTAAGTGTAATTATTAACAATAATAATAACAAATGATATTTATATAGCGCTTTTCAAGTCAAAACGCTTTGTTCCCCTTGTGACTTTTAACCGTGACTCAGGTATGACATTAAACCGTTGATTCACATGTGACAGTGTCATAAGAGTTACAGAGGAGTCTGCTTAGTTTCCTGTCTGTGAAACTGTTTGTACCAGTCTACGTCAAAATGAGAGCGTCTTGAGTAAGGGATATCCACAGCTGTGTGAATGATTAACAGGTAAGGAGTCTCTATAACCAGGTGCAACACTACTGCTATCCTCCAGCTTACTGGTGATAAACATGATTCTAGCCCATAAACCACTGTTATACATACAGACTTCAATAATCACAAACTGAACCGCACACTAAACAGTGACCTCCAAATGCCATCATCGTTCACTGCACTTCACTTTTTTTAAAAAGCGTTTCAAAACATAGGCGTGTTTCATAACGATGGGAAAATGTTCATATTTTTGTACATTACTGAATCTGAATTTATCAATATGAGTCAATTCAGCTGTTTATTTTCTCACAAACTCTCCGTTTACTAGCAACAAAATAGAAATGGGAAAAGCATCTCTAACTTAAAACTTAAATAACTCCACACTGACACACGATGTAAGAACGGCCATCCCCTGATTAGTCTTTTACAAGGCAAAATTACACAGCCCTAAGGGTTTCTAATAGAAGAGCACTTTCTAATAATGTAAAACAATAATAATCCTATCACTTGTATTTACCAACAAATATCAAAAGATAAACTCAAAATATCTGAATATTAAAGGTCAGAAACTTTAGAAAGTAAAAGTCTACTCACATGTTCAGTGTCTATTGAAGAAAAGAAAGAAAAAGCAAAAAGAAAACTATTTGACAAAATTATTTCCACAGAAACTGCTCAAAGCTTCGCAGGAACAGCTCTTTCGCTCTCTCACTGTGAACTGCAGTGATTCGTTCTCTCTCTCTCTTGCTCTCTCTCTCTCTCTTCCTCTCTTTCTCTCTCTCTCTGTCTCTTTCTCTGTCTCTCTCTCTCTCTCTTTCTCCCCTTTCTCTTTCTTTCTCTCTCTCTCTCTCTCTCTCCTCTCCCCCCCCTCTCTCTAAGAAAGGCACATGTACTTGAGCGATACTCCTTCAGACTGAATACACCAGAGCAAATATTAACCCGTGTGAAAACAATCTTCCTGTTTTACTTCTTATCAGCGTTCTCAGTGAGATATGAGCTGAATGTGAGCGCCACCCTGTAATGAACAGAAACCGTGTACAAGACGTGAATGAAACAGCAGCATTTAGACGGATAAAAGCTGATAAAGTACAATTCGTCCCACTCTCACAAGTTGCTCCACTGTGTGAAGCCATTTTACTGCCCTCTCCTGACACATTAAAAACTCATGACTGCTGTTCACTTTTTTCTCTCTAAAACAAAACCATCAGAAGATTTAGCCACGTCATATTTTGTAGAACTGCCACCTGAAGAAGTCGAACAATACACAAAGATCACGAGCGAACATGCTGCATTATTTGTAGATATTAAATAACAAAAATTAAAATACCCCTAACGCACACGTAGAGAGAATAATACTCTTCCAGCTGGCGCCCAGTCCTCCAGAATGTGGTGGGAGACACTGTGTCTGCTGCTCCCATGCATCACTCACATTCATTCAGGATCTTTACATTCACATTGGCCCTCAAAGAATGTCAGTTTATATGAACTGCAATGAGCCTATCATGTCACAAAATGCCAAGCAACAAGACTGCAGTCACTATCAGGTTTCACCAATGGTCTCCGTGTAAATATGTTTCCGACAGGAGCCGGAATATAATACGCATCTGTGGTGGCTTAGGGCCAACGAAGAAATAAAAAGGAATTTTAGTAGATAATGGAAGTACACTTTTACAAGTTAAAGAGAATTAGAAAATAAACACTGATTAGCTCAGACTAAGTTACTCAGCACATGTAAATACAGACTACTGCAATACAGCACCGGGCAAATGGTGGAGGGAAGAATTCCTCAAGCCTCTCAACCATGTAATGAATGCAGCGCTTGGAATTGAAGGGAAACTAACTCAAATGAGATTACATTCACGTTTTTGAAGATGGTTCACAGCAGAATTCTGGAAATAAAGGTTCGACTGTTATTTTAAAGATCTCAAAAGCACTGACTGCAGTAATTTAACTTCAAAACTCTTTTGTAGTAAGTAACTAGACCTACATTTTTGTGGATCGTGTAGTAGAAGTCACCACAAATACTCTGGGGAATTTCCACAGCCAGGATACCACAGACATGTGTCTATTTCCAGAAAAGTTAGGACACTTTCTAAAATGGCAATAAATGCCGAAATCTGTCATTTGCAAAATTCAGTTGAACCTTTACTTCACTGGCAACAGGAGAAAGATTTTCAGTGTTCAATGACAAACATGATTCTATTTGTTAAATAGAAACAAATAAAAAACTGATGCCTGCAAAAAAAAAAAGAAAGAAAGCAGGGACAGAGGCGTATTTGGTCACATCACCTTTCAATTTTGATCATTTGGGGACCGTAAGAACAAACTAAGGCAAGTAAAACTTTACACAAGACTCAAGCTGCTCTTGATTTGTCTGTGGACTCCGTTGTCTACTTCTCTTCTTTATGAAACAACATACATTTTATAGAAGCCACATCTGGTTTCAAAAATCAGAATCTTGGTTACTGTTCTTTATAAAATTACCCAATGTTTAGAGATATTTCTTGTTTCTACTGAATGTTTAAAACGATTACATTTACACTTTCACAGCCTTAACATTTTGTTGAAATAGTACTGAACTCATCTGTCCACTTCCTGTTGGTGACAGATTGTTACTCGTTCACTAATATGGATCAGTGCGGTCAGGACTCCAGGGGTCTGTTAATAGTAATAACCACCTGATTTGAGTTTGTGAATTCATTATTATATTACTTTTATAAAATCACACCCAACTCTAGGCTTTTCATTTTGTTTTCTATTTAAACCAATTCTGAAACTTTAATAAACTTTTAATGTTAACTTAAAAGGTAAATATAACAAAAGCGGAGAAAACATGCACGATTGAAGTTTTCAGAGAGTTATCTGGGAGCCCAACAAGGAAGTTGTCTTGGCCCTTTTTAATTCTCAGTATTTATAAATGACCTGCTGTTAGTGCTGAGCAGTAGTGTGGTCAAATGCAGCAAAAAATATTTAACCAAGTTACAGATAACGTAGAATACAGCAGCGAGGAAGGCCTTACAGAAATAACACGCACAGTGAACTCAAGATAGAGGGCAAACCTTGTGGGACTCATAATGAATACATAACAGTTAAAGTATCCATTGGGCCTTTGTTATCAGTTAAAGCAAATAAAACAAGAGAAATTTATATTGCAACATATTCAACAAAAAGAATTAAAGAATGGAATTCATTCCTCTGCTCGAAATTCATAGTGAAATACGATTTAAAAAAATTAAACACTACCTAAAAGATATGGACATTAGATGAGTCCTTGCCTAATGCATAAAGTGATGAAAATGAAACACTAATTAGCATTTGTACTGTATTTATTTTATTCTACTCATCTAGACTTTTATATATTTGTCAACGTTTTATATAAATATATTTGGTGTTATCTTTTGATGTGTGTTTATGTTTATGATCCGTGATTTTTATGTTTGTAGGACCCCAGGAAAAATAGCTGCTATTGTGATAAAACAATAAATACAAATACAATAAAATAACATCTGAACTGTTCTCTTTGTGTCACCTCCACAGGATTTCCATAGGATTAGGGTTCAGTTATTTTAAGGATGGTCTCGCCACACTTTAGGGCAAACATTCTATAGAAAGTTTCCCCATCTTTAATCTCTGCTCTTCCTGGTACTGCAGAGTGGGAACGCTTTTTTACACATGGAGACTAGTGAGGCCGTGTTATTCAGAGGATCTGTACTTTCCTGTCTATTCAGGATGGGAGCTGAAGCGCACTGAGGCCAGCAGTCAACTCTGCCTTTCACCGACATCCCCCGAGCTGCGCACACAAAAAACTACAGGATAAACACGACTGCACAAACACATAGATTTATCTGTAACCAACTGTAATGTAAAGAAGGGGGATATCAAATATAATATTAATATGGCCACTGTGCTGCACACAGAGGAACTTGTTTTCTACATTTAACCCAATCCGTGGAGTGAAACACACATTTACACACACTAGTGAACACTAGGGGGAAGCGAGCAGTGCTCAGAGCGGTGGGCGGCCCTAGCCACGGCGCCCGGGGAGCAGTTGAGGTTAGGTGCCTTGCTCAAGGACCCTTCAGTCATGACCTGTTGGCTCTGAGGATGGAACCAACATCCAGTTCCTCACCACCAGGCCACGGCTGCCCATCAGGGCTTTCAATAATAGTCGTATTACAGAGCTGACCTCCAAGTGTCTGGATATGACCCTGAAAAAATAGCTGAATTGTACCAGCTCTGAGACCAAGAAACAAAGTAAGTGTCTCAGGAAAGAAGAGGGAACATTCAAAAAGTGAAGTGTCCTGCTTAAGGCCGATCAGACTGTGCTCTTTTAACTAAACACGGGTAAAAAAGTGGTGTTAAAGCCTAATGTTGTTCCCTAAAGATACATTACATTATTTTCTCCAGAAGAAGAAAGAAGTGAATAAAATAAAAGAAGAAAAGTCCTAGAGATTAAATGCAGCGCATGAAATCAACACAATTGTAAAATCTAGAATTAATATTGAATCTGGTACAATTATGTTCCCTTATTAAAAGACTGAGTGTGTACCGTCGACATACACCTGTAAGAGCAGAACGTACCGCTCCTGTGACAGTTTTTCTGAGAGTGAACGTTTAAAACATTTAACCCTTTGAACTGTGATGGCGTTTACTAATGAAACTAAAAACATGCTGTTTCTGAAAGCAATGATTATACGTTTCTTAAAACTGTTAACATCATTTTCACAACGTTGCTGCATGAAAACAAACCTGAAAATAATGATCCTCAAAATATCTGGGGGAAAAAATACTAGTTAAAAAGACTACAAATGCATATGGTTCTTACTGGAGTTTGTTGTTCATACTGAGATCAAAGATGTACAGATTTAACAGATTTAACAATAATGCAAATATAAAATAAGAAAGAGAACTACACACTGAAGGTGACACTGACGTTAACGCAGCTCCTGTGATTGTTTTTCATCATTGTCTCTACACAGAGGTGAAAATGAGAGACTTCAGCCGAGATGACAGCAGCACACTATACACACACATGCTGTTAGCCTCCTCTCCGGCACCAAACTGGCTTTGACCCTAAGAAAGCTCTGAATTCCACAGCCATTTACTTCCACTGATCTGCACAATTCCATTTGCTGCCTACACACTCTAACTATGCTGGCGTCTCTCACACACACGGTCACTGGGAGGTTAGGACTGTGTGGTATGACAGTGATATCGTACACCACGGTACTGGAAAAGGCCCGTATTTAAACATTATGACACTATGCAAAATACATACAAAATGATAACATGAAAAACTCCTGTTCCAAATCTATCCAGTAACTGCCAAAGAAAAGAGCAGTTTCAAGTTGCAGTGAGATAAGTACAACCCAACAGAAATGCCTCTGTTCCTTTTTATTGGCTTAAAGTAAGACATGAATGGGCCCCTCTCTTTTGTTTTGGCTCAGAGTAATAGAGGAATATCCTCTTATAACTGGCTCACAGCACAAGTGTTGATGCTGCATCCCAAAACACACATTTCCTCCTGAAATCTTGATGAAATCTTGCTCTGACAGTGTTGGTGCGATTATAACTCACCAAACACGCTCCAAATGTTGACCCGGTGTAATTCAGCCAAGAATATTCTTAGAAATAATGTTAAAAATGAACCAATCAATGCACAAATTGACACAAGGTGTTGAGCATTCAGAATCCTAACCAGTGCATCAGTGCATATATCAAAGTACCCTCCAGCATCCACCAACACCCCAACAAACGCAGCCACTCCATCAAGAGGGAACATATAATATAAATACCCGTTTTTAATTTGATGCCAGCAACACATTTTAAAAAAGGTGGGGTGGAGCAACAAAAGACTACGCTACAGAAACAGAGGTTAATGGCGAAAGGTCAGTGACATGATTGAGTCTAAAAGAGTGTCTCAGAGAAGCTGGGCCTTTCAGATAAAGATCAGACCATTCTGTGAAACACTGAGAGCAGACTGAAAAACATAATTATAGAATTGAGGCACTAAGTAAAATAGTACAAGGGACGAGGCCCACCCCCACCGCCCCAGTACATAATACAATATTTTTAAAAACTTATCTGCCCATTTTAAATTTTGTGCCTGCAACAAGTTAAAAAGAAACTGGGGACAGTGATTATCGACAGTGTTAAGTGTTTGGGACCTGAGGAGACCAATAGTTGTAGCTTTGAAATTCAGCATTTTTCCCATTTCTGCTGTTGAACAACTTGCAGCCTCCATTTCATAATGCAACCATTGTTTTCAACATGTGACAGGTCTGGACTAGCTCAGCACCCAGGCACATTTACTAAAGAGCTACGCTACTGTAATCATGCAGAACGTGCTGGACGACAGGACACTTGTCCTCTTCACATCGGTCACATCTTAAACGAGCTCAGGCCGAGAAAGAAGCATCATTTCTGGATCCTGTTTCTTCTTTGCTGTTAGATGCAGCCACGAGCTGTGATCACAGAAAATGGCTTTGGGAAGTGTTTCTGAGCACAAACAGTGATTCCACTACAGCAACGTGTCTGTTTTATTTCGGTGCCAGGATAGAGCCCAAAGACCACAGCCAGCCAGTGCTGATTTTGGACTTGCGCCGTGTACACAGAGATTTCTCCAGATTCTCAGAAACTTTTAACAAAATAAACAAGTTCTTTAAGCTGAGAATCTACTTTCCTGAGTCATGAAACCCTCCTCACATTTACTTCTTAAAGAAAGTAAGGAAAATATATATTTTTAAAAAACTATAAAACATTCCCAGTTCAGAAGTTTGAAATACAGAAGTTTGAAAATGGAATAATGTTCCATTAAGAATGGGGTTTAAATGACGTCCACGACATTGTGTTGTTTGAAATAAAGTCTTTAAGCCCTGCACTAGCCCCATCCACATTAACAACACACACCAAGATGTTTACAGTGGGCTGCACTGCTTATATTTGACTTATTAATTATTTAAGGTGATGTGATGTTTACGGTGATGTGACACTATTAGAACAGCACCACACTGATTTGGATGAAGTCCCAGGTCTGATTCCTGGTGGATGTTTCCACATGTTTGTGTATGGAATGCTTGTATTTGTATGTTCCTCCCTTTAATGCTGAAAATTAAAGTAACTGAATTGTAAATAGAAATGAATATAACGGCTACTGTTTGAACAGGACGGTTATGATCTGATTTAGTGAAGGTTTATCATTTACAAAGTAAAATCTATACTCATTACTCACCAGGGATGAACAGAGGCACTGAAACATTGTTTATAAGTCGTTTATGTTCCTTAAATAGCCACTGAATCATTCAAATGATCCATGTTGGGTTTTTATAAAGAAAACCCATTCAAAACTGTTTTTCAAACAGTGTAAATAAGTTCAAAAGTTACTCTCTCGAAGTGATCTCGCATTGTCTGGTGATTAAATGAGATTTAAATTATGTCTAAGTCCAAAACTTTACAATTACATAATATTCTGAACAATATACATGTGTAGCACGGAATATCAGGCTGTAACTCTAACTCCAAAAGCAGTTCCGTTACTATCATCGCATCTAAATGTATTCTTTGTATGGTCTCATTTGTTTCTAAAACTTGAAATGAAGTGAACAGATCACGCGCCTCGTTAATTTCAGTAGCACTTACTGTCGAAGACGAAAAGAATGAGCTTCTCCAGTTTCCTCATAACAAAGCCTAAAGACAGAGTATATTTACGAAGTTTTCCGAAGCACCGTATCGTGTTGTTTCGTCCACGTTTTCGGGACCACAGCATTCCAGATTGTTGTAAGCAAGACTCTGGAAGGGAGCGAACCAAGTGGTTTAATCCGGGTTCCTACATCAACGCGTTTTTCCACTTTCCCCATATTTACATAGTTTATCTTCTAAACGGAAGTAATGTGTTTCACCGCAAAGGATTACACATATATTACGGTTTTAATCATCTTACATTTCTATCAGAAAAAAAAAACAATTCAGAATCCGCACGCGGCGTCCCCTAAACTTCCAACATGTTATGCCCCAACGTCCCTCTAAAACTTTCTCCCATCTACCCGCTTCAGTCCTTATGCACAGCAACAGCCCCTCAGCGACCGTACGCTGTGTGAACTTATAGATTGGTGTTTTTTATATAGATATATTCTTAGCTGATAAACCACCAACTAGATATTAACTCCTTGGTGTACTCTGAAACACACGTCTGTTCGGACTTCATTTTGAACGAATATTAATGTTGTTGAGCCTCCATGTTGTTGAGGTAGGGACCCCCACCTTGAAGGAAGAAAGGGATTACCATGAGAAAGACCTTATTTTGGACACAGGAAGTTGTTATACATTTGCTATAGGAATGATATAGCGGCCATTCAAAGGGAAACAAACTTCAGCATTGTTTTTAAAGGTTCAAAAATATTTTAAACATGTTATAGATTCTATTTTACTCCACAGTTTAATGCAAAGTGTTTAACAAAAAATATTACGTTGATATTTAGGCTTTGGAGTTTTTTCCACATAATTCCACTATTGTCAGTGGTCCAAAATGTATTAAACCATTGGCTCATAAGCAGTAAACAGGCAGTTGGGGCTCGTTCCCTCATAATTTCACGACACTTTCACATGACTAAAGGTACGGACTTGATTTGAAGTGTTGATTTCATTTGGTAGCTCTTCATAAGAACATACACTACGCGGGTAAAATACACAGAATCTCAAAATTAATTCTTGGTCATTTAAAACCCCTAAAACAACTGCCCAAGTCCACCCTAGAACGTGTATATCACTGCAGAAGTCTACAATCCAGAGACGACTTCTTAAATAAATACAGGGAGTTTACATCTACAAAACATTGTTCAATTCTGGAACAAGATTTCCTTTTTTCCCTCTTTACCAAGATTTATTTATTTTATGATAAGTACAATATAAAGTAATAAAGGATAGGCTTTTGTTCTGAAGCATACTGCATCATCTGCCAAAGCTGGTGGAAGCAGTGTATGAGTGCCACCACGACTGGGTCACTGTTTATTTATGCTGTGACTCCTGGTAAAGTGGCAGGATGAATACAGATAGTTAACTCCTAAGATTCAGTTAAATGCTGCAAAACTAATAGGAGGGTACTTGAGAGTACAGAAGGGTAATGACCCAAAACGTACCATGAAATCAACCCAAAAGCTTCTTAAGGCAAAGAAATGAATGTTCTTCAGTGGCCAAGTCAGTCCCCTGACCTCAGCTCAATTGAGCATGCTTTTTATTAAGACAAAACTGAAAGCAGAAAGACTCACACACAAGCAGCAACTGAAGGCGGCTGCACAAAAGGCCTGACAAAATATTTCAAGTGAGGAAGCTCAGCATTTGGTGATGTCCACTGGCTGCAAAGAATTTTACCCAAGTGTTGAAAATAATGCTTAAGGCATCCGGTTATTGTTACGCCTTTGAAAAACAAGTATTGCAAAAATTGCTTTTAATCCCCAGAGGGTTTATGTAACATGTTTTATTTCATTTAAACCAGTTTACAAAACCATTTCCAAAAACTGTTTATATACTGTGCAAAATGTAAATTAAAACAATGCACAGTGGTAAATGCACACTTTTTAAACTCTAAATGCAATTGAAAACCATACACAAACAAAACTGTGGAATCTGAGAAAGTGTATGGTTTTTGGAAAAATTTTTCTATTTGATACCTGCAGCACATTCCAAAAAAAGTTGGGACAGAGGCAGTGTTTACCGTTATGTCGCATCATCACTTTAACAACATTCTGTAATGTTTAGGAACAAAGGACGCTTCAAAAGGCCAGGACGCTTCAAAACCTGTATATAACATTCAACCATCACTGGTCTTTATGCATTTTTAAATTATTATTTAATTGTGATATGTCACATTTTAAAATTTGGAATAAAAATGATATTTAACATATATGTTTCAGAAAATAAAACTGGGAACATTAAAGGTTAAAGAGATTATGTTAAAGGTTAATGATAGAGAACTGTTCTTGTAAATGTAGTAGATAGTAATCTGCACGATCAGAAACAGGTCACGGTGGTTGTAACTTTTGCTGTTACTTTGTTGGTACCCTTAAATTACCCTTAAAATAGGGTATATTTTTGTACCTTGTTTTAGATTATTTTATTCACCCATTTAATCTCCAGGATGTATATGTTTTGTTTGTTTGTTTTTTGTTCAGTAATGAAGTCTTACTAATATTCACATTTCCTTCTGGAGACGAGAATGTAAAGAACATTTAGGGAACACAACTGGATTTTAACCTCACTGCTGTACCTTTAAAAACTACATTCACACTGTGTAGCTTTAGTGACAGTATTGTACCTTTTTGAGAGTGTGAGAGTGAGTGAGACTAGTTTGATTAAAATAAGGTAACACTAGATGTCAGTAGAGTTTTCTGTGTGTTTCTACATGGAATTACTGTGAAAAAGCTCCAAGGATCAAAAATAAATGTAATCTTGATTCAGTATTTAACTGAATTATTAACAGAATCTTTATAACTTTTGCACTTTTTCTTTGCATTTATGATTTATTTACAGTTTCATTACAATATTCAACACCACCAAAGGCAAGAGACAGTTGAGTTTAATACTTTGGGCTAAAGTTAGAAGTGAAGTGTACATATGTACAGCAAGGTCCTGAGGCCATGGGGAAAATGGAAAAACAGTATTTTTAATCAGACAAAGATGTGTTTAACAGGTAAACAATGGTGAACAATTCTGATTCTAAAACTAGATAAATATGTCTTTAGTCCCAAAAAAATATATTAAGAGTTTTATTATAAACCTAAGGCTGTTTTAAAATACTTCAAACGCTATCATAAATTTACAAAGAGTCAAAGGTAGATATGAAATACTTGCTATACATGAAAGAATACATGAAATTTACTAACTATTCCTTTCAGCATTTGGTACTTACTCTCCCTTTTAAACTTTGTATTTTGGGTTTATTTCTTTAAGTGAATTTCATTTTTTTTTGTGATTTCTGCTCACTTTTAATGTTAGAAATTAATGACTCACTCACACAACTACGGCTTCCTGGGATTGTGGATTCAAGCCAATGGTGTAAGTCATAATTGTGTGAGTGTGTGGTGCCCTGTGATGGACTGACACCTCTGGAGTGTGTTCTCGTCTGGACCCACTATGACCCTGGACTGGATAAGTGTTACAGACAATGAATGAATTTTAACAAAGCATTCAAGAGGCTGCAGTGGTTTGGCATATTTTTATTTACCTTGGCATGTGTTAATGAAGGCTTTTTATATCTTTCTTAGACAGTGCTCCTGGGCTACACCCACTCTGTACAATATTAGGCCTAAAGGTTAATTAGACAAAGAACTGAGATTTACAGTGACCACCTCATAGGTGGAAGGTCTTGCTTGCAGTTCACACTGTTCATTTCAGTTCATACTGTGCTCACTTGGGCTGAGGTTAGGGCTCAGTGCAGGCTGCTGGATTTCCTCAACTCCAGACTCATCAGACCAAATCTCTTTGGACCTTACTATGAGTGCAGAGAGGCAGTCATTCTGAACAGTGGGCCTTCTCCAAACCACTGCCACAAAGCTGGAAGCTTATAATTATACTAAAGGCCTTGTATGCTGTAGCATTTTGCCCTTTACTGGAACTTCACAGGAAGAGGCCTGTGAGGCCTGGTCTAAAACCTGACAAACTGCACATTCCCTAGTTCTCCTCCAGCAAACCTTTATCTGCCACTATCCACTTTGCTATGTAGCATTTTTCTGTCTTCGAACCGTCTGGGATCTGCTCAGATGTGTCAGGTAGTGATGTGTAACTGACCGTTCAGACATTGTGTGTCCAGTGGCAGTGTGTTTATACCCTTGCTGGTGCCTGTGTGTGCATTTGAAGATGCCGATGTAGTGTAATGATGTAATGTGCAATTATTTGTCATTGTACAACATACAATTAAATGTGTTTTCGGCATTCAAGAGCGAGAGAGAGAGATAGAGAGAGGATAAAGAGAGAGAGAGAGAGAAACAGAATAAATGAGAGGGAGAGAAAGAGAGAGGAGAAAAAGAGAGAGACAGGAGAGAGAGGAGAAAAAGTGAGAGAGAGAGAGAAAGCAAGCACGCGAGAGAAACAGAAAGAGAGAGAGAGAGAAAGTGAGAGGAGAAAAAGTGAGAAAGAGAGAGGAGAGAGAGAAAGAAAAAAAGCAAGTGCGTGAGAGAAACAGAAAAAGAGAGGAGAAAAGAGAGGGAGATAGAGAGGAGAAAAACTGAGAGAGAAAGAAAAAGAAAAAAGCAAGTGCGTGAGAGAAAAAGAGCAAGAAAGAGAGAGAAAGATAGAGAGGAGAGAGACAGAGTGAGAGAGAAAGAGAGGAGAAAAAGAGAGGGAGAGAAAGAGGAGAGAGAGAGAAAGAAAAAAGCAAGTATGAGAGAGAAAAACAGAAAAAGTGTGAGAGAGAAAGAAAAAGAGAAGAAAGAAAGAGAGAGACGAAGGGAGAGAGAAAGAGTGAGAGAGAAATAGAAAAACAAAATGAACAAGAGAATGAACAAGCCACATTAAATACATAGAAATTACAAAAAGATAAAAATGTAAAACATTAATATGATTTAGTGTACAGTATTAAACAATGAGCCCTTTTCAATAAAATGTTTGTATAATATTAATCACTAGTGTAATAAATAAATAAATAAAATAGCAAACAGCACTTCCTGAAGAAAATGCAAATCCATAACAAAAATGGCTCTTTCAGCTTCCTGTGTGACGCGCAGATTTTCACTGAACAGATTCTAATGTTTGTGAGTTGGTAAACCTACTGAGGAAACATGGTGTACAAGTTTCACTTCCGGATGTTGTTTGGGGGCGGGGAGGGGGTGGATGTAGGGTAAAGTATCTACATTTATTTCAAATTTAGCATCTCTTTTATTCCTTGAATGTAAAATAAAATACAAAACAAATGGTATGAGAAATAAATGAACTTTAAAGCATTCTATACCAGTTTTATTTCAGCAGGTCACTGCACAGAAAGAAAGAGGAATGATGTAAATGTACAGTCTGTAAAGAGCATTCACAACCAAACCAAGAGCAACTGGCGACAGAGAAAAGAACCAAATCAAAATCCGTTTTATTTGATTTTGTAAAAATGTTTTAAAGTTTAAACATTTATGGAGCATATGAACATATTCTTTCTCTTTAGATTTCCCTCAGAAGCTCTGTCCCTTGTGACTGAGTGGCATGCATGTCTCGTCTGAAGTTTTATTCTGAGAACTGCTGCCCACACATTTGTGACTTGTGTATAGTAATTGTTTTTGTAAAAACTTAGCTGCTGTCCTTTATATAATTCAGTCACACGAATCTCTGTAATAATAAAACCACATTTATAATTATAAACTTATTATAGCATATTGAATACATTTAGCTTACAGAATGAACTAAAGCAGCAGAGAAGAATGGGAGCTATAGGGAATGAAGAATTAGTGAAATAAATAGATAAAAACAACATATAATCATTTTTTAGCAAGTGGAAATATGCAGCTTTTTTGCCGACCCTTTTACTGAATTCAAAAATGAAATTGCCAACCAAAATGTTTTTCCCCTGGTAACTCACATCAATTGACTTTATTCATTTCAAAACTCCAGTGCCAACAGCACGAACCACTGAACTTTTCAACAGCCCTCGATCTGACTCAGAGGCTATCTATAATCTACCATTTCTGCCTTTTCCCAAATGTGTAATCTAATGGCATGTGTTACCTGTTTTAAAGTTACATCAGAAACTCATTCGGTGCATGTTCTTTTTGCAAAACAAGGTAACAATAAAATCCTGTTTTTTTTTTCATTGAAAGGCTGTAAAAACCCAAACCACTGTTTTCTCTGCTTTACATTTACATTGTGGTTTATGTTTTAGAAAAAGTGTTCCAGGGTGATTGTAATCGCAAAACCAGTTTTTATATCATCACCGACTTAGTACATTTAATAAAAAACTGATAAAAAACGTATTTTCCTAAATTTCAAAATCACTGCTTTAAAGTAGTAAATGAGGAGATGTATGTGACATTTCATGATTTTAAAACTATCACAATACAAACCGTTCTTTTAAATGTAAATGACTCTGAAACACCTCACAGTTATTGGTGCAAATACGGAACCTAATGCTAATTCCACTGATTATCTGACAACCTCTGTTCGTCTGGCATTAACACTCATGCTCCTTTAGCAGTAACCAACCCTCTCCTCAAAAGACTGGTCTGGACTTTGTGAGGAGTGTGTTGTGTGGACAGAGGAGAACTGGTCAATGAAACTGAACACAGTGAAATAACGAGATGCCAGTCTGAATTCCAAAGGGAGTTTCGACGGCTAAGAAAACCACCACAGCAACGAACTGGAGTCTTGTGAGAAACTGGGGGAGTCTTGTGGTCACAGATGTGCCAAAGTCAATCAAAGCTATATTAACTTCTCATTAATTTCTGCAACCACAAGTGTGTGTAGACATCTTTTCGACTAAAGTAAGCTCTAATTTTGATTGAAGCGTTCCACATTTTCCTTGTTTGATTTGTGTGATTTACATTGTTTTAAATGGTAAACAGACTTAATAATCACATCCCTTCTCTCTGTTAGAATCATTTCTAACTGAGATGAGTGAGTACTTTTATCTCATTATATGTGCCTCAGTCTGATTATGGGCTGAGAACAGATTTCCAGCCTTGACCTGAGACTTAGGACAAAGTTCACGCTGCACATACGGTAAGCATTGTCTCTTAAATCCGCTGTGTGAGTCATTTCTAAGGGGAACAGAAAAGCTGTGTGGCTAAGTGTGAACCATTGAACTCTCGTGTCTCGCATCTGCCCACTCAAGTTCTCATGAGAAAAGTTTTTGTGCCAGTCTAGTACTGTACTACTAGAAAAGTTTCATTTGATCACACTTCTGTCAATGTCCAGAAATAAGTGTCAAGCCCGTTCACCTGAAACAGCACCGTCAAGGTAGGGCAGCGCTTCCCTTTGTCAAAACACGCAAAAGGTCTGACGTTGAAACTATCAGAATACAGTCGTTTGTTTTGTTGATTTAAAAACACCAATATAATTGAATTAAATGCATTAAAGGTGATTTTATTTGTCAGAATAGCAGATACATACTGTTCAAATATCACTGTTTAGTCGATGTAAGTAGTGATGAGACAATAAAAGACAGTATGAAAACATCAAACATGTTTAATGTTCACATTATACTTTGTGAATTTTGAATCATTTGAATAATCAGCTTAAAAAACAGTTCAGTCAGTTCAGTCTTTTACACCCTGAGTTATAATGCTTTTTTAAGATATATTTGACACATTATAAATTCAATTTAAAATTTAAAACACATAGAACAGCTTACAATTGACAAGAAAATATAATACAGCACTAATCTCTAACTCAAAAGTAAACACAAAAGTTGACACAAAGGTCAAAAACAACATTTAAAGGTTGTAAATAGGTTTCATCAAGTAATGACTAAATAAACAGAATGAAAAACTATATCTTTGACTCACAGCAAAACAGCACACTCTCATCTAAAGGAACGGATTACAGTGAGGTTCTGTGAATGCAGTTCTTTTAGCTGATGTTAGACATGATACATTTACATTTACATTTACTCATTGCATTAAATGAAATACCTTTAAATCAGTTTACTGCAGACCACATCCTGAATAAGACTTAATGCATAAAAAAGCAGTAATGCACAGCTGAAAACAGGCGCTCAGTTCTTCTGGGTAAGGGAGAAGAGACGCCCTCGGCTTGCTGTGCTTCCCAGGTTCTCCATGGTGCTGTTTGAAATGGAATTGGACGAGATGTAGCTGTTCTGCGCCTCTCCATAGCTCAGGCAGTTCATGCACAGTGCAGCTGCGCTCCGTCTGAAATGCTTATCCAGAAACAGGTAGATGGCTGGATTTGCGCAGCTGTTGACGAAGGCCAGACAGGAGGAGATGACGAGGCCTCGAGCCAAATATATATGAGTGTCCTGGTCCAGCTCAGCGTTGCTCATCTTGGAGATCACCTGGATGCTTTTCAGCACGTTGTAGGGCAGCCAGGACACCAGAAAGGCGGTGATGATGGTAAAGACGATCTTGAGTGAGTGGCGGCGGCGGGCTTCAGCACGTGAGTTGCCAGCAGTGACAGAGTGGCTGCGCAGTTTCATCAGGATGGAACCGTAGCACAAGGTGATAATGAGCATCGGCAGCATGAAGGTGAGGCAGACCGTCAGCAGGATCATGGCTCTGAAGAAAAGGGATTCCAGGTTGTCTGTGCAGGAGCCACTATCGTCGCTCTTTATAATCACGACCCTGTAAACTAGGGACGGCGTGCCCAACAGCAGAGAAGCCACCCACACCACGACGCAGGTGATGTGCACACACCTACTGCTGCGGAGAAAGTTTGAATCCATGAGACGCACCACGGCGAGGTAGCGGTCCACACTCATGCAGGTGAGGAAGAAAATGTTGGAGAAGCGATTGACGGTGATGATATAGCTGCTGATCTTGCACATGCCGATCCCAAACGGCCAGTGGTCGTGCTGCCCGGCCGAGACAGCCCACATAGGCAAGGTGAGGACAAACACCAGATCAGCCAAAGCCAGGTTCAACACAAAGGTGTCCACAAGACGTCTGTTTTTCTTGTGTCTGTTGCCAATGACTATGAGCACAAACAGGTTGCCAGAGAATCCAGCAAAGAATATGATGAAGTACATCATGGGGATGTAGATGTGAGACATGGAGAGCAGTTGGTTTTCCTTGAAGTTCTCTGAAGATGCTGGGTCATCTGTAACATTGAAGGAAAAATCGTATTCATCATCGTAGAGTCCCTCTGTTGTGGTGTCCATTATGGTCTGGTAGAGCACTGTCTAAGAGCTGCTTGCCATCTGAGTACATTTGACTGGCAAAGAAAAGAAAACCTGTTCAGTCACATGCTCCAAACCACAAACTGCAACAGCAGATTCTCCTTTCTGTTGACCTGATACATCACTCTGCCTCTCTGAAGTATCTGTCTTACAGAGTCAAAGTCAAGGAAATTATCTGGCTTGCCACAAAGTGTCTGAATCACTAAAATAGCTGCTTGTGTTTGCACTCGCGCTACTACAGAATAAAACAAAATAAACACCTTTGGTTCTGTCATTCATTGCTTTGTTACAGAGCAACATAGAGCAACAGTTAAAAGCATTCTCCAAACTTTATAAAGCATCACCAAACTGATGCACATTAAAAACATTTTTAAGAAAGAGATATGTTCTGCATCTAGGAATAGATACATAGTCCACGTTATTAAAGACTATGATTATTCACCTCCACACAAACGATGCGACAGAAGAAATATAATCAGTGAACAGAATGTAGGATTGATGACACAAAGACACTGGACAAACATCCTACACATCATTTGGAACCATTTGCTCGCAGCAGTTTTCTTGCATTTTTTAAACAGAGGTGCCACAGCATTAAGCACTCAGGCTTTGAGGGTTTTTTTAAACTGTCACTGTGGTTTCCTGATATTTTCTGCTGTAAGACTGGCACTCTGTGCAGGCAACTTGGGTTTTTGTTCTTACAAATCAGGAGCAAAATTAAAAAGAGTGAAACTCTTTACGTAGAGACACTGGCAACATGCCGAAAAACTAAGGGCTAAGAACCTGAAATAAGAACACATTTTCACATGGATTTCAGAGGAACAAAAAGTTACTGACGTGTGCAGCTCTTTATATTGGTTCTGTTCATTCTGTTCTGTTCATGGATCTATTTTGCTTATTTTCACATTTTTGATTTCTTACTGTAATATGTTACTGTTTCTTACTGTAATATGAAAACATCAGCCATTTAGGATAGGACTTTTTAAAGCCACAGGGGAACAATATTATATTCATGTAAGCTACAATAATGTGTATTGTAGATTTATATTTTCAGTTTGTTTCTAAGGAAATACCCCCCACTACAGCAGCTTTAATTCTTAAATTTAATTTACAGTGAAAGATTTTACAGTGGATTCTTTCATAATGTCTGAACGTTCTCAGGTCCTTTACCGAATTGTTGTGAAATTAGAAGCCGGCTTGAATTATATGTTAGTTACTATATTTATGCATTTTTAATTTTGTCATTTTGAACTAATTTAGGCAACAAATCTGCATGTAATACATCACTACACTTTACCTTAGAGAGTACTTTTGAGAAATGGCATTAAGAACTAACAGCTTGGAGGGAAATATACTAATTAGCATAACATTTTTTTTTCAGCCACATTATTCATCTATGTTTTAGCACAAATCATCTCTCACTACACTTTAAATCAAACATTAAAGACATTCTCTTTCTGTGTTTGGTGTTTGTCTTCACTGGAACTCTGTGAAGCTGCTTTGTGACAACATCAGTTCTAAAAAGCACTGCACAAATAAATCTGGTTTAATTTATAATAATAACATCCAGCTTAAACTCAACCTGCAATAATTATGTCGTTAAGCAGAAGTCACTGTTTTATTTAAAAGAGATTTGTTTTGGTCAAAATCGAGACTCCATTCCTTCTCTGAAATGCTAGTTTTTTTATTTTTAAAATGCACCAGAAATGATTCACAATACAGAACAATTCTAAATATTAAATACGAAATGAGAGAAATAAAAGTACAAACCTCACTTCCAAAATTCAAAAATCACTGCACAATTTGAATTAAGACATCGTAATAACATACAAATAACAAACCCTATATTTTACTGAAAATAATACAAAGATATTTTTTCTGGAAAGGGCTAGATGAACTACCACAGCACGGCTCCTTAGTTACAGGCTACTGGCAAAACTACTGCACACCCATCACCCTTTAAAACAATCAGTGCCTTATAAAACAAACAAAAATAAAACATCACTTAAACAGAGAGTCTTAGCTGGTGAGCAGCTGAAAGATTACATCAGCTACATCATCAAAAAAAAAAAAAAAAAAGAGAGAAATTTGCAAATATATTCACATTTATATTCTTAAAAATATAGTAAATATGTTTATTCATATTTTAATAAATGACTGGTGTATATTAGATGTTTGTATACTCCATGTACTGCTGCTATATCACAGTTGTGTGTTATTTTCTGACGTTAAGAACTAACAGCTTGGTGGAAAGTTTAAATTCAGCAGCATTAAATAAAACATTAAAGACATTCTCTCTCTGTTTTTGGTGCTCGAGTGCTCTGTGAACTAGAATCGTGATGTAAACCTGTTAAAATGACACATTGTTAAAACCCTATGTTTATCATTTTCTTTCTGACCTTCACCATTTAATAAATGAATTGTACAAATGAGAAAAAAATTTAAAATCTGCAATTTAATTCAGTCAACTCCACATTTAAGTCAGTAACAGTATCTTCTGAGGTTCACTGAGTGTACATCAGGAAACTGGGGTTCTTCAGTGGTGCGGGTCTTGCTGCATCAGACACCCACAGTAAGGTGACCCAGCTGTGGTTGACCTGGCCTCAGCTTGTGCTCTCAATGTTTCTTCCCATAGGTCTGATCTTTTTTTCCAGGGACGTCTAGAGTTTTTCGCTGCTGCCTTGATGTTACTGGCTTTTTCTTTCTCTCACCTGTGATGCCTGGTGCAGAATATGACCCGAGTGACTGCCCAGCAAAGCCTCTGCACACCACCTCCACATGAAAGCAGCTTGTCCTCTGGGGTTCAGTACTGTATTGTGTTTAATGGCATTCTCTAAACGTTCTTTCCATATCTCTGTGATCAGAGATGACAAGGATCCAGCGTGATGATGAGGAGCTTTGTCATCTCTGACATTAAATCTATGTCAGGACGCAGGCTGGTACAAAAACATGTTGGGGGAATTTTAGTTTAGTTTTGTCTGCCCACGCCCACTGGCAGCTCTTATTCTGTGCTCTGTTTAGACCTTGCCTGATTTCTATCGCTGATAATGGAAATCGTTGGGTTGGGGATTTTATTTTTCTTACAGCAGGTGTATATTTGGCTGCAGAGTTTCTCCAATTGTATGGAGCATCTATTCATGCCTTCATCTGTACCTCCCATCCTCAGGAGCCTTTGGAGAGCAGCTCAGTATGAGCTCCAGGGTTCCCCTCCTCTGGAAAAGGGGGTAATGTAATAAGTTGGATGGACTAGACTAGGCTGCAAAGAGTCCTAGTCCCACTCTTCTGTTGGTGACTGCTCCCTCTAGATATATTGCTATTATTGATTGATTGATTTAAGGTGTGGTCTGCTAAACAGTTATATAAATATTTTCAGGGGTGACATTTCTGGACTGCTTATCATTTACTGTGGTACGCTGTGACAGAGACGCTACCTGCTTCTCCAGCGTGACGCAGCACATTGCTCCAAAGCCTCTATGTATAGTTTAGCAAGCCACTCCAAGCCATTTGCTCTTACACACACACACACACACAGTAATAAATTTCATAGCCCTAACCCTGTAAACTAATAACAAGCAATATTCCTTTTAACTGGGAGCACACGGTGCATTCATTTTAAAAGAATTAAAATTTTATTCCACAGTGCTGCCTCCAAATATGATTTTTAGCCTTTTCTGTTGAATAGTGGATTTCTTTCTTGATTCTCTTTTGCCACTTAATGTGGCCTAGAACCACACACAATAGCAGGAAAAGTAATCTGAATGCCATGCTAAAGGACCACTCACTGATATTCTGAAATGACGCATAGAAGGAGGCAAGTGGCCAGAGTAAGAATCCTGTGACATTGAGGTCAACTTAAAGGCCATGTTCACAATTTTAAATCATAAAACACTTCATAAAATTGAGGATGTTTCCAAATCTTTGCTACCTCCCCAGTCTGTGTCTGTACTTGAAACGGATCTAATGTGTTTACAAAACTCGGTGTCTGTAAATAGTTCATAAAATTATCAGAAACTGTCAGCAGAAGTAGAAAGCAGAAACTACCCCTGTCCCAATGTTTTAAATATTTGTTGCTGTTAAAAATATCAACAATGACATTTTCAGTTCAAATTTGGTTCAAGTGAATAACACCTTGAGAAAAAAATCATTTAGTTAAATCATTTAGAGCCTCGTGTACTTGGGAACATGTCATTTTCAAATTAGACTTCAGTCCTGGCACTTGGTGATGTGTGAGTTTATATGTTAATATTTAAATATTAATAAATTGATCATAATAATATCACGGTTTGTTTTTCATGTTTCAAACAACTCTTAACACGTCAAACTTGATCATTTGAAAATGTGTAATAAAACATTTGTGACAATGACTTATACACCTTAATGTTTATTAATATAGTAACTGTTAATGGAAAGTTTGTTAACGAATTTTAAGTCGACTTAACAAGCAGCTAATTATGTTTTTGATAATTTGGCAAATGAGATGCTAATTTGGCTACGATATCCCAGGTGGTTGTTAAAGGTTGCTAGACCATTGTTATGATATGGTATTGTTATGGTTGCTAAGGAATCTAGAGTGAATGGTAGAATGTTGTTAAATGCTATGAGAAGTATTAGTGGCTAAGGTGTTGATGGACAGTTGTAAAAGTATAAAATGTGGTTGCTAAGATGTTGCTAGACCACTGCTACAGTATTATAGGTCATCTCTAAGATACTGCCAGGCTCCTGGGTGAGGCCACACAGCGTTGTGTCGAACAGAAACTGTGGGCTTTGAAAGCCACAACAACAGAAGTATGGTTAAGCCGTTTTTTACTCTTCTTATTGTTGTTTGTTTGGGACTGAACTTTGCCACGCAAGCTCAGGAAGATAAGTAGAGTTTTCATTGTTTGTTGCACTGTCAGCCTCATGTTGGAGTCTTTCGTCAGCCACCGATTCAAGTAACATTTGAAACTCTTAAAAAAAAAATAGAAGCCATGGTGTAATATTTACATGATCGCTACTGTAGCTTTCTGATTTATCAAACACCTAGCTTGTGCTGGAAATCTGCATTTCATTTTGCATATTATTCTTTCAGAGAACAAAATTGCCTTATAAAATTGCAAAAGATCTGAGAAGAGTAGGGACCATGCAGTGGAAAAGCACCATAAGGTGTTGCTAGGCCATTACTCTGCTATCCAAGGTGGCTGCTCAGTTGCTAGGCTAATGTCAATGTATATTTATATTTGAACACAATTTTAATAGTATTTACATTCTCCAAAAATTATTGCAACTCATTCTGATCCAGTATAAATTACTGCTAATATTAATGTTACAGGTAAAAATATTAGTGGCGGTTAAGCTTTTCCGGTGGGAAAGTTTGGTTGGGGATCTGGTTGGTTGTTTTGGCCACTGCTGTTATAACCCCTGGATGCTAAGGAGTTGCTAAGTTGGTGCTATCATGTTAATAGCATCTTTTGGTGTTAGCTGTGGTTTAGGTGGTTGCTAAGGCAGTAACAGTATTACTTCAGGTGGTGGCTAAGATATCCCAGGTGGTTGCTTTGGTGTTGCTATGTGGAGCTTTAGTCCCAAACAGTTGCTTGCGACAGAAATCTGGTGTTTATCCAACAGATTAATGCTAAGAAAATACAGGACTCTATTGCTTTGTGCAATGCACAACCTGGGTCTTTATTTGCAGATGTGATTTTCCATGTGTCATTTTAATGCACTTTTTAAATCTGAAAAGGTTAAACAGAGAGATGCATGCACAGGGAATTTGTCTTTTTTTGTGTGTGTCAGCTTGTCACTCAGTGCAAACACTTCCGGAATCAGGTTACATTTTTGACCATAAATGAGAATAGGAAGGAAGTATGGCACAGAACTTTAGCTATGGAACATGTTTATGGCCTGGTGAAACTCACTTTCACATCTGCTTCGTGAAAGGTTTCGTTCGTCGGGTTTCATATTTATTTATTTATTTATTTATTTTACACAAAAATAATTCAATTTTAAAATTTAGCATTAAAACACCTATTGTGTGAAAGCTGAGTGTCATGCTTAGATGTGATTAATTAATCATATACCTTTAAAAATATAAATTCTACAAAATAAGAATTCAACTACAAACAAAAGTCTGTGCTTTTTGCAAAATGCAAAAATTGAAGTCGAAAAACATGAAGAACAGAAAAGCAGTGAATGTGCTGAACCAACAGAACAGCAAATTAAAACTAAAAAGAGATCATTTTAACAGTTAATTTAGATTCAGAAATACTTTGATCCCAGAAGGAAATTGCTGAATTTATTGAAATTTAAATATATTTGTAACTGTCTTCTAAATTCAAAAGGGTTTGTTGTATCAGAAAAGAAAACGAGTAGCTATTGGTCCCAAGGCATGGTCATGTGTAGAAAACAAACAAAACCAAATGTTGTTGTAAATAAATACAAAGTCAATCTAAATGTACTACTGGGTCTAAAGGTAAAAGAGAGTTGTTTACCCCTTCCCCTTGTTTTCGAGTGTCTTCCCTGGAATGGAGTTACAGAGGAGGACCCTTCAAGAGCCTGATACATAAATCAGAACACACAGAAAAGAGCAGTGCTTCATTCTTAGGCTACTTTAAGAATGTCTGCAGCAGTATCACTGGGGCATTGCTGGATTTTAACCAATTTAGGGGGTTATATGCCTTCAGAACGGTTCATTAAATCATGTTTCATCACTCACTCCTAACTATTCTCTGATATGAAACTGAATTCAGCTATTTATTTTATACCTTTCTGGTTTTCCCTGAAGCTTCCA